>NW_021938789.1:43970386-44241646 GCF_001715985.3 Manacus vitellinus | reverse complement strand
GCCTGCCGCTGCCCGAGAGCGTCGGCGGCTTCATCCGCCTCACAGGTGACCGGGGGGAGCGGGACCCCCTTCCCGCCCCGGCGGCGCGGTCGGTCCTGCCCGGGCTCCGGCTCCCGCCCCTCGCGCCGGGCATCGCGCGCTGTCTCCGTCACGGAACGGGGAACCCCAAACCTTAACCTGTCTCAGCAGCGGAACGACCCGGCAGACAGGAGGTTTGGGTGCCCTGGGAGGGAGGTGGGAGCTGTCAGGAAAAAGCGCAGCGATGGAGTGAAATGTTGGCGCTGTGCTTAAAAATTCCTCTCGGTGCCGACACCGGCGAGCCAGAGGCCGTGCGGCTACAGGGAATGGGATTTTAGCTGGAGGCCTGAAACGTGGCCTCGTCCTCTGCTTCACAGGTTGAAGACGGCCTTTGTACCCCGTTCAAACAACAAAAAAACCTCATTCTGGGAGCCTGCTACACACACAGAGTTAGTGGGTTTGGGTTTCTTTCTTTCGATTTAATATTTTTCGTAAGCATTTTCTGGGTAAGGGAGTGAAAATACCAGTTCGTTGATCGTAGCCCTGTCACAGCGAACAAGAAAGAAAACTGAACACTGGCGAGTGTTCTGGGTGTTCAGCGCTCTCCAGTGCTCTGCGAACTGTGGCTCCCGGAGCCCAGGCTCGGCTGCAGTAATACAGGCAGGACCTCAGGCAGTGTCAGCTGACAAGATTAGTTCGGTGGTAATAAATAAGAGGAATGCTCTCAACAGAAACTCACTGGAAGTAGAAAAAGTTTTCAAAGGGCAGAGTCAGCCTTGTATCTTGCAGCACTAAGGCATCTGTGACTATAATAGTGATGGAAAATTGTTAAATTTAGAACGGGCACAATTTATTTAAAGCCAGGTTTGAGTACTTTTTTTTTCCCCCAGCACGTTTATGCTGCTTGTAAACTGTAAATCCCATTATCTTTCTCAGGACAAGCAAACCTCTTTTGAATGAACAGTTCTTCTTTTTCCACCACTGCTCTTTCATTTGAAAAACTGTTAATTATATTTACCAAATAGAGAAATTCAGCTCCTACAAAGATGGGAGGAAGGGGATAAAATAAGCTACAGAACAATGCAGATTTGCCTATTCCTAGCATTTGTCAGTTTTCTACTTAAGTCATTGCCATTTTAACTGCAAGTTGTTAAGCTTGGTAATACTTTTGTTTCTTATTGCTTCACTTTTCCAAACATGTATTTCTGTAACAGCATTATTTGTGCAGTCTGTGTTTATTCACAATACATAGTAGTAATACGATTTATTCTGAGAACCTCTGAGAAGACATTCTGAAAACCCGTCAGGACTTGTTTGTTTGTTTGTTTTTCATAGAGTGATCAGTGGGGAAGAATGTTCTGCTGTCATATTATTTACCCCACTGACAGGTACTTTCTTGAATTTGGAGGGAGGGCAAGAAGCAAACAACTGATACCTTAAGTGGAGATGAAACATCGGAAATGTCAGTCCCAAAAATACTAAACAAGGGTAAAAGAAGGACCAAGTCAGAAATTGCTTTGAGAACTGGTAGTATTTAGTGAGCATACCTGAAAAAATTCCTTGCCTCAGTGATTTTTTTTTGACTGGACTCTAAAAATGGGAAATGAAGGTATAATTAAAACTACATAGCTATAGAAATAACATTTTTACAATATTTCTTTTTTTTTTAACAGTAAGCTAGAATAGTATCTGCTGTCATGCTTATACATCTTAGACATGCTTATACATCTCTTAGAGTGGATGTGAATGAAAATGGAAGAAAAAAAAGCAAAACTGTACAAGGCGCTTAAAGTAATGACACAGGGTAAACGCAACATGGTGAGACTTTCGAAAAGGAAATCGTAGGACACCTCATCCTAGGCACCTAAATTAAAAAAATATCATCTCTTAGTGCTTAAAGGTTATTGGAAGTCATTCAAACGTCATTGCTCATTGAAGAGTCTTGTGCTTACATGCACTCAGAGCTGCTGTCAGTCTTAAGTTTCACGTGGGAAAATGATTGCTTCAGCAAATGCTGCCTCTTCTCTTTGCTGTCCTGTCCTAAAGTCATAAGTATCTAAGAGCAGGGGATTCCCAGTCCCAGGGTTATTTTGCAGTGAATTACCAGTAGTGAAAGACTGTCAGACAATAGAGAAGATTAGATTAATGTTCTATTTTATGTTTACTACTACTACAAATTACAGAGTATATTCTTTGGCAAATGGCATATCAAAAATTTCAAGCATTTTTCTTTGCTTCTTTTTGGAAAGTGAGAAATAATATAGATGTAAAAACATTTAAAGTGCATTAGTATTTGTCCTTTCGTGGCATCTCTGGGGACCAGCAGTATAAAACACTTGCTAGCATAGACCTTGTTTGCAAAGGCAGGTCAGATCCTAGATTTGGAACAGTGCAGTCCTTTGCTTGTTAGCTCTTTTATTGCTTCTATAAACTTTCATTATCTTCCAGGCAGATGCAACCTCAGTTCCTGTAGCACATCAGTTGTAGAAACAACAAACCAAAACTATAAGGAGCACCTTTTTTTTTTATAGGTGTGTGTTATAGTGTGCTGATTAAAAATCTTGTCACTTATTGTTTGTTGTGACCTTACCAAAACAGAATGAAAAACTGCTTGCTTGAAGAGAAAGACTGTTAACATCTAATGCATAACTCCTGAAGGTAAATGCAATGAGGGAGGAAGGAAAGAATGTTTGACCTTGGGTTTGAAAGTGGATATCTAAGTTATCATGCTGCTGCTGTTCAGAGGCCTCTTTCAGTGTTCTGTCATAGCTGCTTTAGCCTTCCCTTCTCAAGTTCAGTCAAATGAACAGCGTTGTCTCATGCTAGCATTGCTTTTCATCTTTGAAGATGTCATTAAAATGGTACAAACGTTCACCTCAGAAGAGCAAACAACTGAACAGTTAGCATACATCTGCTTATTAGTTCTGAAGAAAATGTAATTAGTAAGTAATTTTAATTTGCCTGAAGAATTTAATCACTTTAGAGAATATATAATAACAGTTCAAATCTTCATTTTGTCTAGTAGCTGATATTTGTTAAGATTTTGGTTTGCATTTGAGCTGTTACTGTAAGAGCCTGGTCTTTGGTCTGCATAGGATCATTTCCACTGAAATCAGCTGAAACATAAATCAGAGTGAAAATATCAAAGGAGTAGTTGATGGAAGACAAGCAGGGAACACCTGCTTTGATTTGACTCTTAGTGTCTGGCCTGTCCCTGTCAGTTCACAATGTGTTTCTTATGTTGTTGGACTTGTTACTGTTGGACTAAAAATTACAACAACCTCTCCTTGAAAATGTAACTGTGGCCCATGGTCCGTGGCCTCAGCTTCTTGGAATTCTCTGGTCTCTGATACTTTCCAGAACTTTTCTTTGGGATCAGTCTCTGTCTAACACAAGATAGAAGACTAACCTCTTCGATATACTACTCTTCATTTCTGTCTCCAAAGGCTGTCTCTTCCCATGCAGCAGAACTGATAAAGGATCTCCAGAATCAATGTAATTGCTGAATTTTGAGTTGTCAGCTGTGAAAATAAAGTCTTGTGAATTGCCTTACATCTGCTTCAGAAAGGTATGAATGGCTTCAAAAACACAGAGCAGCTAACAGTTGTAGGAAGGCATAATTGCATTAGTTTGGGTTTTCTCTCACTGCTGCCCACCCAGCCCAAAGGTCTCTTACTTTTTTTACTTTGTCACAGTATCTTGTACCTCTTGCCCTAGAAGCATGATGATGTTGGTTTTTCAGTTTAAACACATGAACTTCTAGTAGTCTTTTAGCAATAACAAGTCTCTTTATGATTAGTGTACACATTGGTGTAATTGAGGGCTTTCCAGAGACTCCCAGATTAGAAATAAGCAAAGAAATCATTGGCTAGTGGGGACAACTATTTATCAGTAGTTAGCATGGTAAAAATGTTAAATAATAACTATTATAAATAATATCCTTGTACTTCCTATCCATGTTTGTTTCTAATTTCCCTTCTCAGAGGTTACAGCTATCATGTTCCTGTTTCATTTGGATGAACCCATCTGGATATGAGTCTCCCACGACTCCTGATTTTGATGTTGTATCAGGGAGTTTTGAGCTATATTGAGATCACAGAACCATTAAAACTGGAAAAGACCTCTAAGATCATTCAGTCTGAGATCACTGAGTCCAGCCTTTAACTCAGCACTTCCATATTCACTGCTAAACCATACCCCTAAACCAAAGTGCCTTGAGAACATTTCTAGGGATGAGGAGTCCACCACTTCCCTCAGCAGCCTGTTTCAATGTCTGACCACACTTTCAGTGAAGAAATTTTTCCTAATATTCAATCTAAACCTCCCCCAGCACAACATGAGGCCATTTCCACCCATCCTGTCACTTGTTACCTGGGAGAAGAGGCCTATCTCCACATGGGTACAACCTCCTTTCAGGCAGCCATAGAGTGCGATAAGGTCACCCCTGAGCCTCATCTTCCCCAGGCTAAACACCCCTGGCTCCCTCAGATGCTCATCACACTTGTGCTCCATTGCCCTTCTCTGGACTCACTGCAGCACCTCAGTGTCTTTGTTGTAGTGAGGGACCCAAAACTTCAGTGAAGTGATTACCGAAAGTTCTTGCAGTGCCTTTAGGATTTTTGCAGCTATAATGCATTTCCAGAGAAATGCACTAAGTGTGGCTGTAATGTCAAAGGCTATAGAAAACGCAAAGAACATAAAATTAGTCCCATGAAGTATTTTCATCACATGGTGTACTTCCAGAAAAATCAATTTCTTAAGAAAAATCCACTGTATTCCAACTGGAAAAGTATTAGCATAAGTGTGTGCTCTATTAGTTTAAATAAAATCAAGCTAAACACAATAATGTATTTTCTGAGAGCTACAACCCACCTAGCATCCTTAGCCTGCTCTATTGCATTTTCTCGTGCATCTTAATTTCAAAAAACAAACTGCAAACAAAAATTTTGCTATGTTCTGATCCTAAATAATTTAGAAGAGTAACTTGATTACAGTGTTGTATTACAAAGTGCTTATGCAGCTGTTTGTGCTCCAGCTTATTATACTTCTTTCTTTTGCTTTTTTTAAAGTATTTTTAAACTCTCTTCTGTATGAGTGTTTAGATTTAATATATTCTCCAGAAATTCAGAAAAATGCTATCAACCTTTATTTCACTATGGTATTTAAATTACACTGGAGTATTGTCACAGCATGTTTTGCTGGAAAAGTGGATCCACCTTCAATATATGTAGATCATATGCAAAGTATTGATGAATTTCTTAAAAAGTTCAGTAAGTCTTCTCTCACCAGTATACCTAGAAGATTTATAATTATATAGCAAGGCAGCCAAGCCTGCAGTGGATACTTGTATCTTTTACCTGTACTTAAAAGAGGTTCCTTACTGTGGTTAAAAGTAATTTCCTGCGACTTCAGTTACTGATTTCAAGTCTCTGAGTTGTAGAAACTTTTGCAGATCCCTGAGGAGAGGTCTGAAAAATAAATCCAAAAAGATTGGTAAAGGTTTTGCTAGTGTTTGCCTAATAATCTGTGTAATTTCTACCAAGTTTGTAAATAAACTTGGAACAAAAAAAATGATAAAAACTTCCAAGAAGAGCAAAACCTGAAATAAGCAAATAAAAATTCAATTAAAAAATGTATTGAATCATTTTTCCTTTACAGAATGTTAAGATACCCGCACTGAATATACTTACCACATGCAGCAATTTGCTAGTACAAGTGCTGCTTTACTGCAAGCGAGCAGAACCCCTGTAATTTTAGGGTTCCCCATTCCAGTAAATCTTTTATTTATTTTTGATTTATTCTCTTTCACTGAATCATCTTCTAGAGTCTTAAAATTTAGATGAATTTCTAGGAGTCAGATTTTTACTTTGCCTCTTGTAAACCCCACGATTTAATCTGTCTCTTCTTTCTTTGTAAGATTTACTCATGGAGTCTTGCTTGCCCTCAGAGCCTTGCTGACTGAGCATCTCCATTCCCTGCCCTCAGCCTAAGCCATTTTAAAAGTAGCTGACACTGCACTAAACTTAAGTGCCAATCTAAATCCCACCTGTCTTTAGTTTCAGAATGGCTGCGATTGTTGCCTTTCCTGGGCGTGCTGGCCCTGCTCGGTTACCTTGCTGTTCGTCCCTTCCTCCCCAAGAAGAAGCAGCAGAAGGATAGCTTGATTAACCTTAAGATCCAGAAGGAAAATCCCAAAGTAGTGAATGAAATAAACATTGAAGATCTGTGCCTCACTAAAGCTTACTGCAGGTGTTGGCGTTCTAAGACGGTAAGACATTGTGCTACTGTAGGATTAGAGATTGAAACTTGCATGTTTTTATCAGTGCTTTGGTGGTGAATGTTGACCTGTTGCTTTTCTCTGGAGGTGGGACATGTTCCTCAGTTTTGCAGAATGGCACAATTCTTATTTTTTCTCCACATACACCTATCTACATGCAGAAAGAAACTGTAGAAACTTGAAAGAAATGCAGTAGGGCTTTTCTGGAAACATTTAGAGTGACCATGTGTGAGCAGAATAAAACCAACCAGGCTTTGTTTACTGTTTTGAAATACATTGCAAATAATTAGAAGATAACTACTCTTATTTTGCAAAAAACCAATGCTTAGAAAGTTGTTCATAGTAGAGTGAAAGTAAGACTGGGCCAGTGTTGGTGAGAGAGAGCTATCCCCATGAAGTCCAGAGCAGTCAATGACTGGTTTGGATAGTCTATCCCTGAAATCAACCAGATGTTAAATAAGCATTTTTCCTCTAGCCTCAGTTTGAATTTCCTGATTCAATTTTGAATGTCCTGACTGCACTCTGGTTTTGTCCTCTCTGGACTGAATGCTTTCCTGTTTTAACAACAACAACAAGAAAATCTGCCCTGAACTGAAGAAACTTGCTCAACTATTCTCACTTTGGACTAATCACTTCAGCCAAGTATTTCAGCTTTTCTTAAAAAAGTACTTTCTGGTTGCAAATGATTAAATCTATTCAGACCACTTCCACAATAAATTTTAAACCATTTGTAGCTGTGATGGCTGCTCTGCTTGCTGTTCTGTCATGGAAAAGGGTTCATCCCTAACTTTGCATCTAAGAACAGCTATTTTAGGACCTCACAAATCTAGTGACCCATTAACAGTGTTTGTTTCCCGTAGTATCACATGTCCTCTGTCTGATAGGAGACAGAGTTTGATACTGAAACAGGACATAATAGGAGGAACTAGCAACATTATCAAAGTGCTCTTGGTATAGGAAGAAGTACAAAAATCACCTTGCAATTGCTGTACAGAGTTACTCTAATTCCTCGTGTCTGTTTTCTTTCAGTTCCCTGTCTGTGATGGCTCCCACAACAAGCACAATGAATTAACAGGAGATAATGTAGGTCCACTAATACTCAAGAAGAAAGAAGTATAGCAGATGTTTAATCCCTTAGATCCTGACTGGTAATAAGTCTTTTTATACCATTGTAGTTGCAAGGGGCAGCATTTATTATGTGATTGGTATGATTTAGTTTAATGAGTGCTGTAGATTTCTTTATGGAATAAACTACATTTAGACAGTGCTGAATTTGTCACTGTTTCAATACCTTATTCTGAAAAGAATTTTGTCTGCTTTGTAAAACTGTAAAGTACCTATCTCTGTAAATAAGTCATTTATTTCAACAATAAATTGACTTTCTACAACTAAGCCTTTTTTGTATGAACATGCAGTTATAAAACTGTCACTATTTCAAGTGACAGAAGTGCACTTTTCTGTTTGATTTTGTTCTGCTGAGAAGCCGTGTTTTATTTTGCTTTTCAGCAACAAATTTGAGTGCACTGCAATGGGGGAGAAAAAAGATACCAAATTCATTGTTTGTGAATGTATATTCAGGCAGGCAGCACAGCAGTGTTAAGTTATGGTAACTGAAGGTCTGGCCTGTGCAGACTGCCTGCGTGGGCAGTTTGTTAGTCTTATGCAAAGTAGCCCAGCTCAGACAAACCCCAGACAAACAGCTGGAGAGTTTTGTACAGCATCCTAGGTGGAGTGCTGCAGTTCCTGACTGTATAAAAACTAAACTACTGAGCAGGTCAGCCACAAACATTATCCCTTTGTTTCAGGCCCCTGTGTTGATTGTTCATGAGCTCTTGGGAGGAAACACTAATTTGCTTCATGCAAATTCACTTGCACTGTAGTTGCTACTTTTTGTAATGGGAACTCTCATGGGATGAATGGGTTAAATGACAGAACTATGGATGCAGAGCTGAGCTGTTCCCCATTCCGAATTATTATTTAGGCAAGTCAGAACTTTGCTGTGATGTGGCTTAATTTCAGATGCAGGTAAATAATTGCTACTTACCTAACTGCTAGACTTCTAATTATTCTGAAGTGCTTTATTCTCCCATGAAAGACTGTATCCATCAGTTTAAAAACAAAAATCTGATCCATGCTACAGTTTTAGACAGTTGTACTGAGGCAGATTTCAGCCATTCCTTAACAGCATTTCATTTGACCCATTGTTAGGCAGGTGGGAAGCCCCAGAGCTGTTGCCAAAGCTGATCACCACAGTGCTGTAGCAGAAAGCAAGTCAGAAAGCTGTTCTCACATAAGGGCTCTTGCAACAGCAGCAGAACTAAGGTAGATCATTCCTCCTCTTTTTGTAACTGTTGTAGTTCCAGGTACCAAAACCTCTTGCCTTGCAACAAAAGACGGCAGATTAGAATGTGATTATGTGTTCAATGCCTGCTTTTACAGAGTGTGTAACAGAACCATGGTATAACCTCTAATGTATTAATGCTTCATGGTGGTCTTATTTCAACGGATAAGCAAAGCATAAACATATTAGCATATAATATTTAAAATAGATAAAAATGTGTAATATTAGGTGTCTTATACTCAGTCTTCACTTAGAGAGGTATATTGAACACCAAGCCCCCATTCTTGGGTTTGGTGAAGAAGTTATTGTGAAATCCAAAAGCCTGTCTTTAGATTTCTTTTTTCAGGCTCTAAAATCCACAGCCCATTGCAGCAGGCTGTTATTATATAAAGCCCTGTATGTACTTCCATCTTTTATCAGGATACTTTTGTATTCAAATAATTTGGTTTCCTCTGAAATAAAAACCAAACCAGTTAAACTAAGAAAAACCTTGCTGAATTAAGTAATACAGAAAAATTGGTTTTGTTTCTCCCAAAAAGCTCCTCTAAAAGCAGAACGACAGTGTAAGGTTTAACCTCTTTACTCCACCTTTAATACAGCTCGATTGTGAAATAAATTTTTTCCCTGCCTGCTCTTAGAAGAGATTGCTGTTAAACTATCTACAAATGTGGCTATGGAATAAACAGGAGTTTGTTTTTTTGTGCTTATGTCTGTAATGGAATGGAACACATTTGTAGTGTTGCAAAAGCAGCACTCAGTTACAGTGCCTTTGCAGAAAGGATGTTTTAGTAATTTCCACAAGATAATAATATAACGACAATCACAAGCAAGATAAATCACCATTTCCTTGCATTTCAAAATCTGTCAAGGTAATACTGTCTCATGGACACAGAAATTTCTGTAGAAAATCTCAGAGAATTTACTAATCAGTTCAAATCATCTACTTGAAGTCTACAGAGATAGATAGCTAAGAGCTGAAGGGCCTGCAGCGCCCTGTATTTCACCAGCAATAGAGCGAGTTGAACCAATTACCTGACTTCTCTAACCTAATTTGGAAGCTCCACACAGAGGGATAAATTTGCCTTGAAGGCTAATAAAGAGCAGAACTGAGGTAGTGGACTTGAGAACTGAGGTCTTCACAGTCTCAATAAAAAAATCAGGAGAAACTGAAATTGGCATATTGTGACATATCTTTTTACTCTACTAGAACAGTAATGTTTACCTTTCTTTTGATTATAATTTGAACAATAGTTAGATTAAGCTACAAATAATCTTGCAAGTTTAGAGAAAGGTGTTTGTCTTGTGGCAACTATTAGACAAAGTAAATGTAATTGAAATGCAGCTGACCCAAAATTTATCTCTTTCACTCTGTTTATTACAAAAGCAAAATGCAGAAACTTATCATTGTTTTTTGGCTGTATTACACCATGACTGTTTCACAGTTAATTTCAGGCTTCAGTCTAAATTCCTTAAAAAACTGGCTGAAAAAGAGAGAGTAAGCAGTGATTATAATTACATTATCACTGCATCCCCTGGCCTGTGCAATTCCCTGCTTCCAGATGGCCAATTTCTGTCTTTTCCCATATGCTGCCTACTGTAACTCTGCCCAATGCTGGCTGCCAGGAATGCTGTCAGACCTTCTGCTGCAGAGGTTCTTCTGAACCTTCTGGAACGGCACGTTCAGTACTCTCCCGCGCTATGCCTACGATTGTGTCTGCATGAGAGCGGGATTCCTCTGGTTATCAGTTACTGCACACTGTGCTCTAATTTTATTTCCCGCACATAAGAGACTGGCATAGCATAAGGATTCTCTTGGCTTGAATTTATGCATTATTCATCAGTGATTTCCCTGGCGTTTTGTTAAAAGGGAGGTGGTCTTCAATGTTACGATTCACCCACATAAAAAGATAAAAAGTGAAATCGTATCTCTCAAAGTTAACAGCTATTTAAAATCGGCTGAAATTGTCACGATACTTATTAAAAAACACAGTGTTATGGGTTCTTAGTCCTCATATAAGATTTCTTTTCATGACGAGATGCAAGTGTTTTCTTCTTTTCTGGAAGGTAAGGAGAGGAGCATTACAAAGCTTTAACCCTTTTAGTTTTAGATCTGCAGGTCTATGTAATAGCTTCAACCTGAATCTTTCTGAAGATTTAATAAAAGCTGGGGGAAAGGACCCTTGTGAGAAATATCCACATAAGGTAGCAAAGAAAGAAAAATGCATGCAATTTCATTTAGATTAGCAAAAAGATGACACTTTTCAGTGGTATAGCTATTCAGGAACTCAGAATGGTGGAAGTGATCTAATGCATAAATTGAAAGTGCATTGAGGTTAAGGGGACATGGTAAATCTGATTTATGAGATGCTGTTATGGTGGTAAGGTTATCATGAACAAAGGCTCTTTGTCAGAGGTTGCACGCTTAAGGTTGTGTCCAAATTTAAAGGGCTGTAATCCTTACAACATCACACTTCTGTTATCGACCAGATTCCAAATTTGGCAGAGTGATCTCAGTGGGAGGATTCAGCTTTTTATAAAACTTTATGAAAAAGTGAACTCCTCAAAGTTTTACTAAAGTGGAATTATTTTACAGACAGTCTGAACTGAACACTGTATTCCCTCACCTTGTCAGTTAGGTTTATAGACAATACAATTTCAAAATACAATAACCTTCTATTAAAACCACCCCTATTTAAGGAACAGAGTGCCTTCCCTTAGCCATGCAAAGTAGGCAGAACAGGCACAGAAGTCAAGGGATGACACAATAACCACCAAGCACAGCACCCTTAACCATTCATTGGTGCACAGTTTGAAAGCATCTTTTCAGGTCAGGAGACAAACATGAACTGAACTGAAGATGGTACATTCCCAAGGAAGCAGAGAGAACGGCAGTGTGTATAGTAAAAAAAATACCAGTGTACTTGACAACTGTTAGAGGAAAACTTGCCAAAGAATTTCCTCGTATTTTTATCACTGTGCTGGAATTGCAGGCTATGAACCTTAAACATTTCTCAGGAAGCTTTCTTTCTGCCTTGGAGAGGAAGGCATATACAAAGGAACACATATTGATCTGTAATTAATCTGTATACAGAGGCATGTGCGACACTCTGCAAACAGTACAGTTTCAATATTAAAAGTACTGAAGTAGTTAAATGCATTTTTGTACATTTTTGTTTTGTGTATTAAAAATGTAAAAGTTAAAACAATTGGTTAGTTCTTACTAGTGCCAAGATCTAGACACATCAAATATATTTTATAGAGTATTCTGTAAAATGAATTCAGAGAACTGTAGTGTAGAAATCTGCTGGGGGGTGTCATCCCCCTCAATTACAGGCACAATACAGCATCCTTTCTAAAAAGTAACAAAATAACTTCTAGTTTCTGAGGGATGCCCCAGAATGGAGCTGGGAACAACTTACTTGGAGCTCGTTACTTGTAAAAAACATAGCAGAGGAAGGTAGATTTGCTGGTATCTGTCAAGTGATAGCAAAGCTAAAGGCAAGACCAGGAGTTTGATCAACAGAGGAAGTTACTCCTGGCTTTAGGACAGTAAAGGAGAAGAGAGAGGGAACTCTACTGGGAATGGGAAAATCAAATGTGAACTATAATGCAACTGACTGTGCAGGAGGCATTTAATTTAAATAAAATGAAGAAAACTGCACTTGACCTTTTTGCTTCCCCTGCTGAAATATTTTAGCAAGGTATTTGACACGAGTGTTGCCAATCATTACCATGATCCACAGCCACACACATCTTGTGTTTCTGGAAAGACCCACAGGATCTGTGTGTACATGCAGAGGGTGGTAGTGCTGTGTCTAAACACTGCTTGCTCATGACACCTGCCTTCCCCCAGCAGCCTTCCTGAAAGTAGGTGAGAATGAGGCTCCTTTTGCTTTGTATCATCCCGCTCTGCACTGCCATTTTCAAAACTGTTCATTTAAATTATATTAGTTTTCTGCATCAGTCAGGAGTAAAAAATGCCCTGACAAATCTGAGAGCCCTCCAGTCTCCATAGTCAATCCAGCCAGCCACCTCTTGGAAAAATGAGCACTAACTGGCTATATTTTTAGCAATTACCTGGTTTCCTTTGCTGCAGTTATCCCAATGCAGATGTGAGAAGGACCCAGTCATAGCATTTTCTCAGCCAGATGGGTATTAGGACAAAGCAACAGGAGATCCTGGCTGGCCTGGGAATCTTGATTTGAGGAGGTGTATTGCTACTGCTGAGTTCCCCAGAAGGAGCTGAGGCCTTGCCCTGTCAGCAAACCCTACCTGTGAAGAGCTCTCCCATCTGTCCTACAGTGGCCAGCACCAGAACAAAGCCACTCAGTGGCCCAAGAGCTGGCTTTCCCTCCCTTCACATCGTGTGTGAAGGCTGAGGTACACAGGTGAAGGAGCAGCCTTCCCAGTCCTACACAACCCTTTCACATTTCTTATAACCTCCCCACAACCCTCATCCCATTTTCAAACTCTGTCCTTTTTTCTACCAGCACCAACACCTCTATTACCACAGTCTGTGAGGGCCCCAACTGTCTCTTTTAGCACAGAAGTA
Source organism: Manacus vitellinus (assembly GCF_001715985.3). Lineage (NCBI taxonomy): Eukaryota > Metazoa > Chordata > Aves > Passeriformes > Pipridae > Manacus > Manacus vitellinus. The sequence goes on along the minus strand of NW_021938789.1, from coordinate 44,228,458 downwards.
TCACTTGCTGTTTCTTGCAGTGACCAGAGCTGACAGTCCCCTGAAGGCACAAAGGAGTGCATCAGCTGTGAGAAAGAACAGCAGTAGGAAAAGGCAAGTTTTAGAAACACAAATGAGGAAGGAGAGGAAATCACCAGCAGGACTTGTTCAGTATGTGTCAGCAGTCTCTTATTTGGAAGTTGCTTTCTTTGAGTTATTGAACCTGTAATCTCACAGCCCAGTTTCAACCATCAAGAAGTTATTCACATTAGTCTCCATTTTCTTCTGTTTATATTCCACCTCACGACTCCACTCCATGCCTGAACAATTCTGACCCTCTCCCTGGCCTCACCACCCACACATTTTGAGTAACTGTTGACTGCTAACTTCTGACTCACTGCCTGGTCAGCCTGTTCACTCTGTGTTCAGCTATTTCATCTCAAGGCACTATCCACAGATAAAAATATTTTATAGAACTCCACCAGGGCTAATTTAAAAATAGCAGATGTAACTGATACTTGTTTTAGTTTCCTCCAGCGAGATTAGAGACATGCCATGTTTGCTCAACAAAAGTGTAAGGGTTGAAGGACCATATTCCAGTAGATGTCTGTCTCACGAAGGTTCACAGGCCTCTGTTTCTTCTCCAGCCTCAGCACCTTCCTCATCCTCCTTGCTATTTGTCTGAGCCTTCTGCAAAAGTCTGGGCCCTGCCAAGCCAATAACCAGGGCTCCAATTGGAGCAGTAATCAAGATAGCCAAGAAAGCTACTGTCAGTACATCCATTCCATACTTTTCCAGTTGCTCATCTTGATGTCTTCTTGCTGTATCCAGGGCAAGAGAACCTATTGCAGCCTGCAGGGAAGAAAACATTGCTGAGATGGAAAAAATAACCTTTAGCACTGAAAGAGGAAAAGAAGAGACCAATCATCAGTCAACTTTGACATATTTAGTACATTCAATCCATTAGTTTCTAGGCAGTACATAGAAAAGTAAATATTACATTACACCTATGAGTACAATTTCCACTTGGCTACATTTTGAATTCCCTAAGCTGATGAGTTTATCTGGATGGTTTACCCCAATGAAGAACATTGCTTAGCTGCTATCTCATCCACATCTGGAGAATGTGTGATTAATAAAATGGGTCAGTATATTGCATATTGCAGCTGTTGAAATGCCACCCTTTGAGAATGCATCCTGACAGTAGTCAACTAGTAGTGGCTTCTTAAAATTTGTTCACTAATCTTGCAATAATCCTTGCTTGTTTTGATTATTAACTTTTGTTTGCAAGTAATCATGCTATTGAGGCAAAGTCTAAATGACTTAATGATCACTGAAATAAAGGAGCAGGAATGCAGCCAGCCTGAGGCATCTCTAGTAATACGGCTCTCGCAGACTGCGCCTTACCAAAATGACCACAAACTGATGCCTGTTCTGAGTCTCTGATGCGACTGTCCCTGCAGACATTTCATGTGTGAGAGGGAAATGCTTCTGCCTATTTTTGAGAGTTGTCATAATCTTTATGTAGAGGCACAATAATCTGCAATGGCTGGGAAACAGTTTAACTTCCTATGACTTATCTACACTTCACTGTCATTATTAAGAGTACAATCCAGGATGCAAGCAAAACACCATCACACAGAAGGTTCTCCATGTACTTTTCAAGCAGACTTAGGGTGGTTTAGAATATGAACTGTCAATATACTACACTCTGGTGTCACTGAGCCTGAACCTTTCCCTGTACTGCTGTGCTAGTTACAGGGAACTTTGCTAAGGACAGTAGATTTAGGCTGGAATGAAAGTGATGTTGGACTGCTTACCTGGACAGTGGCTTTGGGCATCCATGCCAGTGAGACAAATACTTTCTCCTTGAAATTAAACCCAGCAAAAGACACCATGAGGAACGTTGTTATGATTCGCACAACTAGGGCAATGCCTAATATAGCAACACAGAGCCCTGCAACAAGGACAAACACTTCTGAGTACTTTTGTGCATAGGTGCCTGAGGGGAGTAAGGCTCCTAAAACTGTAGCTTTACAGTGGGGGTGGGTTTTGGGGTTTTTTTTGGGTCAGTCATAGTCTGCTTTGCTTTAGATTTCTGTATAGAGAATCTTTTGAAGGCAGTAATGAAAGCTGGATAATTTGTGAATGATCTTACCAACAGTTTCAGGCCTAAGAGATGTAACAGATACTTCTGCTCCAATTAAACCAAAAAGAAAAGGTTGGAAGATATTCCATGCAACTGCCACAATTTTTTCTACGTCCCTCTGCAATGAAAACAAAACCGATCTGTAAATTCAGAAAAAATAGCCAAGTAGACACAACATTTAATTAATCATAGAACAAAGTGAAAATGTATGTTAAGATGTCCAGAATTGCTCCTCCTTTTTTGAGATAATACTGAAAGATTCAAAATCAGTTGCACACCTTTCGAAGGTCAGACTGTGTCTAGCTCTGCTAGTAAATAAATGTTTGATATCTCAAGAAGAGAAATAATCACTGCTGTTTGAACAATAACAGAGCAGTTTTCAGAGAGGAGGAAAATAAAGCACTGTTGATTTTCAGTATTTAGGAAGATGTAATTTCAGCAGCTTTGGCATGAAGTTTCTGAGCCCTTGGAAACTGGCATGCTTAAACATGTTCTTCTGTTTGTATCTGAGTGCAGTCAGACTCTCAAAAGTTTCAGCCATGATCTAGCTCTGCTCGTGCTGCACTCAGTCAGAGGCCTCTCTCCATGTCAGCAGGGGCAAAGTTACAGAATCACAGAATATGCTGAGTTGGAAGGGACCCCCAGGGATCACTGAGTCCAACTCCTGGCCCTGCACAGGACCATCCCCAAGAGTCACACCATGTGCCTCAGAGTATTAGGCTGAGCAAGTCTGAAATCACATACCAATAACAAGTGCTGAACTTTCCAGTGCAATATACTGTATAAAGGCAAAACCATCTCTTCTCCTTGTGTTTGAACTTCACACCTAATAATTTTCCTAAAACAACTGCTGCCAGGATAAACAGAAATCTTCCACTTATAGGAAAAGGTACACATAGCATGTTGAATAGCACTCCTCTTTTAATTGTGTTCTACAATAGCAAATGAACCTTCAGGCTGGAGTGTGTGGAAAATATAAGTGCTGTTCTTTGTCACTTAATAATCAATCCAAGGCCTAGAGATGTCCCATCCTTGGTGTTCTCTCTGGGACTGATTCTGCAACACCTCTTGCTCTTCAGTCAATGGAATGGTAGGTTATTGTAATACAAAAACTTCTGTAACCTTAGAGAGATTCAGGTGGAAATATACAGACTTCTAAACGTTATTTGCCTCATTTCTCTCCTTGTTTTCTCACCCTTCTAATTTTTAGCAAAAAAAAAATAAATTCCTCTATAGATTTCAGCCTGTTTACTACCCATTTTACTGTTCCAGCAATAGGTACAATGTTCATTGTTCTCTGTGGACAGTGTCTGCCAAGTGACTTCCACTATGGACAGTGGGAGGCAGTGGCCTTTGAGAAGCTCAGCAGGGAGCTTCTGAGTATAAAGTATGCAGACATCTCTGGCTGTATCTGCTGAAAAAGACCTATGGCATTTGACATCAATATACTTAAGGTCAAGAAGCTTCATTCACAGACCAAAAGAACTAAACCTTTATAGATGGCATATACTCTTTTAAGGTCCTTCTTCTGAAATGAGCTTTTAAAATAGAGAACTTTATTAGTTGCAATGTCCTTAACTAGTTCAGTCCCAAGAAGAGTTTTTCATCCTTTAAAATTGGACAATCATAGCTTCTCTTTCACTGTTTTAACAAACCTTGAGATCTTAGTAAAGTCAGGGTCTAGATCAGGATAATAACATAGACTCTGCTCTATCTGACCCCCTTTCCTTTCTCTTTTCCTACTGCATGTTGCAAAGCTACAGCTGTGGAAAGATGCCCTCAAAACATTACATGTAGGATGGTATCAAGCAAAAGAGGCAGTGAGACATACCAAGGTACAGAAATGCAGTGGGGCAGCAACAGTAAGAGGAAGTAGGCTTAGCAGCTAAGAGAAGGTGACTAGAAAGCAGTCTTTTGTATGGTTTTTGTATGGCCTTATATCACCAGTTATTGTGTACACCCTGCTCTCTAAGTTATCCAAATTACACTGGCTGGGATTTGGCAAAGATGCGAGAGAATGGTTAATTACTGTTTTTCATTTCACCCCCCAAACCCACAGAGAACAAAACCTCAGGGTATTCAGGCCATATGCACAACTATATTTTGGACACCTGTTTGTAAATTTTACCATAAAGTGACTGTGTAAGGTTACAGACACTCACTCACAGCTTTTGATTCCTAGTCAAGTGCCTTCACTACTAGGTCTCCTTTACATAGCTTAAGATGTCTAAGAAAAGCTTGTGAGCATTTCTCTGTAAGTAGGCCAGGCTCTGTATCAATATCTACTCACATACCAGGTAACTCTCTGTCATGGTAAAGGCAGACAAAAACTTCCAAAATAAATGTAAAATGTGCTGGTTGTTTTTTTGTGGTGTTTTTGTTTTTTTTTTTTTTTTTTCAAATCTGTACACCCTCTAAAGCTTCACAAATACACCAGTACCAGTCCTGACAGAAATTCAAACTCTCATCAGGCTGTATGTTCAAGAAAGTTTGGGTATGGTACACTTCTTATGTAAACATTCACCTTTTCATCAGACCATCCCACACCTGCAACAAAGGATAAGACTAATGTGCAGAGTCCTCCTGATCCAGGGAAGCCAAAGTAGATGCTGCCAAAAACAGCAAACATGGACAATCCAAGTGCAAAATATGATCTCTTCCATGCCAGAGATGCCTGCAGCCAAGGAAAGAGACAAACAAAAAAGTAACTTTCTTTAAGAAATGGAGGAAAAAAGGTACTTCTTCTAATTTTGAAAATAACAATTTGAAAAGAAAAATAAAAATTAACAATTTTGGAGGAATCAAAGCTTTCAAGTGAGACTTGAACTACTCATTTTGTTTGTGGGTTTTTTTTTGACATTAATTCCTAAGAAATATAAATTTTGAAAATTTAGTATCTTCTTTCCTCTGCCCATCCAAAATCTTACTGCCAATAGGCTTTTTGTATCACAAGAAATGCAATGCAGTGTTCTAACAGCCCTTCTATCAATTCTGTGATAACAGGGTTTTCTACCTGTGCAGTCCAGTACTAAAACAGTTTATCCAACGAGAGGTGAAATCCTTGCCACCGCGAGGTTTTAAGGACAAGTCAAACAAACATTTGCCAGGGACATTTTTATGTGATTCAGTCTCACAGCAGACAGTTATATCTCTACCATTGTTCCCCATTCCTATCTATCTGTTTAGCTCCTGTATCACACTTATGTTATTTAATAATAAGAAAATTTGGTCCCACTGAGGGCAGTGGATGCTTTGCAAAGTAATTTCAGTAGTCCAGAACATATGGACTTTCTTCCATAATTTTCTGTTCATTTAATTGCCCCTCAATAGTAAGTTCATTACCACTTTCTATAAGATTAATTTTTATTGAAAGCAACACATTCTAATTAGCACTAATGATATACTCAATCACTTAAAGCCTCCAATATGTCTCCTTTATTAATTTTTAATCTTAGGCCTACTGGATACACCTTATAGGAATAAATATGTCACATTAATCTAATACATTATTATTTTACTGTCTGAAATGGGTATCAGACCCTTCCTCCTTTACATGTGGACATTTCCACTACCTTTAATGAGAGCAGGATGGTGAGCTGGGTTCCAAACTCTGCATCAGGAAGGACTATGAGATCATATATCATTATTGGTGCAGTGAACAAGTAATCACCTATAAAACACATTGTCACTTGATAGGCTTTGCAACCTGGAAGCTGTTAGCACTGTACACAGCTTTCCCAAAACCAGCTTCATGTGAAGCTTGGAAATGAATAACTGAAGCAAATCATCCCATCGTAAAGAACCTCTACCTTATAAAAAGTTTTTTTTACTGGGTTTTTACCTGATCATGGCTTGGGAAATATCGAATAAACATTCCCAGAATCCCCCCAGCTGCTATGCCAACAGCAACTTCCAGCACTCCACGGAGCACATTGTACAGAGTAGAACCTATTTGGCAAACAAAAAATGTGTTCAGTAAGCCATACACAGACCCTTCACACACAAACCACATTGTAGGCCTATGAGGGTGATTCCAGGACAGTGTCTGTTTTAAATTACTTGGGGCAAAGGAGTTGAGGAGGGAACCTACGGGCCTGAAAGAACTGGATAGTGCAACTTTCTCTCTCTGAAAGCTCATGGCAAGAAAATGTGCAAGACAAGCCAGAGAAAGAGCCACTGCAAGAACACTGCCAAACCCAGGGAAATTTGAAAGTGTTATGTTGGGCATGCAGGGACCAGACTTGGCAGCCAAGAGAGCAGACAGGGAGAAATGTTCTCTGAAAGTTATTGTGACCCACAGTTCAGCAGACAATGTTACACCAAGACTTTTGAACAGGAGCAATTTCCATCTCAGTATTCAAGTCCATACATGAACTTTATAAGGAGATGTCATTAAGTTACAAACCAGTTGGTCATAACAGAGCACATGTTCTTCAAAATATCACTGTTTGTTCTGGATTTCGCCACGTACAGATTAACCAGCATACCGGAGGAGAAAGCCATTCCAAGGCAAGTGTTGAAGCCTGTGATAGCCAGAATGTCATCAATGCTGCCAGCTGCCATTAGTAAAGTTGGGACACCTTTCTCCACTCCATATCCCCCAGCTTGTAAAATCAGCATTGAGGGAACCACCACAGCAGGGGAGACTGCACCTACAACAAAACTGAAAACACATAGGTTCAGGCTCTGTTAAAAAGAAAGCACTGAAATAAAAAACTTCAAAATGTTCTGACCCTATGGTCAAATTCTTTTGAAGTGTAAAAAACCAAACCTTTACATAAGGTATTTTCCTTACCTTTCCCTTCTAATTACAAGCAGGGATATTTCTATGCAGATTGCAATCAGCTCTTACTTTCTGCCCAACTCAGTAGTATTAAAAGGGCTCCAGACTGAAACTTGAATCTACACTGCAGGCCAGTTATGCTCCCCTGATAGATACTTTCATTGTTCCATTTAGGAACCTGGTCTAGACATGCTTATGAGTCAGTAGCCCAGTTCCTTCTCATAAAATTCAGTGTGTGGCACAGGAGGAGTTCACCCATTTTGCTCCAGTATATGGGTCTGGACTATGTCCACCAATTTAGATAGAACTAGATGGAAAATATTTTCTCTTCAAGGATATTACTCCAGAATATACCACACCATATCCTTATCCTGTGACTTGTGATAGGAAGACTGTCCTATGTGCATCTCTCTTGGGGGAAATACTGAATTCCAGTATGAAGATTCTCTAAGTTGTGGTATAATTTTCTGTCCCTAAAAGCCCCCTGTGTTGTGGTTAAAGACTCAGGGATTGCACCATCCTTCTTCAAGTGCTCAGATCACAAACAAAGAAGAGTAATGATGCAAACACTCCTCCACAGCCTGGAAATACGACCTTTAAATCAGCCACAGAGCCAGAGGTGAATGGAAGCGAACGACCACAGGGGCTAAGCACAGCTTCCTAACTGGCACTGAACTGAGGTCTCTGCTTGGCCTAGAGAACTAACCACACTTGGATCATTTAACTGCACCATGAAAACAGGCACCTCTGTCATACAGTAGAGGAGAAGATACATTACCCTAATATAAATCCCCACTGCCATGGCAAATGCAGGAGAAAGTAGGCAAGAACAGCAGCTGTGCATGTTTCTGAGAGGCACGGTCCAAAAGCAAGCCGTAAACAGACAGCTTTGAGCTTCTTAAGAGCCTGCAACAATACAAGCACATCAGTGTCTGCACCCTTGGCTTTATAGAGAGGAAATACAGTTACACTCTGATCTGGTTTACTAAAAGAGTCCTGTCTGAGTTGCACTATAGGATGTCACATGGCCTAAGCTGGAGATAGACTCAAGCACAACGGGATTTGGGTGTAAAATTTCACGTGTGGCAGTGAATCTAGGTTTGACAAGGTTCCTGCATGTCACAGGAAGGAGTAGCAAAAAATTCTCTTTGGCTTCTTGTGCAAAGCAAACTAAATGTGAGAGGCTGGACTAGCTGGGAACCATTTGAAAAGTGTACCCTGCTGACTTACCCACACTGACTTGAGGTCATTTGCTCCACCCACAAAAGATTTTGCTACAATCCCAGAAGTTGCATAAGCACCCACAAAAATCTAAGAAAAAAATCATAACTTTGGCACAAGGAGCCATGCATCTCTTTCAGCTGCCTCTCACTGGATATCCTGAGCAGATTAAGTTCCTTTTGTCGCAGTTACTTTTTTAAAAAAATTTTCTCACAGCTGTCTTTAATAGTCAGTCACAAACATTACTCTGCTAGGACAAGTTCCTAATTTTGACATGGAATAAAAAACAATAAATTAATGAGTTCCCCTTTTTACCAGTCCAGTTTATCCCAGCATTATCAGGGCTGATCAGATCTACTGACATCTTTGTCTTTACAGCTTCAATTACATGAGGAACAATTGTAACTGCATCAAAGCACTGCCACATACAGAGTCAAAATGACAGTTTTGATTGCCACATGGAAAAAAATGAGTCAAAGATGAAGTTTCCTCAGTACAAAAAGTTGACATGAAGTAGAAAGAAGTGCACTCTCACAGAAGTGGGCATCCAAGCTGTGTCTAACAACACACAGTTCACGCTCATACGAGCTTCAATGTCTTGGAAAAAATAAAATGACGATCTAGGAAACCAACCAGACAGTTTTCAATATTGAAAAAAACCTTATTTTCCTAAATATCTGAAGCATTGGCAACTCTCTAGATTTTCCTGGTTAAGAAAAATCAGTTTAGATGTTCTTAATTACCTATATTTTACCTTAGATTTTATATAAACTCTTAAGTGGTTCCTTAAATAGGCAGGGACTAATATGCTACAGCTTTACTTCAGCCAGCTGGTTTTGAATGAGCAAAACCTTGCCTTCATTATTTATGGACCATCACACTTCAGAGTGTGCAGAGGAAGACTATTTTTTGTTCACCAGATTGTTATGGGCTTCACAGTGATGTGAGTCATTGTTTCTGTAGTGCAGTAGGACTCATCTTTGCAATTAATTAAAATGGCAGTCATTAAAAAAAAAGCCAGAAAAGTCATACAGGTTTACATTTTTTTTGGTTGTGTGAGTTTTTTGGGTTTCTGTCCATACAGGAACATTCTCTTTCAAGGACTGGGGATCCCTTCCATTCCTTGCTTTAGTTTGTCAGTGTAAACTAACAGGGAGTTTGTCTGGGAGTGTAAACTCTTCCTGACAGACCACGACGGAGCACACATCCTCAAGATGTTTACAAAATTTAGGAAATTTCTTTAGGGCAAGGGGGAAAATAGTTATAAAATCGGTTTTCTTCAGGTATTGTTTGGACTGCTTGCCTACTCTACAAATTCAACTGTCAATATTAACATACATATAAGCTATGCTTATATATATATACACAATATAAGCTACGCTTTCTGTAACGATCAAATTTGCAGATTCTCCGAGACTGAACAGTTCAATATTTTTAACAGAGCCAGTTATTCAATTTTTTTGAGAGCTGCTGTATACTTTCCCTCACACAAATGGCTGGTGCCATACCTTTGGATCCAGGCCGAGTCCTGCTCGGGTCAAGATAATTGAAAGAGCAATATTCCTGAGTGCTGCAGACCAGCGTAGGTTTATCTGGACAAAGTCACTAATGAACGGAGTGTTTCGGATTAGGAAACCAGCAAGTAGCATCCCTTAATTGAAAGCAAATGAAAGCTCCTATAAATGATTTGGTTTTAATGCACGAGAAAAGCCTGCGTAGCATTCTTAAAAATAGACACCATATTATTTATTTACGAGAGGAAAAAGTAACAATTCATGTTCTGAATTATTAGACATGTTTTAACAATGGGACTGAGGCACGAAAAGAGAGAAACATATTTAAAGCAGTGAAAGTGGCCTAAGAAAATACAGGTCACCAATAAGTCTGCAGGATGGTGACACAGTTTTAGTCTGAGTCAAGAGAATTTGGCTTTGTTCACCAGGTGCAGGTTCATTACTTACCATAAGCAAAGACACTCTTGCATCCTTAAAGATTTTTTTTCTTGTTAGCTTGTTTTAACATGAAAGAGGAAGATCTTCTAATATTGCGTATTTATCTCAGAACTTGAAAATCGTTAAAAATCCTCTTAGGTGTAAGAAATGCAGGTCACAAGAACCATAATGCTGAGGTTGGGGAAATATAATATAAAACAGCTAATCATGGACTAATGTAGACATTTTAAAGTGCTCTGGCAATATGACTTACACAAAGGAGGAAAAAGGGGGCAGGAAAATCAGAAACTTGGTGTTATCCTCTATTTGAGCTACTTGCAAGATTCAACTTTTGCAAATATTAGTGAAACTATCCAATCAGAGAATTCTTGCAACTGTAGCTCTGGAAGGATATGGAAAAGTACAGGAGAAGTTGACTATAGATATAGATCTGCAGAGATTCATTGTAAATATTGATGATTCATTTTTGTGGCATAATGTTGTATTAGTCAAGTTTAGAAACAGGAAACCAAAAAAAGACAAAAAGTAAATAATCATTGTGCTCAGGTTGCTCCCTGCTTGGTGTGAGCCTCAACTGTGGACTTGATTTGTCCTGCAACACTCTGAACACTGCTTTTCCTAACACCTCCTGGAAAAAAAGCATGGCATAATTAATTTGCAGTACCTCATGAGAATTATATAAGGGTAGTATAATGATCATATGCTCTTTGCAATGTTTGCCTGAGGTCCGAGTCACCAGAACTACCCTGATCTAGAAAGCTACTTAACAAAGCAAAAGTCCCCACCTCAAAGGGTATCTTCACTGTTCTGCTCCATGTTGCCTGCTGCAGAAACCTCTCTGCAATGTGTACCTAAAATATACTATGTGGTTGTTTCAGTACCAATTTCACTCCTTTCTTCCTGAAACAGAGGCTCACTATAAGGTGCTTAAGTGCTTAGCCAGCTACATTACACTCTATTGCATCTAGCACAAGTGGGTTAAACATATGTAAGAGTACCGGATTTGCATTTTTAATGTAAAAACAATATTCAAAGACATTGTCTATCTCTTCTTCTGACTCATAGATTTCTCCAATTTTTCTCAAGACTGGGGATCAGAACAATGAACTCGGTGCTAAACAATTCAACAAACATGTGCAGTCACGCTTAAGTTTCTGTTGTCCAGTATTACCTGTCTGACAAGCACTTTCATGCTCAACTCATAACTTTTAGATACAGACGTAATTAAAACAACCCCAAACAAACAGAATCCGAATGGTCAGAAACATTTTTATTTGTTTAAGGGGGGTGTTTACTTTAGAAAGGGGGTCACCCTCTGTGTGACATTCCGTGTTCATATTATTGCAGGCACGCATGTTCTATGCAAAACTTCCCTCCCTCTCATTTGAATTTTTTCTTGCTGGTGAAACTAAGCAGTGCAAGAACGTGCACACTGCCTGACGGAGATGTGTACGGAACAACTGTCTGAGGCACGCCACCAGCTGTGCAGGTTACAAAGTCACACCTGTGCACTACAGGCAGGGATCTGTAAGCCCACTCTGCCATGAAGTATTACTGTGTGTCAACAGCTTTACTCATTTATGCAGTAAGCATAGCAAGGAGACAACATACAGCTAGTGAGAAGAACCTGGAGCTTCATTTTCCAGCTTCACTGACATCACAGCGCTTCACAATATTGTACTGATATAAGCAAAATTGAAACATCCTCTATGAAAGAAGTCTGAAAACATTCTGAAGATGTTATTTTCATCTCCCATTTCTATTTTGCCTTTCTATGTAAAATAAAACAGAATGTTGATGTGAAAAACAATCTTATGATTGATTCAGAATCTCTTCAGAAGAACTATTCTTTGTGGTGAATTTATTTCCTCATGTTTCGGTTATCTTGAAATAAAGGAAGAGGAAAAAAGAAATTTTTCGGACTACTAGTAGTGGTGGATTCCTATAACGATTTCTTTGGAAAACATTTTCATTGTGGAAGAAACTAATGAAACAGCTCAGCAATAGTTTTGCTATGAATTTATTATTCTACTATAACAGGAGGTCTGGATTAAGATTCCTGTTTGGTGTTATTAAACCCAAATTTTAAGTAACTGTGACAGAGGGGACTGGAGGACAATAAACTCTGAATCTGTAGGTACACAGTTCTCTGACCCCCAAAGAATTACGAGAACCTCAGTTACAATTTCACCTGAGCCAGTTTGGGGGATTTTGCACCCTCTTGAAGAGGACAAAAACGTCACTTGGAAAAGGAAGAGATTTGGAGTGTGACACAGTTTGCTTGTTCCCAATTCAAACACACCTAGCCTGCAGATACTGCTTGGTGGTTTAAACAACACAAAATATGCAGGAAGAAAAGAAGGAAGGATATCTTACCCAGAAGAGCAGGGAGAGGGGGTAGGGTTCGTATTTTGATGAATCCAAAAATTTTACCTCCAATGACAGCAAAAAAGTAAAGAAATAGAATTCCAAACAGATTTCCACCTGGGAGACACTCAGCCCCAGTTATGGACCAAACCACAGCCCAAACCAGGACCACGACTGCAACTGGAACGAAACAAAAAATATTCATATTTAATAATCTCTCAGGAACAACTTTGCTGTTGGATCACATTTGTTTTTCTCCTGAAGAAAAATGTTACCGTGACTTTCAGAAATAAAATTACTTACCTTAAAAATTAGTTTAATCATAACAATGCATTTAATCTTTGATGGTCTCTAAACTGATGTTCTGATTTTATAGATGCTAAGATACTTTAAAAAATGGTAACAGGAACATCATTAGAGATCAAAATGTTCTGAGTGAGCCTTTGGCCACTGTGGAAGACATTTCACAGTTTCCAAATTTAAAGCAAAGACTTTCACTAACTTATTTTGCATTTGCTTATCTTCCTTCAGCTACTTCAGAACTACAGTAAAATCTGCCACTGAACAGCCTGGCATATCTTCAAGCTCATGACTGCAGTTCCAGCCTAATTTTTAAAAGAATTGAAGTATAATTTTTAGGCTGGATCTGCTTGTACAATACATTGTTATCCTTGGGAAAAACATTCTGAAGAAGATCATATCTCTGGACAGCCTGAAGGAGTACAGTACTTCCCTTGATACAACAATCAAAGGGGAATAATATACAAGGAAAAAGGAATCCTGAAAAATATTATGAGAACAGTAAGTGAAAATATGCTCTTTGCCGGTTCACAAATCTGTTCCTACAGTTGTCCAACAAGAACAGCTATGCATAGATATAAAAGCAGAAGACTGAAGGAGAGGAAAAACTGTGTTGAATAAATCCTTCTTCTCATGATCATAGGAAAGTATGTTGCATTTTCAGATTGGATTTTTCTTAATCTTATTTGAGGGTGACAGGTGTCAAAAGGGAAAATTAGTAGATTTCCAAACATAAAAGCTGAAGAATCCCAAGTGAGGGTGAAAGGAGGCTGTGGAAACAGTCAAAGCCACAGGATGTGTCTTTTGTCAGGAAAAAGCTTAAATAACTTATTAGCTAGGCATCTCTTCTGTGAACTTTCAGTTTAGGACAAATCTTAAACAAAATGGGTCAGTTTGCCTTGTAGTTAGGATTCTTGGCTTTGCAAGCCTGGGGTATTAAGGAACAAAAGAAGGTATCACTGCCAAGTCTTATATTTATTGCCTTAATTAAAAAGAAAGCCATCCAGTATGCCAAATATACCATTGTGTTCAGAATCACCTTAATGCTCTCAATACCAAAACAAAATATCAAGACAAAACCTAGGAGGTCTTTCTTCTGATGAAAACAGTTTGCAGTGCAAAAACATATCTACCATGATAAACAGGTAAGAGAGAGTGGAGAAACAAAATCTGTACATTCAAATCTTTGTTCTACTTCTTTTTTTCTGCTAAAACATTAACACAAAAGCGTGATAAGTAAAACACAGCTGTTTCCCTTCACGGATAAAGGGACAGATATCATCCCATTCAGGGAAACAAATACTTCATTTGCCATTTCTCATTTTAACTGAACTCTGTCTTTCTTACATACCATTTGTCACTGTTTGGGCCAGTAAACCCTGAGGAGGACAAGCAAATATTTGCCTCCATGTTCTTGAAGACCCTGCTATTGGTTCTGGAGGTTGCTGAGCACAGTGGTTCAAGAGAGCAGTTTCTTCTGTTTGTGTATTCCCATCGGTACCTTTGGCATCTGCTGTTGGTCCCTGCTGAATGAAAACAAGGAGACTCTCTCAGAGGTGGCACTGCATATATTTGAAGTAGTGTACAAGACCTGAAGTCAGGTGGGATGCACTAGAGCCACACTGGCTACAAATGACTATATTAACTAAACAACCACATCCAGCTTTGTAGTTTGGCGTTTTTGGTTATGTGTTTGTTTTTTCCATGGCACAAAGAACTGCATGGGAGAGACTGCAGGCTATTTGCCTTTTTATCTGCAACTGAGAGGACTCCTGTCCCAGTACAAATAGCACCTGTGCAGCAATAGTATCTGCATATTTGACGAAGAAACAATAATAACAGGCCAGGCTCAGCTTGTCTTGTATACAAACTAAATATTTATTAATATTTTCTACAATTTGATAGGGTTCTGCTTCCAGACTGGATTTCACAATAAAGTTAACAATTAGCATAATTCCAGTGAGACAGTGTCTTTAATGTAACTGCTAAATAACTCCTGTTGCAAAGCCCTGAACAAAAATAACAGAACAAATATGAAAGAAACAGAACAGCTGGCCAGTGCAAGCATTACTCACATGATCCATTGCTGGAAGGCTCAAGCTGCTAAGTCAAAGTAGAGATGGAGAAATACTACCCTGGGATTCCTTGAAACTGTTCTTTTATACTGATACATCTACTTATCCATATTCATAGCCAAAGCACTTTTTGACCATTTTTGGATATGTGTATCACTTCATTTTAGCGTCTTTATTTTTGACAAGTTAATCATCTACCTTCCCTTATGATTATTCACCTTCATGTCAGCTCATTGTCATAGTGTAGACATGGAGTTCTGCCTCTCACGTAGCCCTCCCCCACTAATACTTCCACATTCCTGATTATTTATGTCTCATCCCTCTCTCTCTCTCTATATATATATATAAATTCCTTACTCAGAGTCACAACTGGAACACAAATCTTGTGAGCTTTCAGCATGGAATTACTTGTTTATCTACCCTGTGATTCCATGATTGCCATATGTATATAATCACTGTGTGCATAAAGATACAGCAGTTACCTTTATACTCAATAGTATATGCTTACTTTTAAGTGCCTTTTATGTTAAGAATTTTATTTGTACTTGCATTTACTTCCAAGTCTTTTTTAAAGCCATAGACATTTCCAATAATACTGGAAACAGGCAGAGAAGCTTAAAAGCGTGGGCTTTTTTAATTTTTATTAGATAAGAAAAGGAAGATAGATATGCATTAACAACTTTCAGCAAATGGACTGATAAGTGCAATTTGACCTTACGAAGTAATCGTAAGGTCACATAATTTTCTTCCAAAAAATGTATGCTGATGCATTTTCCACCTCAAACTGAAACTGCAACCACTGATTTCCAGCAATCCAACATACTGCAGACTGTACAAACTAAACACGCGTTAATTATAAAAAATTCCCACCGAGGAGATTTCTATGTGTATTCTCTTCAGATTCAGGGATTTTAACAGTATGGGAAGAAAAAGGAAAGGAAAAGGAGGGTTCCTTCTGACTAGAATTGCAGTTAGAGATCTTAGTTAATTACCTCACTTTGCTCATGCATAAGAATCATGCCATTTCGCTCACATACTGATGGCTCAGAATCTTCACTGTTATTTACATCTTCCTTTACCATTGTTGCAAACCTAAGGAAAGCAACAAAGATGGAAAAGTTAGAGAGACATAAATAACGCTGTTTTCCAAATGGAACACTTCTCAGTGTTGTCTTTTTCCCATAGCTCAGGTGAAAAAGCCCTCACAGCCCAATTCCAGATTTAATGGTTTTTGCATGCGCCTGTATGCTGTTTGTAAGAACAAGAGACAGAAACTAATGGAAGAACAGCATTAAGCTTACAAAGACAAGCAATAAAAAAAATAAAATAAAAAAACCTGAGTTTTAGGATCACAATGATCTGTGCTAACCTGCTCATTCCTCTTTAAATGTATGGCTGTAATATACGTATAAAATCTATCTATCTATCTATCTATTTATCTATCTATATCTATTTGTGCCTCTTACCAGCACAAAGATAAAGGTTATTTGCTGTCAACACCACTTAGGAGGACCGCTAGTTCTGAAAGTGTCACAGGCCCTGTGTGCATGGCAGCGCAAGTACCCATTAAATAAAGTTAGAACAACAACTATAGTTTCTAAAGCTCCAGGGGATTTCTAAAGTTTCATGAGGGGACACTTTTCTTCTAACTTAAGCCTGACCAGATCCAGGTTGATTTTCAGGGGAATTTTCAAGAGCATAGCTCTGTAAGATGCCACAGGTTAGTCACAATATATTGACTGAATATATATGAGAAGATGCCTTTGAGTCTATGAGTAAAGATCAAGACTATTCACAGCTTGCAGTCTGTATTCAGGTTAGGCTGATAAAACACGTCTCTTTTTAACTGCTTATATTCCATGGATATACATCTTAGAGTGGGAAATAAGGTCCAAGCTGTTTGTATTTGCTCAGTCTAACCGGTCCACTTCTTGTCCCATAGATTCTAACAGGACATATGGCAGTGCACTGTTTTGTATGTCAGATTTTTTTTTTTGTGCAAACATTTACTGTAGTTTCACAAGTCTGAGCCAGCAAGAGTTGCATGAGCCTGAAGACAAGGCTTGCTAGTGTTCTTCGTTACAGCAAAGCTGTACATATATTCTCCATCAGCTAAATTTCTTGAAATCTTTTACATTGCTCTGACCATTTAAAACACCAGTGAAGTTAAGCCAGAACTTTTGAGCCAAGAAATTCCTTCCTTGCTAAATTGTTCGAAGTAAGTCAGAGCTGATTCTCACAATTATCAAGCCTTCAGTTTATAATGAAATATCTGATATTTTGGAATGATAGATGCCATAAACAAAGACAGGGGCCATTGTAACACCAGGGTAGTTTGAGCAGTTCTGATAAGAAACTGGCTTGAGGCTTGGCAAACACTTTCAGTGTGTTCTAAGGTACGAGTTTTGCTTTCTTTCCTGTTTAAATGTAAACTGTTAAGTCTACTGAAATTCCAGTACTTTTCTATATTTTTAATTACTACTCATGGAACCAAACAGTTGTGTTCTTAGAGTTCTTTAATGACATCAGTGATATTTTTGGTTTGGGTTTTTTTTTCATCCCTTCACTGGGGCTGGGAATCCACAAATGCCAGTTGTACTAACTGGAATAGAAAATTATCAGCAACTTACCAGTGTCTCCCTCCTTCCCTTCACTGACCTCTTTCCCAACATTTCTGTACTTAATTTTGTACTTCTGAAAGGGGCGTGTGTGGGTAAAAGATAGAAAGATATTGTTCTCCTTCCAGCTTTGCATGGGCAACATCCCAGTTCACGGGGTCATGTAGTTGTTAACACAAAATACATTAACACTTCTGAGAAAGGCAGGTCCACCTTGCCACAGCTTCAGCTCCTGGATGTGCAGGTTCACAGCAGCATGTGAAAGAAAGGACTGGCTAAGCAGGGAGATGAATGTTCTGCTTAACAGGAATGGTTTCCAGGTGTGAACGAGAAATCTAATAGTGTATGTGCTGTCCTTATCTGTTTTGTGACAGGTCTTCACCCTGTTAGCAGGATCAAGAACCCACTTCTAAGCAATGTCCAGCTGGATCAATGGGACCGCAGTGAGTGGTAAGTGTACTTACATCAGGGAGGGTCAGTCTTCTGGGGGTTCACTGTAATTTTTTTTCCCGGGGAGGAGGTGTTGTTTTGTTTTTTAAACTTCACCCCGTATTCAAACAAAATCAAGTGATTGAGAAATCACAGAGTGGAATTCATACCACAGGGTTAAGGCCTGTCCCATGGAAATCAGCCAATAACAGATTTATTTTAGTACCTCCCTGGAAAACACACTTTCCTTATTTTGAAACCAGAGAGGTTTTCATTAGATCCTATCATTTTACTTGTTTTTAATGGGTAAGGAGGAGGAAAGAGAGGGACAGCTGACGGACAGGGACAGCACGTGCATGCCTATCGCATTAGCTGTGTTGGCCTGGTGACTCTCTACGTTCTGCTTTGCACACAGACGGTACAGAAAGGAATACAAATAAAATACCACAAGCATCGCTAGAGCAACTGGCATTCAGAATAAACTACTAAAAACCCAAACAACCTAAACCACGCATCACACCCACAAAAAGACGCTAAGGAAACCCCGGTGCAGCCTCCTGCCTGCCAAGCCAGCCAGCAGTGCCCGGCGGTCACCCCTCCTGCTGCCTCCAGCTGCAGGGAATGGGGTGCAAGGGTACAGAAGGCCAGAAAACTCACCCAGGGAAAGCAGGGACCAGAGCGAGGGAACCGCTCCCTGCGAGGACGGGGAGGCGACAACGTGGTCCCGGCTCGCTGCAGCAGCTCCTCTGTGACGGCTGCGGCTCCTCCTCCGCTGTTGCTCCTAGCGACATAATCCCTCCTCCAAAACCACAGCTTCACTTGGCCGGCCGTGAAAGCCTCCTGCTGGACCCTGGGATGCCCAAAAGGGCGTCCCGGATGCCGGAGTGAACGGGTCGCGGGAGATGGGGGGCTGACCTGTCAGGTTGGTTTGAGCGATGGGTCAGACCTGAGCCCATCCAAGGCTCAGAATACCTTATCAGGGCACCGAGGAGGAAGTACGGTTTTGTGTCTTTTCAGCCTTTGCTTCCCATGACATTTATTGCATCCTGTATGCATGGAAAAGGCTTTCTGTGCTGCCTTTTCCGTGGCTGTGGGAAGATGGATGGGGAAGCTACACACAGTCCTCTAACTCAGACACTGCAGTTGGAGGTTTGTTGCTGATTCTGCTCTGGGTTCATGCAGAAGAAATGTGCTGTGGCAGGCAGGAGAATTAAAAAAACCTAAAAACCACCCCTTGCATATTATGGTGTTCCTAGCAAGATATTCCTGCTTCTTAAAGATGAAACAAGTGTGTCCACCTCATTTGTAAATGCTCATGAGGGAATGAAACAGACTAACTTTCAACTCTGCTCTTAGTATCATCATGCAGAACTAAGCTGACTGCAAATCCAAGAGAAAAAAAAAGCAGGTTTTTGATCAGAAAATAAATTTTCCAGAAGGACTCTGAACCGGGGACATCTATTCCTCCCCTCCCTCACAAGAGAAAAGTTTGACCTAGAATCTGAAAAGTCATAAAGCCTCTTTATATTATCATTGGAGTGGAAGGAAAACAAAGAGAATTACCCAGTTTCATTAAAAACAGACCAGGGAACTAAGAGGTCACAAGAGCATTAAGAAGCATTTTCCTTTAATAATTCCCACAAGTCTGCTGAAAAACCCCATGACAGAAGAACATTTCAGAATTGCAGCTGTTAACACATCCATGAAAAGCATTGCTAATAAGGCAAAAGACAGCAAGCTCTGCTGACTTTTATTTTTCTGCTGCACCAGATTCTTGGCGTACCACTAAAAAAGCCCTTGCAGGAGTGCTTTGACCAAAAAGAAAAAAAGAAGCCGTTTTTGAGTAGCATCTGTATACTACAATCATCAGTAAGCTTACAAATGTTAAGTAGTAGAGTTCAATATGCAATAAGTATAATGAAATTTCTCTCATTCTTAATTATATTTTCAGAATACACGGTGCAATTTTCCTGTGTTACTGTAGTGGGGAAATTCTCTCTTTTCAAGGTAAGCCTTCTATGCCTACTACAGAAGCAGGACTTTGGCCTTCGTATTAAATCCTATAACAGTTGAAACAGTATTCTGCCAGCCTGAGCTTTTAACATTTGAATTTATGTCAGTGAACATTGATGGAGTCATTTTGGATAATTTTGGATTTCTGCCTCAGCTTGATCCTGCTTGGCTGCCAGTGTCACTTGATTGAAATATTAGATTCTCTAAAACCCCATAAACAAACTACACAAGGCCACAGTGTGCCAACTATGATTAAAGGTAAAGGTTAAACACATAATGAGCCTGAGGATGCCAACAGACACAATATTTTTCTCATTTGTGAAATTTACATTTACTTACAATTTTAAAATAAGAGGCCTGATTTTAACTAGACATGTTCCATTATCTTTGAAATCAGGTAACTTATATTAATGCTTCAGCTAATATTGAAAAGTTTAAGCAATAATTTTATAAACATGGCAGTTGTTGTTACAGAAGCACACACAAAATATTTTACATTGTTTCCTGTGCTTTGATTACTGATGAATCATACTCAGAAGCATTTATTCTTTAATTCCTCCCTCACATATATATATATGTATTTGATGTATATGATTATATATATGAAATTACATATATTCATGAACTAGATAAATGGAGCTGTGTGCAATTGTTAAAGGTAACCATCTTTATAGGCAGTAAGCCCATGTCATTCATGTTGGGTTTAAGTACGTTAGTGACACAAATACTTTTGGAATTCAGGTTACTCATTGCCTTAGATCTCTAGGTCAGGATCTATGCTTTTTCACCAGAGTATAAGACTTTACAATAATAGGTTTCTGTTTCATGATCAAAGCTACCATATGTTACCACAACAAAACCATCAACACACACTCTTGTAGAAACAGTCCTTTTCAGAGAAACTTTGCCTTGTGTTTTCGTACAGACTGAATTGGTACTTGTGAATAAAGCATAGAGCACCAAAGCGTAGCACCTAGCACACAGATTTTACAGTATTTGTCCAATATTAGTGCATCATTTTGGGGAAGAACATATTGGCTCTATATAGAGTGGTAAAATCCACTCCTTTTGCTTTTGTGCTAGAAGTCAAGCATATTCATAAAGATCCACCCATGTATTCAAGAACACTTCTCTCACATATCCCCCCATCCATACCTGCTAAAGTGACATCCTCACATAGAACCTTCTGTACATGAAAGCAGGAGAGAGGAGATACAGTAATGATACTTCCAAGATCATTTTAGAAATGACCTATACAATTAATGAAACAGTTCTGGTCTCTATTTCTCCTCTTCTGTACTAGTTAATGTACTTATTTTATAACTGATTGTATCATTACATGTCTCTCTGCTCAACATGCTCTAAGGTTTAGTCTTAACCATTACAGCAGGCTCCTCTCCACCATTTCTGCTTCATGAAGACAGTGCCTATAGTGGTTACGTGCTTAAACAAAAAAAACTCTCCCAAACTCCACAAAGAGGCCAATTCTCTTGCTTCTAATGGTAATCTGTTGCCCTGCCTTCTGCATTACTGCTTTTCCAGATTTCAGCAGCCTAATTTGCCCAAGATCTGGAAAATGGACATTGCAGTTTCACAAAACAGCTGTGCAAGTACACTGGCTCTTTGATGTGTATGCAGGAAGTTTCATGTGCTCATATACCACATATCTACATGTTTGACTATCTTGCAGCTCTGACTTTGGATCTATAAGTGTTGTCAGGCTTGGAACATTCTTTTCAACAATTCAGACTGTTTTTCTACAGCTATTAGAGTTCTAAAATATTTTGTTAACGATAGTACACAGCAGAAAACTACTTCATAACTTGCAAAGCAGTATGTGCTTTCAGCTACAGTTTGTAATTAGTATGTTTTCTTATTATAGAAACATCTGGTACCAGTAAAAAAGTGATTCAAACATTCAGATCTTCAAATTTATTTTTATTTCTATTTTATTCTGTTTAAACCATACTTAGTTCAGGATCCATTTCGCTGATTTAAGTTGTTGCTCCATTTTATCTGGATAGTCTGTCAATGCTAGTAGAAAATCTAAATGTGAATGTTTAATTTCCAGATACTTTGTAAGATGAGAATAAAGATAGTATTTGATTCCTCTCACTCAGATTTGCTTAAAACACAACTCAGACTTTGTACCTTGAATAATATTTTTGGCCCTTTGAAATCTTAAACATTAAACTGCTGTTCTTTCATGTTTTTGGAACTGCCGTAAACTGAAGCCACATGAAGTACAATTTACTCCAGTGTTTCACTGTTTAAGGAAAAGTGAATCAGTAAGATCAATCTAGAAAGAGTAAAAATGCAGCAAATAGCAGTAAAAACGCAGCAAATTTGTTTGGAAAGATATCATGTGCGTGATCTAAATCTTTGCAAGAAACACTATCCTCACTTTTGCCTTTCATGGTATAAGTTTCCATTTGCAGGGAGAGTCAATCACAAGCTCCATCCTCCATCGATGATTAGTTCATTGCCAGTCACGTAGGCAGACTGAAATTACATAAAAAAGAACAATGATTGGAACTAATTTTTCATGGCCATCAATTACAGGGAAACTCTACTTTAAATTCAAAAATCTGCTTTCTTTTTGTACAAACTTTTTTTTTGTTTTACAAAAATGCCTGAATAAATAATAAAATATCTCAATATAAACTTTGAAATTGAAGCCTTTCAGTTAACTCAAGGGAGTATTACAAAAGTATTATTAGAGGCATTGAGATGAGAATGCATCCTGAGTGTACAAATTCACATAAGCTAGACTTCAGATATCTTACCTATAGGAATAAATGCCTCACACTATGTTGTTATTAGCTCTGTTCAGCTGAGCAGAATCTGACCAGGTCAGGCAATAATTATGAGGAGACCTAAGTGAAAATTTAGATCATGCAGAGAGTGTGGTAAGCAACTGAGCTGTTGACATTCTTCTCTATGCCAGTAGTGAAGCATACTGAATTTACTGAAAAGCTAGAATTCTGTCTATACATGGCTGAAAACCCTGTAAGCAGATTGGAAAAAATTAGTAGTGTTAAAAAAAATACTAAAACCAAGATGAAATTGAGAGACAGATTACTGGTAGATAGCAACATTAGGACTGAGTTAAATCCATTAAAGTATTTTGACATGCACATTAGGACTGCTGGACAAGTCCAGAGGAATCCAGTCCAGTTTTTGAGACGCAGTAAATCTATAGCAGATGGAATAACGTTGATGTGTGCTCATGTATTTGCAGTGGTCATCAAGAGTTTGGTGTATAACAACCTCAGTGGGTCTATTGTTTTCCTTATGCTGAAAGGGCAGATTCACTCTGAGCATTAGCTAAAATCTCCAGCAGTTCTACACAAATATTTTGCCCTTGAATAGCAAAGGTAGGTGATGACTACTAATTCTACCTCCTTAGAACATGATCTAGCCATGGTGAAAGCTTGGAAAAAGAAAACAAGCCCATTTGTCCTACCATTCAAGATGATCTGGGGTCAGTCAATTTGCTCAGATGGCATGAAACCACCAGGCTATGGTACCTAATGCCTTGCAATCCCTGTCAACATTCAGTACTTTTTGTATTGCAGGTTGAACTCAGTAAAAGATGGTCACATTTTTTTACTTTTCTAATAATCCAGCTCAAAGACAATATAAATAATTCTGAAACAAATACTCTGTACTGTGAGGCAGCAAAGTAGTGTGGGGATGCTCTGATGGGACATTCTGTCGTTCTATACTTACTTCATCAGAAGCCAGGTACACAAAGAGATGGGCCACTTCTTCAGCAGTAGCCATCCTACCAGTCTTCTGTCTGGCTAGAAAGTCTTTCAGTGCCTGGATATACAAGAGCATTTGGTATATCAAAAATAAAAAAGCAATTATTTTAATCTGTTGACATGTACGTACAAGGCAATATTGAAAATAGTCCTCTAGTCATAACTTTCTTTTTGTGCACCGAGTAGGGAACTT
Organism: Manacus vitellinus; assembly: GCF_001715985.3. Lineage (NCBI taxonomy): Eukaryota > Metazoa > Chordata > Aves > Passeriformes > Pipridae > Manacus > Manacus vitellinus. The sequence continues at coordinate 44,204,612 of NW_021938789.1, read as the reverse complement.
ATGCTAGAAAAATCTAAGATGAACAGTGATGTGAATTTCAGGTTGAAAAAAAAGTATGAGACTTTTAGACAGCACCTAAATCTCTGCTTCCAGAATAAAGGCAACATATATTCTTCTTCTTTTGGTGGTGGATATTCCAGGTGCTTCAAATGAGAGCTTACAGTTATCTAGTCAGTACAGTTAAGCATCCCAAATAATGCTGAAATGCAAAGGCCAGAATGCCCTTTCTAGCATGGTTTTGCACTAGTTTGTGGCTGCCACACACCACAGTAGAAAATGTCCTCTACTTTTGCATTGGGTACTGTAATCAATAGTTACAATTGCTTCCAAGGATGACAGACTGTATTCACTAAGCAATAGTATTCTTCAGAGTCATTTTAAGACTGTGGAGTAGAAGCTGACCACATTATCAAAGGAGACACTACTGTTAAGTTATCCATGGTACTCTGAAATCAGGGACATTCTTGAATATGAACAGAAGTGCCACTATATATTAATATTTTTTTTTAAAGAGAGTTAAACATATGTGTGCACAGGATCAAGCTAATAAATTGCTTTCTCACCTGTTCTGGGTTAGGCCGGGCTTTGATTCTCTCCTGTAAAGATGGTGTGTCAACAGTTCCTACGCAAAATTTTAAATTTGGTTTTAAAAATCAACTACATCAGCAATCATGACAAAAAAATGCAGTTTATTTGTTCTATTTTTATGTCTTAATGCTTATGTGTAACTTCATAATATAATTCAGGAGAAAGACTGCAGAGCTGCCAATATAGCATAGGATTCTAAATTTCAATAGAAGGCAAGAGTTTTGAGAATCAGATTCAATAGTTTTCTGATGGTTAAATATGGGCCAGACCATTTGCTAGCCCTTGCCTGCTCCTGACTTCCTAGACTGTATCTTTGAAAACAAACATTCAAATACTGTGTAACAGTATAAATATATAAAGTGCATATACTTGGTTAACAGACTAAATATACAGCTTAACCACAGAAGTAACAACTTTTCTGTATTAAATCTCAGAAATCTTTCAGGCACGTCCTATTCTTTTAGACTGCTGGTAAATTTAGTTGCCACTGGCAAGTCTATTCTTTGTTAATAATGCCAAACTTAATCTGGTCTTCTAGTATCTGCTTCTAGTTTACAGAATAATGTAAGAACACTTACCAGGACATATGCAGTTGCATCTGATGCCTTGTTCAATAAAATCAGCAGCCACAGACTTTGTTAGCCCAATAACTGCTGCCTTTGAAGTACTGTATACACACCTGTTCACAACTCCTAACAGAAGGTCCATGTTAAGGCAGCACAGGAAGATGGTTAAAAAAAAAAAGAAAAAAAAAAGACAAGTTTGTTCAAGAGGCACCTGCTTCTGGACTCCAGAATTTCCTGGAGCACTTGTATCCTCTCCATAAGGTCAGCCCTAGCTAGAATGCTGACTGCCACAATTCTACTCAGGCATACACCAGAGGAAAGCACACAATCTTTCAATAGTATACGTTTGGGGAGTAGTCTAGAAAAGGTAACAAAGCAACAAAGATTTAGCAGCAGCAGCAGAAACCCATCTGTTAGTTACCACCAGGCTTCCTTGGGAAGCATAGCTACAGCACTTATGCAATTGTTATTTCTGCATTGTTTCTCTGAAGAACATATGCAGCAAGATATCACTGGAAGTAATTACTTTTTAATTAATAAAAACAAAACATTGAAAAAGCTCAGAGATAAGGATCTTGGCATTTCTGCAATTTTCCATCTGTTTCCTTGCATGTATATGAGTTGATTTTTCTATTCTTCTATTTTTCTAAATGCATCCCTCCACAGGATTTAGAAAGAACTTTGAATTTAGAATGTCCTCTGAATTCAAAGTTGTGCAATGTATACTTTGCATGCCCATAATTTTAAAGTTTTATGTAAGAAACTCTGGCAAGCTACTGACCTTTGATGCTGGATGCCACAGAAGACATATTTATAATATTCCCAGATTTCTGTTTAAGCATCTGCAAAAGAGTACTTATGTCATTCAAATGCAAACTGTTTTGTTATCTGCAGGTTCAGTAAAATAGCCCACATCAACTCACAGAACAGCATTATGTGCAATTGATACTTAGGGTAACAAAGCTTAACTGGCATTGACTGAAGCAGTAAAGCAGAGCCTGAAGTTCTCACTGGAATTCTCTTAAGTAATGTCAGGATTGGAGACTATGCCAGGAAAGGACTTTTTCCTAGATAGCCACCTCTTAATCATGGCCCTCTTGTCACCACAGTAAGTTACCCTATACAGACATCTGCTCATGCAATCTACCAATGCAGCAATTCACTGATTCCATTCAAACCCTTTTTGTTTTGGAGAAGATTAAAACACAATATTCTCGCACCTTTGAATTGTAGCTAAATTTCTTTAAGTTGTAACCTTTTCTAGGCATCCTAAAACCTGATATGCATGAAATTGTTAGAAAAAACTGAAACCTACTTTGAAAATTAAGTTCAGCTAAGAAAAAAAGACAAACCACCACCAACCAAACCAACCAAACAAAAAGGACTGGAACAATACTGAAAAAAGTAGTTATCATCCAGTCATGGTCACACCTTCCACATCTGGCCTTTGCATTTACAGGAATACAAACCCCTTATTCAGTCTACAGAATTTTGTAGACCCAAACCTAGTTATTATGTCAAAAAAAAGTGTCCTCAAACTGTTACATTCATCAAATTGTTGTTCTGCTATAAGCAGCATGTTATCAGTGTCACTGAATTGCTTCACAAGATAGTTTCCAGAGTTCCATAAAATTAATGTTAATATACATTATTTATAAATACTTTGTAGCAGTGGTATTGTGCAGTTGTGTGCTGTAGTATAATATGGTAGCACTGTATTGCAGTGGCTCCCCACTGCTCAGCGTTTGAAGGATTTTAGTTACAGATTACATAGGGCAAACCCCTGAATTAATCTTCTCTACCAGATCCTTTAGATAAATTGTCTACTTAAAAGATTATACAATGCAGAGAATGCTTTACAGTAGGATCACTGTAATCTAAGGGCTTCCCTGTCCAAAGCTGCATCCTTGCATTTTTATCTCAAATCCCATGTCGCCAGAGTGGCTAACTTAGACTTCTCACACTTTAAACGTAGTGCAGCAGAGACTAGGCAATCAAGCCTTACCTTTGGAAGGAATGTCTTGATCATTAAATACATGCTGCGAACATTGAGGTTCATTGTGAAGTCCCAGTCTCGCTCCTCACAGTCCAGAATGGTTCCATGATGAACAAATCTAGAATAAGTCCATGAAGTAGATTACTGTCTCTAGTTTACATTTCTATAGCTTTTTATGCATGTTTCTCCATCGCTATTTTGCAGTAGTTAACTCTTTCAGCCTTGAAAAGGAGGGACAAGAGGTCTTTAAAAGAATGCAAGTAACAGTGTATTTCTTGTGATGAGTAAGTATCAAGGACACAAGGCAGACTCAATATGTGCAATGAAATACTTAGCAATAGAAAAAAATAAGTAGAGCACTAGCAGACCATCAACTTTGCTCACTGTTGTGCTAAGAGGGCCAAAGCCATCAGTATAGGGTACCCACAGAGTGAGGAAAATGTAAGTTCAAGAGCCATTCTGTCTTGTCCTGGGTAATGTGGCTGCACACAAAAAGTTCAGTTTTGATGAAAACACATTAAAGTTTGTAATAAAGTTACAAAATCCATTAAATTGAAAGAAATAAAATGCATTGAAATAACAGAAAGTACTTCTGGAGGACAGGGAAAACTGGAAAAAGAGTATTATCAAAGAGAAGGTTTTTACCCTGCAATGTTACAGAGGACGTCAATCTTTTCAAGCTCCTTGGCCAGATTTTCTATCTGCTCCCTTTTGGTAACATCCAGAACCCGTATTTGAATGCCTAGAAAAAAGAGTGTATTTGCTTCAATGCACTTGACTAAGGATCAGCAGATGATTTTTCTGAAGTGCTGAGAATTGCACTTACAATTCAATTCAGTGAGAACTACACTTGATCATCAAGTTAGTGCAATGATTAAACTGAGACAGTAATGGGCAGCATGTCATGCTATTTAAAATTTCAGGAGGGAATTAAGAAGATCAACTGTTCTGATTGCCATACAGCATCTCACAAGCAGATGAGCTACCATAATTTACCATAAAAGCATTCCCGATAAATTTGAATTCCACTATACTTCCAAATGGTAGAATTACAGAACCATATAATCATAATAAGCTTCCATGGTCAGTGGCATAGGGATAATAATTATTTGAAACTAGTTACGTGTCACATACACTCACAATCACATTACATGCCATCTTCCCATGTGTAGTTGACAATATTATGAATGAACTTTATATAATTCAATTGATGAGGAAAAATGATTTCGCGTAAATCATTATTTTAAAATCATGAGGGCAGTCACACTGGAACAAGGGCCTACAGAGGTTTATGAGGAAATTCCACCCTTGGAGACGTTCAGGACTTGATTCAACGCAGCCCTGAGCTCTAACCAGAGCCCCTTTGAGCAACAAATGGGACTACATGGCCTCCAGAAGTCTCATTCAACATACATGATTCCATAAAATACTGTAAAGTTGTCTATAAAGCATCTGAGTGTCATCTAAATTAAGGGTGAATTTGATTTGAAATGGATAAAAACCTGTTTCTTTTGAAGCCAAACTGACAAGTCCATGAACAAGCTTTATATGCGTTAAATGATGTAGACATTTTTGAAGAGATCTGTGTATAATGATGCAATCAGACTACAGGCTGGTTATTAACATCACACTGGAATTACCTCTCCCGGATAAAATTCAAAGACCACAACATGCCAAGTCTTGATGAATTATGGAGTGACTAATCATGTGTCTAAAGGATGGAAATGGCTCTGAGTATAAGGAAAATTACTTCTTTCTTTGTGAACATACTAGCAGAGGGAGAAAATGTAACACATTCCCAAACACCCTGAGAAAGAACCTGGAAAGCCCTAAAGTTCTCAAAGAATTACAATGGGATTGCTTATGGTTAATTCTAGTCGGTAGAGATGGATGTCCACACTGAAAGCTGTACTGGAGAAAAGAGGTTTTGTGTATTTTACTGTCACCCTGTAATAAGAATTCATTAAATCTACTTTCTTCTGTCAAATTAAGTTGGAAGTATTTTCAGTTGTAAAATATATTCAAGTCTTATTTTTTATTTCATTATGGAAAAATATTTTTTTAATGTAATGTCCCACTTTTGTCACTTATGATTAGAAATACAGCTATGCAAAACCTGCTCTTGAAGCATGTTCCTGTGCTATCAGTAGGAAAGCAACCTTCAGACCTGAACATTTGTACAAACAGAATAGGTGTATCTACTATTGGTAGAGTGAGCTTCTGAAGACATACTAATTCTACAAGATGGCAAGGAATGCATTAAAAGGATAGCCAAGTATGGAAAATGGAAATGCAAGGCACTAAATCTATCTTCTTGTATAGTTGGATGTTCTAGTGATCAGAGAAAAGCATTCCATGCCTTCCAGAGTGATGCACTTGACAATCAGCCTAGTGATGCCAAAAGGTAACTGAAATGGGTGCCATTCTGGGAAACAAATATCAACTTCTGTGACACAAGAAACTCAAAGTTATTCCATATGCCTGGAATAATAGTCTGTCTGATATGCTGATGCTGCAAAATTTTACATGCTAAATCTCTGCCATTTCACACCACAGAATAAAGCAATGCCAACATGTAAAGAATTAGTTTGGATATTTTCCATTTTTTTTCTGGCCTTTTGAAGTTTTCCTGTCCTCAAATTACATTTCAGGCAGCCTACAACAAAACTTGGAAGAGCTGAATTAATGCCTACATTTACCTGGATATTTCTCCAGTTCTTTCAGCTTGGACTCATTGATGTCTGTAGCAATGACTTTGGCTCCTTCTTTAGCAAAGGCCTGAAGAATACAAGAAAAGCAGTTTATATTTAGATATTCAAGATCTTATCAGAAATAAAATCTGTTTTCTTCTCAGGTCCTTTTTGGCTTAAAAGTTGGCCAAAGGCAGCTGATCTTACACTTTTCATGATGGGCACAAGAAGTCAGGGAGTACTGGACATGAATTACTACACATCCTGCCGACAACTGAGTAACTATGCATGATATATGACAGACTTACAGTCTCCTTACAGTAAGGAATCCATAAATAAAGTGTAAGAACAGTAACCAGACTAAGACAACTGATATTATTTTTGCCCTTATTAGCTGCACTAGTAAGCACATTATGAACGTAGGGTTAGAATTGTCTGTATTGTTGGATTTAAATGAAGTTATGGGATTTGACAGTTAAAGGCAGAAGCCATAAAAAGGGAATGGTAGTATTTAAACTTTAACAAAATCTTTTGCATCCAAATCATTGGAATAGAACAATATTAAAAGCAGCATGACTTCTCTTTGATACTTAACCAGAGATATTCCTTCATTCCTGATAGTCCACTCAAACCCCACTTTCTTTGTATTGCGATTACTGGCAAATCAACAGCTACCAAAGTAACCTCTGTGTCAAAAGTATGCTAACATCTTGGACTGTAGCCCCTAATTCTTAAAAGTAAGTGTCTCAAAAGTAAGTGTAGCTTAAGAGGATAGTGGCATTAAACATACCAGCCTTCCATGGCTTGTTGGGTATTTACAAACTGAAATTATCAGGAAGATTACCTACTCCTTGACTGAGCTATTTATGTAAGAGCAAAGATCAGCAGTTGTCTTCTAACCATATGCACGAGAAACTAACTAGTCTGGCAAAAATCCTACTTACAGGAGATTTTCCTGGATTGTTGATTACATTACAGAGATACTGAAATTACTGGGTTTTTTCTTTGCTATGTTAAAGGGAAGTAAGCAGGAGAACTGGTCAAAAGAATTACAAGCTAAGTGGGAAGTTAATATATCTATTAAATTTTGTTCAATAGTAATAAAACAAAATTTGTAAAGGGTTTCTTATAGTTGCTCATTGTGAACAATGTTGTAGCTTTGTTCTTGTTAGTATCATGTAGACTTGGCTATGTCAACTCTGAATATAGATAAAATGTCTTGGCTTTACGATAGGGGATCTTCACAGTATTCAGCTTTAGACCACGAAATATTCACTCTATCATCCAGAACAAAGCAGCAGAGATACTGGATTAAAGGTACAGACAGTACCAACTATCATCATCATGGCTAGGCTTCATGAACAAAGATTTGGGAAGGACTCTACCCACACTTGCTACAGGCACGCTGGTGGCTAAAGAGGCCAATGCGAGATAGACAAGTCCGGTTGCAAATGGCACAGCAGAAAGACTCCTTGTCAGCAAGACACAATTCTTTCTGCATTGTCTTTTCTCTTCGAGGGTGATCCTGCGTGCATTCTCAAAGGAAGCAGCAGCGTTATAGATAGGTAATTAAACTGCTGGACTGATTTCAGCTCTGATTCACCAATGGTGATATGGGGATGATGGAAGTCTTCCTGAGATGCAGGCTGATAGAAAACGTCTGTCTTCTTCAAGCTGACTTCCATCCCAAAAAGCTCAGCAGCCTCAGCAAAGCAGGTTGTTAAACGCTGCAGAGCTACTTCTGCACGGGCGACGAGGGCATCGTTGTCAGCGTAAAGCAGCTCACCGCCGGCGGGGATTGTGCCCTCGTGGGAGAGGAGAGGAAGAACTTGGGAGGACAAGAGGTTTGCCAGTCCAATTTGGGGGAGAGGAAGGGTGTCAGACGGACCGTGGGGGTCCCCGGACCAGCGGGAGGGCAGGCGGGGCAGTCCTGGATGGAGTGTCACGGGTGAGCAGTGCGAGGGAAGATCTCTGGTAACACAGTGGGGTGGCAGAAAAGAAGGGAATGAAAGGCTTGCCCTAACCATTTTAGTGAGGAAGAAGCCTGTGTGCCCCTATGCGGTTGCGAGCTATGCTGGTGATGGTACATGCCTTCGGCAGGGCCTCCCATGCCAGACAGGTCAAAACCAAACTACCAACCATATATTAAAAAAGCAGTTGCAGCTGTTCTCAAATCTTGCTCTTATCCTTATTTAACATCTCCACTCAGAGTTGAGATTTTCAGAAATTCAAACAGCACAAAGCCTGCATGATACAGTACAGTGGATACATTATTCCCCAATTTTTTCAGTGCGTAGTTCTAGCTTCATCTACGGTTTATTAATTCAAGAACAGGTTTGGTGCAGGTGTTTTTAGACAAGCTAGCATTAGAGACCTTGCTTAGGCACAGGAGAATAAACATTTTCCAACTCACTATAGCAGCTGCTCGCCCGATGCCCTGTGCTGCCGCAGACAGCAGGATGATCTTCCCATCCAGCCGACCCATGGCGCCCACCTGTGCAGACAGGAGATGTCACAGAAACTTTAACAAAAACATGAACCAACACCAACCCCCAGGAATCAGATGCAAGTACATTCCAAAAACTAGACGTGATCCAGAGTGTACCTCTGCCATCACAATTGTCCTTTTTGGCTGCAGCATGACCCTCAGGTTCTAAGGGGCACGACTGCCTCAACCTTTTTTTTTTCCTCATTTTTTTTAAATTAATTATATATAAGGACCTCAAAGAAAAACAAACCCAAAAGGCATTTGATCTCAAGAGTTAGGCTTCATTATAACAATAGCTTGTAATCTAGTGTTTCCACTGCCCATTGTGTACTTAGAAAGTAGGTCTTCCTCCTGTTTCTCTCACGCTACAAACACTTCAACTTCCTATACTGCAATAAATTCCACACAATACCTTGGTCTTGGTATCTGCTCTGAATTGTCTTCAGAGTCTTTCAGCACAGCAGATTCCCAGTTCCAACGAAGCAGGAAGGTGGGAGGGGAATGAAGCTGTCTTGTTTCCCCTCTCTGGCGTTGCTTATTCTCAGGGAACCACAGAGCACGCCTGGGGGGCAAGTGGCAGGGAACTTTTAGGAGTTTCTGCCTTAGTCAATGTGTAGCAGCCAAAAGGCAAAATACAGCTTTGTTCTGCCACAGTGCACACATTCATATGCTACGTTAGATTTAAAGAAATAAAGCATGCAAAGTTGCAGACACACAAGTGAAAGCAAGTGTCATCACCTCACTTCTGTGGATTTTTTGTTATTTAAGGACAAAATGACTTAGTAGGATGTTTCAAAGAACTGCCTAAAAAGTAAGGTCACTGTGTTCCAGTCAGAGTGCAGTATTTGGAGTTTCTTAACTGGGTTCCCCATAAGTAAAATTTTCTGCAGTTTTATAGTCCTCTCAGCAAACTTTGTCTATGTAGCTATGAATGTAGAAAGGTGTCGTAAGAATATACACATAAAAATATACACGTGAAACCAACACACCAAGTTCTTCACTGGGAAGTTAAGATAAAGGTACCTTAATCTTCCTTTTGTTAGCAGCCAATGCTATATTCTACAGAAGCTCAAATCCATGCTGTGACTCAGATTACCAAATCAAATTTAGTGTTCTACGTCTTAAGTCAGATTATTAATTTCTCTTCTTTGCATCAGAGAGACATTGTTTTGTCAGATGTTTTTCCTGACAAAAGTTGGAGCAAAACTGTTTTCCTGAAGGTTACAGGTTCAATAAATCAGACTTCTGAAACAATGTAACTGAAAAATTCTTTTCTTTCCAAAAGCCACCTCATCAGTTCAATTACTTCCCCAAATCACCGTAACACATTGGAAGCAAAATGCACTATAAATACATTTTTCAATACAGCAATCAGGTTTTACCAACATTTGTCACAGACTCTATGAAGCACTTACAAAAAAACAGTAATACAGTCACTCACCAAGAGATCTAAAACGGCTCCGTTACTGACCTTTGTACAAAAGGAAGTTCTACAAGTTTTTTACTGTGCTTGTTGGTATTTGTGTTTCCTATATCAACGTAATTTCCTGTTGAAACACTGAGATGCTGCCATCTAGTGAAACCTAAGATTTTAAAAGTGCGGTTTTTCTCCTGCAAAGGAAAGGACAGAAAAGGATTGGCAGCATTAGCTTTCTCTTTCCCCTAAGGAATTCAAGAGGTCAAGGATTCCCACAAAAAAAAGGCCACAAACCTGTTTTTCCAAGCAATCTCTCTTTAGCAATATAAGCTATCAAATTCCAAACTAGGACAACAATGAAAATATTAATCATGCCAACTATTGTTAAACTGGTGATTTACGAACTTTTCTTTGTTATCTAGCAGTTTAACTTACATTTATTAAAGCAGAGTTAATATCATCAGACTGAAAAATTCTAGGACAAAGTAATTTAGTGAGAAGTTCATACCAGACATAAAGTTACCCTGATAATATTAAGAAATTTGGTGTCCTGCCTAACCTTTAGTTAGTTTGTCCTCAGAAAAGCCCCTTCTGTGGATAAACTGGGACACACATACACAAAAGTTCAGTTTATCCTGTCTTTCTGCTAAACTATGATAGCTTTCTAGGGCTGTCTAAATCAGCTCCCCAGTAAATAAAATCTTTAATGACTGTTTTCTAAAAGCATTTATCCTTCTGTCCCTAAGGTTTTGCCTCTGAATGCAGACACAGACCTGTTGCAATAAGCTTCTGCTTTTTTTTTGCTCCATTACCAGAAAAATCTCCAAATCTAGAAATGTTCCAAACAAGCAGTAATTAACCAAAAAACCCCTGGAAATTGTATATGAAAGAGGTAGCTCTCATATATATATACACACACCTTTTTCCCTTCTGGAAGAAAAAAAAGACAGTTTAATTCATTTATTAGAACACCAAAATGCTGGTACCCGAAGGAAATATCTTTCAATCATAGTGGAAAATAAAAAAAACCCAAACCAACCAAAGCACAAAACCCCAACCCAACCCAAAAAATCTTCCAACCAACCCCCCTAAACAAAAAACCTGCGACAAATACATCAGCACTTTGCATTTGTCCCTGTAAGAAAATAAATTGCTCTTGCCTGCCTATGGCTGTGGTCAGAAAGAAGACATTTCAGTTCTGAACTCCATAATGGTATTTAGAATCTGTGTATTTTTGGCTAGTAATATCTTCAAATGCTTCCCAAAGCATGTTACAGGTCAGAGCTTGAGAGATAAATGCTTGCAATTTCTTAGTAGTTACCACAGTTGGCAGTTTTCAGCTACTCGAGGCAACTGGATAGTTGGTTCTTTATTATAGATCTCTGAAGTACCTCCGTTAGGTAAATAATCCCTGTGTGACTCTTCCAATTCCAGTAACTGCTGAACGCCCAGGAAGGTGTCAACGTCGCCATTTGCTTATCACTTTGGGTGACCCAAAATGGAATACTTATGAGACTGAGCATCACTGAGAGCTTTATTCCTTTAAAATAAGGATGATGCTTTTGGTGCAGTTATCTTTCTTAGATACGACTTTCTTATCTCATAATAATGGTTTCATTTTTAATGGAGTTGATCCAAGGCTTTGAATGCCAAATTCCTATTTAGTTGGCAGTAGAGGGTGTGGGGGCAGGAAAGGGAGGAGGATCTATGTTTTAGACTTCAACCATTTCCTGACAGAGAAAGACTCAGAAAGAATTAAACAAAACTCCAGTGACAGACTTGTGCAATAGTAAGCTTCAGCACAAGTAATTGCTGCAAAAAATTACAGAGAACAGAGACAAGAAGCATAATAATGATGGAAGCGATGAGATTAGTATAAAAAATAGCCTTTAGACACTGAATATTGTAATCAACATCCTTGGATCATACCACAGGTGAAGTGAACAACAGAAAAAAATTTAAATACTTAACACATGAAAGTTTATTGTCAAACTTTCTTATATAAAGCATACATAAAAACATTCTCACAATACAGATAAGTAGGCTAGTAAGAGAGTCCATCTTGCCCGAATGATCTGGTGTACATTTAATTCACAAGAGTAGCAGAAGAGCATTAAGTCCATTGCTTACTATTAAAAAAACCTCCAATACATAACTTCAAACAGATATATTGAAAGATGGTCCAAAATTCAAAGTTACTCTTGGTATCATAATTGGCTGAGCTGCAGAAACATTCTAAGGAGTTTAAGAGGAACCCTGATTGTGTGCTCTATAAACAGAAAATTAGTAACTTCAGTTCTAGATTGTAGTGAAAATGCAGTTTCTGGGGACTTAGAGAAAGCATGGTATAAAAACCACATGCTGAGAAACAAAAAGAATATTTCTTTCCAAGTCAACAGCAGTCAGAAGATACAAATATCAACCATCCAGAAGAGGGCTGTTTTAGGAATGACAGAATGAAAAGTTTAAGACTGAGAACTTTCACAGTAGGTTAGTTTATGATCCATTTCCATTTTTTTCTTCAATATAGTATCTTTTCTTTCTTTGCCATCAAAACCCCCCACAACATCAAAACACCAAAGTAGAACATCATCAGATAAGCAGGTTGTGGACATCATGACTACTTTTCCATTTTTGACCTCAAATTCCAGTTTCCCAATCGTGGGAAGTAGCAACTCCAAGACAGCAGGGATGGAAGAGGCTGATGGCTTTTAACCTGAAGCAATTATCTTTTGTATATGCAGATTCTGGTTGTAGCCACTGCAAAGGCAGCTTCCAACACAGCACCTTTACTGGGTGCTACAATCAGGGGCCTTATCTTTCTCTGAAGTCCCAAACAAGTGCTTAAGATGTTCTTCTGTGGACTGTGTGGCCGCAGGACATGTATCTGTACAGAAGACAAGAACATTAAAGCCCTTCTCAATTAGACAAGCTGTAGGAATACAGTGATTTAATCTTGACTAGTGTTTTGTATGTCAACTATCAAAGCTTGCCCCTGAGTAGCTTTGTGTTGTGAGGAACTCTGTACTATTACCAAGCTGGCCATCACAAAACCAGCAATGAGTCATGTTCTCTCTGAGAGTATCCTAGTGATACCTCAAAAACGGGTTAACTCTTCAACATGTCTGCTGGGGCCTTCTGAAAGTTGGGGGAAGCAAGTGTAATGATGAGGGCAGTAGCATTAATACACTAGCAGAGACCACTAGGAGGTGACTTCCCCAGAAGTCACCAGGCCAGATATAAGAAATCAGGAGTGAGGCTGAGGAACTGAAGTCACCATCAAAACTGCTATTACTGCAGCTGGAGCCAGGCAGTGTGGCAGATGCAACACCAAAGACTAAAGCCTACCATCTTGAAAAAAGTCAACAGCCATTAACTTTCAGTAATTTTACCAGAAGTCTGTGATTAACCAATATAAAGTTAAAAAGCAAAACATTTTAGAGCATCATTATCTAAACAATGATACTTTGCTGATTCACTTTTAAAAATCAGTCATCAACACTCTCACTGCAGAAAAGAAAGAAGTTTGTATAATCTTCAGGAGGTGAATGATTCATTTAAATATTTCTGTTATGTAGAGCACACATAGCCTCACAGCTCACATGGTCAGCTTTTCAACAGTCAGCTGACTAACCATTCAGGAAAACTGTGTTATCATGCAAGTTTCAGGTCTGAATATATAAGTACAGAGCATTTACCCTCAACTCAGACTATCCTTACATTTCTCCTCTCCAAATCTTTACAGAACACCACTATGTTACATACCTGTTAGCATACCGAGGCTGGAATTATCAAAGAAATTTGTTGGACAACTCAGTGGCAGAGGTTTTGATAGGTCCTGAGTCACAATTTCCTGAGAAATAGGTTCCTTGGAGGGTGAAAGCATTTGTTCTTTAAAGAAATATGATACTGTCTTTTTTGGAGACTGTGGTACTGTCTCTCGAGTATTTTCTCTTGAGGATCGTTCTCTCCATTTTAGTGCTCTTTCTTTCCATTTCCTGAGTTCCTCTTTCAGCTGACGCTCATTACTGTAAAGAAAAAAACCCCAGCATTTAATTAAGAATATAAAAACCAAAACACAGTTCCTTTAAGGAAAAATTCTGGAACACCAGACAGTTCCTATATTTTCAGATGACATACTACAGACATGGCAATGCAATAGTTGTGTATCTTTCAGAGGAAGTTTTTTTTTATTTTTTTAAGCTAAAATTCCTCCCAGCATACAATTCAAGTGTATCTTCCAGCATTTAAGAGATTCTTATGAAAATAAGCAATTAAAAGTTCCAAAGCCATAAATGGCTTTATAAGCCATAAATCACTGGCTTTAAGTAAAAATTTATGAAGTGAAAAAATCTAGCAAATTTCAAATTAATGATTAGTTACTTCTATCGGTGTCCCAGAAAGAAACACTAATGACATGCGTGGTTAAATACAACAAATGTTTTGACATTTTGCCAGTCAGCTTTACACTTACCTTAGTAGAAGGTCATTTTGTTTCTTCAGGTGCAAGTTTTCTTTCTGTATCTTAGCTTGCTCAGATTTTAGCACGAGTATTTGTGTGCTCTGCACAATACCACTGCCACCACCACAAGTAAGGGGTATTTGGGATTGTTGAGGAACTGCTTCTTTCAGCACTAGAAAAACAATTTTATAGATATGTGTGTGTGTTGTTTGGACAGGGCTTAAAACCAACTCAATATACTTTTTAGCCTATTCACTATTGTGGTCTTATATGTAAAACCTCCCTAGGTTACAAGTGCTATTACAACAGCTATTCTTTTTTCTACACAAACACACCTCCCAATATTCCCACTGCCAGGGAGATACTAAGAAACATAAGATTCTTCATTGGGTCATTTAGAATTTAAATAGTTTGTTTCAGGTATGTCATAACTATGACTAGAACTAGTTATTTGTATGTGCAGTCAGTCAAGGAAAAAATGGCAATGTGACCACTGCAGCTTGTCCCTCCACAAGTGCAAATGTGGCCAGAGAAGTAAACACAAGAACTGCTGTCATTCTAATGTAGTGTATCTGGAGCTAAGGTAGTCTGCTTTCCATCTCATCTTTCAATGCACCCAGTTCTCCTCACAGCCTTTGAGATACAAGGCCTGCACCTCAACCTCGTCTTTAACCATATAACCTTAAAACGTAATGTCAAGAGTCCCTTCTAATTATCTTGAATTTACCAGTAACATCTTGGTCTTGGTGTGCTCTTCTAAGTTCTTCTTTTAGCTTTGTTAACTCTTGTTCTCGGTGTTCTGACAGAGCTTTATAATTAGCAAGTCTATGAGGCAGGAAGGGAGGGAAAAAACCCAAAACAGAAAACCTCAGTTTAATAGTTATTACAGTTGCAGAAGGGCTAATTTGAATTCCAATGAGCTATCAAATACAAGAAATACCCAAGTTACACAAGAAGAACTACATAAACCTGGTTGTCAGTTAGATTTTAGGTAAAGTACACAAATCCAAAAGTTGGACTAATTATTCTCTGCGTATCCCCTCCCTCTAGTGAATTAGAGAAAGCTTTCAATTACTGCTTTCCCCTTGCCTTCTTTTGTCAGAACAGTTATTTCATTTATGGCTGAACATGGTTGGTTGAGAAATTTTGGTGGGTGTAGAGGGAAGGAGTTGTGTAAGCAACCTAAGGTGCATATACATTTTACCTTCTCTAGAATCTAGACACAATAAAAACCTGTGACAGCTAAAGCTTAATGCTTACTTCTTATTATGTGGGAACATAGAAAAGTAGAAGCTAAGAACGAAGTAGCAACATAAAATTTGAACTTACTTCATTTCAAAAAAGTTGGATTGTTTCATTCTTTCCATATCACATTTTACCAATTGTGTTTTGAGATGATCAATTTCTTCTTTGTACAACTCAGAACCTTTACCTAATTTTGCCTGAAATGAAAATATTTAGTACAAAGAAAGGCTTGTTACTTAACAATGGAATTAAGGGTTGTTTACCTTGTATCTTTACTATGATCTGCTAGATTTTGCAGGACAAGAATGGGAGCAGAAGTTATTTTCACTAAGGTGGCCTGCATTACCAACTAGCACTATAGTAGCAGTTGGTATCCTACTCTCATGTATTACATGCAATCATATTTTAGCAAGTTTTGCTGACTTCTGCACAGGTGTAAGTCTGGGAATTTTGGACTAGCATGCAAATGTATTACACTGAAAAAGCAGATCAGGCTTCAGTTTAAAAGTTTTAAATTTTTTTAGAACGTTTCACAAATGCATTACAGATAAATTTACCTTCTAATATTATACTATGGGTTGTAAATTTTGCCTCTGAAGGTTGTGCTGGTAGAATATGAAACTGCAATGCTAAATATGCAAGTAGAGTGTTTTACTCTAGGAATGCCATACAGAACAATACATTGACTTTAGAGCTCTATGTTTCATCTACAGCTGTTCTCAAGCATGCTTGTTGTCTTTCATCAGAGGAAAATGAGAATAGTAAAGTATTTTGTTCATACCTGAAGACTCTGATTCTCTGTTAAGGCAGTCCTGAGGCACTTATCCATCTCATTCAGTTTGGCTTGCAGTTGGGTGAGCTCACTTGTCTCTGTTTTTATACTTATCTGTGCTTGTAACTTGTTTATTCTGTCATCTTTCTCTTTGACATTTTCTCCTACTTCATTTATTACATTTTCCAACTTCTGAATTTTTACTTCCATAGCCTATTGAAATATATCAATCAGTTATGAGTAGTTATGTCAAGAGACAGTAGCTGTAACAGCACACAGTCATATTCTTAGCAAAAACAAAAAACCCCAAACACAAAAAAAATCCAACACTACAGGCTCAATGGCAACTCTTTGTGTCTAGATCATTATTTTGTGTCCCCTTTTAACAGTCTGGAACACTCAAGTCCAAGAAAAGAAAAAAAGGTTTAGAAGAAGGGTAACTGTGACAAAAAAACCTAGGAAAGAGAAAATGAGTCCTCAATTCCTGTGATTAGAGAGAACTTTTCTCCAGCTTTGCGTTTGACATAGTGAATACCATATACTTACAGGAAGCATCCAGAGTATCACACTACTAAAATCAATACTTCAAAATCAAATGAAAACATGTCATATGAATTTCTAAACTGACATCTATTTGTGTACAGAAATCAGGTAATTAAAATACTCACATTATAGGCAAGAGCTCAAACTTGAAAATAAAAAAGCTACTAAAATGTACACTCTGGGCTAACATATTGTGGTGGAACAGATTTATAGTTGCCAATCAATCTTTATTTTCATTTTGGAGTACTCTCACTTAGAAAGCAAGCATCGAAGAAGTTTTCCTTAGAAACAAGCATTGGTACCTTTACATCTTGTTCTGCAGCCTTTAATTTATTATGAAGCCTATAGTTTTCTTCTTTTAACATGAGACTGGCAGAGTTATCAGGGGCCAGTTTTTCTTTTAGAGTGTTTAGATCCTGAAGCAACTCTTCATTTTTCTCTTTTCTCTGTTTCAATTCAACATCAGCATTTTTACTGTAATTGGAAGTTCTGGCATCCAGTTCTGAAGAAAGCTGAAGGAGCATCTGCAGTAGCGTCATAGAGATAAAATTTTAAATAATTTCTGAATCAGCTAGAAATAAGGCAAGTAAAAAAACAGGAAGTATCTTGGCCTGTATTAATTTCACATTCTTGTTTCAGTGTCCCATTTGAAAATGCCTGCTATCAGAAATGTAATCAGTAACATTTATAAGAATGGTTTTGTTTCCAAAAGAGAAGATGATAGTACATTGCAGGATTACCAGTGTTTCTGTGTTAACTCAAGCACTATTACAGAAACAAAGGAATATATTAGAAAGACTTCTTGAATATCAGTAACAGAAAGAAACACAACTATTCAGAATTTTTTGCTAGAACATAGTCACTGACTAAGGAAACTTAAACCGTTTTAGAGAAAAAATACACATTGGGCTATTCCAGAAACCCATATATTTAATATGTCAGACAAAGAAAAACTTCACACTTGTCAGGAAATTACAAATATACGAGATTTTTGTTTGTTTGTTAAAAGCTTTGATCCACAAACTTTTTTCCAAAAAGCTTGCCAACACTGGGAAATCCTGATGAAGTCAAGACTGACTATTGATTGTACAGAAGAAACTTTTTAAAATAGGCTAAACTTAACATTTAATCAGGAAGATGAAATCTCATGAAATCCGCTCATGATGCACTTAACCCTGAAAAATGCTGTCTTATTTTCCAAAGAGGGCAAGATGTAAGAAGAAAGAAAAGAGAAAGGAAGGCTGCACTATCTCTAGAACAGCTTGACTTTTTGAGATTAGAAAAATTTAATATGAATTACAATTGAGTTTTAAAAATGGCTAAAGTAGTTTTGATGAAGTTTGGCAAGCAAAGCTATATAACGATTTTGAACTTACAGTTTCCAGAATTCAGATTAAGATGACCAGAAAGCAAGTTTCCAAGTTTGGATGCATGAGGAAATCTCTAAGATGTAAGACTACTTAGAAGATTTTTATAGTAAAGTAAAAGTATAGTAAGTGCTGATAATAAATGAATAATCATTCAAGAGCCTTTGTGTGTTTTGTTTTCAATCAGATTAGGCATTTATAGACTGCTTATACCAAATACATTTCTGATTCTATAACATTTAATTTTACCTTTACTTTAGGAGTCCAGAAGTTAATGACTTGCAAAAGCCTTTCAGTATCTTTCTTTAACTCTTCTTCCAGTTCCTCTGCATTACAGTGAGTTTCTGAACAAGCTTCCCAGAACTGTACTGTTTCTTTTCTAGCACTTTCTTGCTGCTGTAATTCTGCCTCTATACAGAGAAGTTCACTTTCCATTTCTGATACATCTTTGAGAATGCTCTTAAAAAAGGGAATTAAAATTTAAATATCACTTTGATAACCATATGTCTAAATATACATTCTGTCCTCTTAGGTATCAATACAGCAGGAAGTCTGTTTTAACATCTATTTATCATGTAAAAGGAGTTTTGCTATACATTACACCCTACTGGGAAAATGAGAAGACAATCTGCATTGCTGGGGCAGGTGGGAAGTTGATTTCATTGTTTTAGAAGTCATCTTGGTACTAGGCAGTACGTATTTTACAGGGCAAATAAGTAAATAACATTCCCACTATTTTCTAACCTATTAATTTTATTTTCAGCCACTCTACAAAATGGAATCTTCACATTATAGAACTAGTAGCATAAAAAAATACTAACACAATTCCTTCATCCTCCTTAAGTAAAGTTTTAACAGATCATAGAATCATAGAATCAGCTGGGTTGGAAGGGACCGCCGAGATCATCAAGTCCAACCCTTGATCCAACACTGCCATGGTTATTAGACCATGGCACTGAGTGCCACATCCAGTCTCTTTTTAAAAATCTCCAGGGACGGAGAATCCAACACTTCCATGGGCAGCCCATTCCAATGTCTGACCACACTCTTTGTAAAGAAATTCTAATATCTAACCTAAACCTCCCTGGCACAACTTGAGACCGTGCCCTCTTGTCTTGCTGATAGTTGCCTGGGAAAAGAGACCAACCCCCACCTGGCTACAACCTCCTTTCAGGTAGTTGTAGAGAGTGATGAGGTCTCCCCTGAGCCTCCTCTTCTCCAGGCTGAACAGCCCCAGCTCCCTCAGCCTCTCCTCATCAGACTTGTTGCTCGGGCCCTTCACCAGCCTTGTTGCCCTCTCTGGACTGCTCACACTCAATATCTTCCTGAACTGAGGGGCCCAGAAATGGGACAGCAGCACTCCAGGTGAGGCTCCCCAGGGCTGACGTACAGGGGAAGATCAATTCTTGACCTATGGATTGCCACCCTGTTCTGATACAGGCCAGGATGCCATTGGCCTTCTTGGCCACCTGGGCACACTGCTGGCTCATGTTCAGCTTCCTGTCAATCCAAACTCCCAGGTCCCTTTCTGCCTGCCTGCTCTCCAGCCACTCTGTGCCCAGCCTGTAGCGCTGCACGGGGTTGTTGTGGCCAAAGTGCAGGACCTGGCACTTGGCCTTGTTGAACCTCATCCTGTTGGAATCAGCCCAAATCTCCAACCTATCCAGGTCCCTCTGCAGAGCCCTCCTGCCTTCCAGCTGATCGACACTCCTCCCTAGCTTAGTGTAATCTGCAAAGCTGCTGCTGATGGACTCAATCCCCTTATCTAAATCATCAACCAGATAAACTTAATGCCATCAGATGAGCACCACCACAACACCCCACGCCTTGAAAGATGAAGTCTTTAATATCTGAATTTTTTTCAAATATTACCTCTGCATCCAAGTGGAAACTCTGCAGCCCTTCACTGATGTTTAATTCTTGAGACGGTATATCATTCTGGTTCAAATGAATCTTCCTGAGATACTGAATCTCGGCTTGTAGATGATCTTGTCTTCTCTTTTCCTCAAGCAATTCCATTTTATACTTGTTAACAGTAGTATGATAGTCTCTTTTCTTTGTGCAAACACGACTGAACATAAACTGTTGTAGAAGCACAGGATGTATCAGTGAGCATGCTTTAAAACAGTACCCTGCATCCAGCTAAAATTCCATATTTTACAATTTATTCTATTTACTCTCCAAGCCTGCAGGTGTCCAGAATAATTAACACATGGCTAAGAAAATTAGATTCACGTGTTTTATAGCAATGGCATATAAGACTTTTAGCCAAGACAGCATTTTTCAAGTATACCATTTCTCGTAGACTCCTAAAAAGGCCAAAAAGTCTAAAAAGCTCCAGACAGCCTTCCATGAATCTCAACTTTGAAAAGCAAACTAATTTTTGGAATATTAGAGCTATGAAAGGTGCAGATGATCTATGAGAATAATATCAGTGTGATGATTTAAAATTTTTGTTCTAGTTGAGATTACTAGTTTAATGTCTTAAACATCTTTAACCATAAAAAGTTAAAAGCCATCTATGGGGAAAAAAAAAAAGAAAAAAATCAAACCTAAAACCCCTACTTGAAATTATAAAATAAGGCTATTTGGATTATTAGTTCAGCTGCTTAGTTAATGGATATCTATAGACATGACTGACTCTTAAGATCATGTCCAGTGTTTTTTGTAAACTGGACATGAACCTTGCCCTCTCTCCCCAGGCCCATCCATGTTTCCCTCCCCCCAGCCAACAAACCCCCAAACCCTTAATATTTCATGGTAAATAAAGAAACAGAAAAAACATTATCATTTACGGTACTTCTGCATATGACAACAGGAATACTCTCCCAATTAACCTTAACTTTTTTCTGATAATTATAGTTCAATGGAGAAACTGATTCCAATTTGGGGAAGGTCTGCAATACTATAAAATCAAACTACTTGGCTAGTTTTGCAGAGTAAACGTGCATCTCCAATGCAATTTGCACATCTCTTTCTCCCACAAAGAAATACACTATAAGTCATCTATAATTTGATTTATGGAGTACAGAAAAAAATTTCAATTCCTAATTAAAATGGAATAATATTAATGAAATAATACTGTGCAAAGCAGCTGAACTACAGTCAAAAACTAAGACTGATTAACATAACTACACAGTTCCAGTTGTCTAAGATTGTAAAGCATTTACTCCTATCAGCTTATTTTCTACAATATATGGATTCACAAAAATCAAAGCTATAGTACATAAAATCCTGACTGTCAATATTGAGAACTTATTAAAAAAAAGAACCAAACTCAAGCAATATGAAGCATCCACATCTTGGTACCTTCAGTTTGTTCAGTAAACTCTGGAGATGACCGTTTAGTTTCTCATTTTCAGTTTGAAGTCTTTTGACTTGTTTACTCTGTACCAAGGAAAGCTGAGGCAGTATCACAGCTATCAGCGCTTTCTGACTATTCAGTTCACTCTTCAGCTTAAGAGACACTGTAGAGAGGCATTCATACCTCTTCCCCATATTTGAGAATTTCTCAAGAAGCTCCTAAATGCAAGTGAAACAAATTAATTCATTCACAATAAGGGAAAGTGGGATTAGCTATAAACAGAAGCTTAAAATAAACGACCAGACTCCAGAACTAACCTGTACAGTATGTATTAGTTCTATTAACTTTTCTGTTGTAAAACCAAGACTTCAGTTTTGACTTGCCACAGGGACAAGATAGAAACACTATGCTAGGGACAAAAGCAGAAAATTTCTTAGTCTCCCAGCAAGTCATTTCACAAACTCAAATTATTTTCATGGTTTAGATTGCCCAGCCACATCCAGACTTGTAGATCAGGCCTCAAATAAAATTGTTGCCTGTTCACAAGTTTGTCAGCTGGCCTTGTCTCAGGGTGGGCTCCCACATTATTTACTTGGTCCTTTCTCAAAGGAAAGAGATCATAAAATTGTTCCTAACACTTTGCCATAAAAAGAAAGGTGTGATCAAGCAGCAAGCAGGATGAGGAATGCAACAGGCTTGAAGGTACTCCCCAATAAAGGGCAACTCAAGTATTGCCTCTCAAGCTACATTATACATTTTAAAGCATAAAACTCCTTTGGCATACTCTCTCCATCGTTCGTTGCTAATTGAAAGAACCAGGATTCACCAGTTTTAACTCTCTTACCCCAAAGTAAAAACACTGGAACTGACATATGCTCTGCATCCAACAAGAGCAAGTACTAGATACTTGAGAAAACTGTACAAGAAAGAGGTACAAAGGTTCCACCTATTACAGAAGTCAAAGGGAAGAGTGCCGTTAAAAGGATCAATTGATATTACTTCCCTCATTATTAGCTCCCTACTGCTGATGTAGGATAGAGATGGAGAAAGCTACATGTGATTGATTTTTGCAATTTGGTTCTTTACCACTGTTGTTGTTAACTGAAGCAGCACTCAGGGTTCCTCTAGCACATATAGAATGATGCCTGAATCTGCTGCACAGACATATAGTCTGCAGTACAATACTGCAATACTTTAAAATTCATAAATTCTGGTTTATTTTGGCTTTCAGTAGGTTAATAGTACTTCTCATATCTGTGTGAAAGTGTACTCAGGATAGTAAACCAACAAAAGGTCTGAGGATTTACAAGAGTTAATTTATTTGAAGCCAATTTATTATTTGATGAGGAGTAATGGAAGGGAGCATTTGGGGGGGATTTTGCAAAAAATTGGGGTTACTGGACAGTAATGAAAGCAAGTAAGATGTTCTGTGAACATTAAATTGAACTTTTCAGTTGAGACAAGATGTGCAAACACTGAACAGCAACAGCAAATCAACTGATCCCATGGTTTGCAGCTCAGCAAGATATGCAAACCATAATACAAGAGGTTTATGCTCCAGGACAAGTGGCATTAAGATTTTACATGGATCCTTAGAAGAATCAGAGAAATAAGTTTACCTTAATGTTCAAGCTTTTTTCCTTCAGGCTGTCATCAGCCACCTGCTCTGCAATAACCACTGAGTTTACCTGAATGGACATATCATTCAGGTTTCTCTGCTTCAGTTGGTCTAAAGCACGTTCCAGTTTTGCATTTCTTTCAACACACTAAAATAAAGCCAGACATACTTAAGTACCATTCAAGAAGAGAATTTATGAGTAACTTAGATATGCAAATTGCAACACCCACCATCTCACAATTTCTTTGCAATTCTGTCTTGAGCTGGTCCCGCTCAGTCCTGACATCCTGAAGAAGTTTTTGTAGCTCCTCTTTTTCTTGATTAACTGATGCAATTTGTTCTCTAAGTTGGAAAGAGTGACTAGTTCTTTCAGCTAATAACTGGTCTTTTTCACATGATACACTATTTAGTGTGTCAGTTAACTGTTGAATCTACAATAAATAGTGGAGAAAAAGAAAGAAATTACAATTGCAATTTGATAGCCATGGTCTGAATACTCCGCTATGAAGTACTCAGATCAGTTTTGTCAAATACAAAGAACACAATTTCCAATAACTAAAATGCACATTAACAGCAAGAGAAGTTTAAAAATAATTTTGCTGTTCTAATAACTCAGAAAAAGAAATTCTAAAGAAAAGGAGTAGCCTGACACCCAGAGAACTCTTAGTGAACTTTAGTGTTCTGTAAAGCAAGAAAGCAAATGAAAAGGCAGCCAACATATGTCCATATGGCAAGAAAATTAAAAGAAATAGAAGATAAGCATAAAAGATGGACATTGGATTTATATTTGCTCTAATGAACAGTGACATTTCCTAATCTGAAGCAATCCTCAATCATACTTTTGATCAACAAAGGAACAGTTTGACAGGTGAAAGTCTAAGGAGTGAAGACTGAAAAAAGACTGAATTGGCAAGAGCTGAGTGCAAGACTCTCAAACTTTATCAGTTATATAGAAAGTGTGCAAAGCAAGCATAAAAATGACATGCTGGGAACTAAAATTTAAACTGGCTTTGTGTTGACCAAAAGTTTAGCACATCAGTAATAAAACATCAGAAGACAAAGTAGCTACTAAACCCCAAACCCCTTCACCTTGCTTGTAAGGCTGTCCTCCAAAATCTCTGACCGTCTCTGGATCTTTAACAAATGTTCTTCCCTTTCTTTACAAGTCTCCACCATTTGTTGCAGCTCATCTTTCTCCTTACTAAGTACAGTGATTTTCTCAAGCTGCTGACAAACTTGCTCATTCATTGTCCTTTCAATTTGTTCTTTTTCTGCCAGAAGCTTGCCATATTCAGATGAGACATGAGTCAGCCTTTCAGTTACTTCAGTGAGCTGAAAGAACAAATCAAACCCAGTGTTAATATTTCTAATCATCTCTAGTGTGGGTAGAATTAATTTGACAGTTTGGAGAGAAACCAACCACTAACATCCCAAGTTCCTAAATCTTCTTGTCCCACTAATCAGGTTCTGATCTGAGGGGATTGTTATTCGATCCCATTTCATAAGCGCTATTTGCACATACGGGTTGTTATAACAGGATTATCATACAGAAGACATGTCCATTAGTTTCCTGCTATAATAAGCAAAACCAATATAACAGTTTTCTTAAAAGTCAACAAAATTTCAGTGCTTCTCTCTCACTGAGAGTCAAAAGTGAATGTGGAAAAACCTACAGGCCATTCTAATTCCATAAAAATGTCTCCATTGCTGTATCCACACCAGATGGAAGACATTACCACACATAAGAATGAACCCTAAAAGCTTAAGACATGAAATAATAAGTAGACAGGAAATTTCTAATAGTGCAACAAGTAAAGCATGAGCTAAACTGCCTTAAAGTTGCTATGTAGCTCTTTGGGGATACACAGCTAAAATACATTATTAAAATTTAAAAAAATTTAAGACTGGGAAAACGCATTGAGGTTCAAATGCAGTATTGATGGCAAAAAATATTCTGTCATTCACCACTAAGACATATTTAGTTATAAATAAGGGTGGTAGGTTGCAGGTCAAACTGCATTTGATCATCCTTTCCCTGCCTCTGTTTTCATGGAATTCTTTTGAGAAGCAGCACAGGGCAAAAAAAAGAAAGTAAAAACTATCAGTTAAGTTCCATTATTTACATTTACTGGACCCCCTGCAAACTGAAGCCTGCAGAAGACATGGGTTGCCACACATGATGGAATTTTTAGTTTACTTGACAAAACTCTTTCTGACCTTCTGCTGCAGTTCATCAGTTTTTTCCTTCAATTCCTCTTGCGCTTTCGAGAGTTGATTTTCTTTGTCTGAAATGTTTTCTTTCAGCTCCACAATAGTCTCCTGATGTTGTCCAAGAGATCTGTGAGTACACTGCAACTCCTTTTGCATCTCTGAATTCTTTGGACACAATTGAAGTACATTAACACCTGAACAACGCTTCCAAAACCTAAGGCAGAAGTTTACTAAAGCTATTATCCTACAGGAACAGGACTATTTTTATTACCTTTCTTATTGTCTCCTGTACAGTTTCTCTTAGCTGGTCTCTCTCATTCTGGAGATTTTCCAGTTGCATTTTAAGATCATCCTCTTCTCTTTCTGTCTGGGTGCTCACTTCCTGACAGTCATGCACTTTTGGAATAAAATCTCTTCCCCCCATTTTATCAGATTCTCCTTCGTATTCACTGGCCTTTGCTTCCTCCATTTCATGCAATTTCCTTTGGGCCTGGTTGAGCTCTTCCCTCACAACAAGTAACTCTTGCTCAAGAGATTTTTCTTGGACCTGTGGTACCTATTTTATGCAAAGATAGATGTCAGCACATTTAGGAAAGTAGCTTTAAGAGAAGTATACCTGAGCTTTGACATGTGGAGTATGTAAAATAAAGGCGCTGTCTCAGAGAGATTTGTGGCTTTCTTAGAATAATAAAATTTCTCTGAACACAACATGCAGTTCAAGGTTTTTGAAATAAGGGACATGTAAAAAGAAGATTTGAAGCAAGGACTTTTGAAAGAAGTTACCAGAAGCAGAATTTCATTGTCATAATTTAAGCATGGGGTGAACAACAACAATGATGAAAACAAAAACGCCCAACAAATCCCTCCCCCTCCCAAAACTGGAGCTCTTATCTGTATTTCTAGTCTCAGCAGTAGTTGACAATGGTGTCAGGACAATTATTTCCTTGAAATTTGTCCACTCTCCCTTCCATATTAAAATGGATACACATACTTTACTTTTTTTGTCTTGAAGTCTATCTGTCTGTCATTCTGTCTGTCTACACAGACACAGGTGCAATCAGCACATCCAATTACAGGAAGGGTTGGTTGCAATGTCCCTTTCACTGCCAGGAAAAGAGTCAGTTCTAGCTATGCTTTAGAAAGCAGAACCACCCCTTTCAGACAAGCAGGTTTTAGCTTCAGATACTTAATTGCAGAACCACTTAATTATAGAACCCTGTGCAGACCAATGCAGAACATCACCAGCCTCTATCAAGTTAATACTCTGTTCACAGTCATATTCTACTACTACGTGTCCATATACACCAATATGGGTGGGGTAAACTGCAAGTAAACAATAATAAACCTCTTGTGTAATGTTGTACAGTCATGGACCAGGACCCTTTTCTCCAATGTGTTTTGTAAATTATTTCACCGAGGTGAAAGTTTAAACAACTTGCTCTCCATTACAGCCTCAGCATAATTACCCAAGTTCCTTCCCCAGCCTCTTCTTTTCTCAGATGTAAACTGTCCAGCTTCTCTTGCAATGAGCGGTTCTCTTGTGTAAGGAAAATGATTTGTTCCTTTTGCTCCTGAAGCTGATCACTTTCTCTCCAGCTACGACTTTCTGATTTTTCCTCAGCAAGCTGATCTCTCTCTGATTTGATGACTTTCATTTCTTCTGTCATTTGTGAGATCTATAAAAAAAATATGCAAGGACAGTGTTTCCATCAGTTCAAAATTGAATGCAACAGTTTTGTTTGATTCACTCTTCTGTAGTATTTTTAACATTGAACCACTACAACCAAACCAGAAAAGCTCCAAAACCAAGTCTGATATTCAGAAAGGTTGCAAAGGACTAAGGATTCCAAACCCGCTTAGGTACATGCTCTCTACACAGTACCTTTTAAAGTCAAAATATATGTCCAGTTACTGATCGTTATAATAAAACTGACACATTTGATAAATTGGCATTTGTCCCAAAGCACTGACAAACCCAACTGGTTACAAAGCTGAGAAAAGTTAAGAATGCTATTTCTAAATATCAGTAGAGACACTTGTACAGAGTTCTTTGCCTATGTTCATGATTGTTTAGCAAGCATAAAAATTAATTGCAGAACCACTTAATTATAGAACCCTGTGCAGACCAATGCAGAACATCACCAGCCTCTAAAACAGCTGAGAACTAAAACAGGTTTTGTGTTGATCAAAAGTTTAGCACATCAGTAATAAAACATCAGAAGACAAAGTAGCTACTAAACCCCAAACCCCTTCACCTTGCTTGTAAGGCTGTCCTCCAAAATCTCTGACTGTCTCTGGACCTTTAACAAATGTTCTTCTCTTTCTTTAAAAGTCTCCACCATTTGTTGCAGCTCATCTTTCTCCTTACTAAGTACAGTGATTTTCTCAAGCTGCTGACAAACTTGCTCATTCATTGTCCTTTCAATTTGTTCTTTTTCTGCCAGAAGCTTGCCATATTCAGATGAGACATGAGTCAGCCTTTCAGTTACTTCAGTGAGCTGAAAGAACAAATCAAACCCAGTGTTAATATTTCTAATCATCTCTAGTGTGGGTAGAATTAATTTGACAGTTTGGAGAGAAACCAACCACTAACATCCCAAGTTCCTAAATCTTCTTGTCCCACTAATCAGGTTCTGATCTGAGGGGATTGTTATTCGATCCCATTTCATAAGCGCTATTTGCACATACGGGTTGTTATAACAGGATTATCATACAGAAGACATGTCCATTAGTTTCCTGCTATAATAAGCAAAACCAATATAACAGTTTTCTTAAAAGTCAACAAAATTTCAGTGCTTCTCTCTCACTGAGAGTCAAAAGTGAATGTGGGAAAACCTGCAGGCCATTCTAATTCCATAAAAATGTCTCCATTGCTGTATCCACACCAGATGGAAGACATTACCACACATAAGAATGAACCCTAAAAGCCTAAAAGCTTAAGACATGAAATAATAAGTAGACAGGAAATTTCTAATAGTGCAACAAGTAAAGCATGAGTTAAACAGCCTTAAAGTTGGTCAAGGCTCTTTGGGGCTA
This sequence comes from Manacus vitellinus, assembly GCF_001715985.3. Taxonomy (NCBI): domain Eukaryota; kingdom Metazoa; phylum Chordata; class Aves; order Passeriformes; family Pipridae; genus Manacus; species Manacus vitellinus. The sequence continues at coordinate 44,176,309 of NW_021938789.1, read as the reverse complement.
CATAGCTAAAATACATTATTAAAATTTTAAAAAATTTAAGACTGGGAAAACGCATTGAGGTTCAAAGTGCAGTATTGATGGCAAAAAACTATTCTGTCATTCAGCACTAAGACATATTTAGTTATAAATAAGGGTGGCAGGTTGCAGGTCAAACTGCATTTGATCATCCTTTCCCTGCCTCTGTTTTCATGGAATTCTTTTGAGAAGCAGTACAGGGCAAAAAAAAGAAAGTAAAAACTATCAGTTAAGTTTCATTATTTACATTTACTGGACCCCCTGCAAACTGAAGCCTGCAGAAGACATGGGTTGCCACACATGATGGAATTTTTAGTTTACTTGACAAAACTCTTTCTGACCTTCTGCTGCAGTTCATCAGTTTTTTCCTTCAATGCCTCCTGCGCTTTCGAGAGTTGATTTTCTTTGTCTGAAATGTTTTCTTTCAGCTCCACAATAGTCTCCTGATGTTGTCCAAGAGATCTGTGAGTACACTGCAACTCCTTCTGCATCTCTGAATTCTTTGGACACAATTGAAGTACATTAACACCTGAACAATGCTTCCAAAACCTAAGGCAGAAGTTTACTAAAGCATTACCCTACAGGAACAGGACTATTTTTATTACCTTTCTTATTGTCTCCTGTACAGTTTCTCTTAGCTGGTCTCTCTCATTCTGGAGATTTTCCAGTTGCATTTTAAGATCATCCTCTTCTCTTTCTGTCTGGGTGCTCACTTCCTGACAGTCATGCACTTTTGGAATAAAATCTCTTCCCCCCATTTTATCAGATTCTCCTTCGTATTCACTGGCCTTCGCTTCCTCCATTTCATGCAATTTCCTTTGGGCCTGGTTGAGCTCTTCCCTCACAACAAGCAACTCTTGCTCAAGAGATTTTTCTTGGACCTGTGGTACCTATTTTATGCAAAGATAGATGTCAGCACATTTAGGAAAGTAGCTTTAAGAGAAGTATACCTGAGCTTTGACATGTGGAGTATGTAAAATAAAGGCGCTGTCTTAGAGAGATTTGTGGCTTTCTTAGAATAATAAAATTTCTCTGAACACAACATGCAGTTCAAGGTTTTTGAAATAAGGGACATGGAAAAATAAGATTTGAAGCAAGGACTTCTGAAAGAAGTTACCAGAAGCAGAATTTCGTTGTCATAATTTAAGCATGGGGTGAACAACAACAATGATGAAAACAAAAACGCCCAACAAATCCCTCCCCCTCCCAAAACTGGAGCTCTTATCTGTATTTCTAGTCTCAGCAGTAGTTTGACAATGGTGTCAGGACTTGAAATCTGTCCACTCTCCCTTCCATATTAAAATGGATACACATACTTTACTTTTTTTGTTTTGAAGTCTATCTGTCTGTCATTCTCTGTCTACACAGACACAGGTGCAATCAGCACATCCAATTACAGGAAGGGTTGGTTGCAATGTCCCTTTCACTGCCAGGAAAAGAGTCAGTTCTAGCTATGCTTTAGAAAGCAGAACCACCCCTTCCAGACAAGCAGTTTTTAGCTTCAGATACTTAATTGTAGAACCACTTAATTATAGAACCCTGTGCAGACCAATGCAGAACATCACCAGCCTCTATCAAGTTAATACTCTATTCACAGTCATATTCTACTACTACATGTCCATATACACCAATATGGGTGGGGTAAACTGCAAGTAAACAATAATAAACCTCTTGTGTAATGTTGTACAGTCATGGACCAGGACCCTTTTCTCCAATGTGTTTTGTAAATTATTTCACCGAGGTGAAAGTTTAAACAACTTGCTCTCCATTACAGCCTCAGCATAATTACCCAAGTTCCTTCCCCAGCCTCTTCTTTTCTCAGATGTAAACTGTCCAGCTTCTCTTGCAATGAGCGGTTCTCTTGTGTAAGGAAAATGATTTGTTCCTTTTGCTCCTGAAGTTGATCACTTTCTCTCCAGCTATGACTTTCTGATTTTTCCTCAGCAAGCTGATCTCTCTCTGATTTGATGACTTTCATTTCTTCTGTCATTTGTGAGATCTATTAAAAAAAAATATGCAAAGACAATGTTTCCATCAGTTCAAAATAAAATGCAACATTTTTGTTTGATTCACTCTTCTGCAGTATTTTTAACATCAAATTACTCTGACCAAACCAGAAAAGCTACAAATCCAAGTCTGTGGCCTTTGTCACCTGTTATACTTTAATTTCTAACCTTTTAGCAATATCTGCTGCAATATTGGCCAGATTTTTAAGTAAAAAAAGTCTGAGAGGAAGAAGCCAAAGAAACCCATTTTGTTATACTGTTGCATCTGTTCTAAAGCACACAAATGCTGAATACAAAACCACTGACTTGCTGGTAGCTAATATACTTAAAGAAAAATCTCATTGTATGTACTGGCACAAAAACCAGTGGATCAGCTTTCTGCTATATGTTGGGAACTGAGTTGCCATTGCCAATCACATTACACTTCTCAGTGGGACTGAGTGTTATAAATCATTAGCCTCATTCCTTCCCTTTAAGTAACTCTTATCTCATCTTCCATTTGCCATCAAATGCCAACACTCAAATCCACAACCAAGGGGCACACTAGTTAAGCAGAAGTTTATTAGAGTGTATTTCACAGCTTGAAGCTCAACAGAAACAGATCAGCAGCTGGTAAAGGTTTGGGTCAAGCAGTGCTATTTTCTTGCCCACCTGCTACCAAGGAGTTAGAAATTTTCTAAGAACATGCAGAAGAGACTATAAGCAGGTTGACTGGCTTGTTCTCATTCTGTTGGAAAACACACTGAAAGAATTTTTATTTTAAATTTTTAAACATTAAGTTTTACCTGTGTTTCGAGTTCTTTAATGGTCTTTCCTAGTGCCTCTTCAATGCTCAAAACATGAGATTCGTTTTCAGAAATATATTTTTCCAACTTCTTGACAGTGGCCTGGGATTGCTTGAGAGAACTTTGCGTATTTCTCAGTTCTTCATGTGCCAAGATGTTCTTTAGAATACAAGAGAGAAAATCCACAAAGAAAATATAAATATCTTGCAATATTAGTAGGCATTTCTTGATTTAAAAGTCCCACACAACCTACTGCTCCCATGCTCCCCTAAGTATTTCAATACAGTTTATAGCGTTCTTACGCTCTTCCTCTTAACATGTATGGTCTATTTCTATAAGGCCAAAATTCCTACCATTGAAACAGTGTCCTTTATATCCTCTTTGAGTTGGTCTGTCTCAGCTTGGAGAGACTCTGCTTTTTGCTTCAGGTCATCTTTTTCCTGGGTTAGAGTTTTTATTTCTTCCTGACATTCAGTTAGCTGCTGAAGAATTGCCTGGATCTCTGAATCCTTAGCTTCCAGTCTCAATTTACTCATCCTTTCTTCCACTTTTAATTGCTCCATTTCCTTTAACTTCTGCTGAGTCTGAATAAAATCTTCTCTTAGCTCAAGAAGTTGTTTTTGTTCTGCTGTTTTTTCTTCCAGTTCTTTCATTTTGCTCGAGAGCTTTAGATTGCAAAGGAAAAGGCCAGATATTTTCATTGTAATGCAGAACTCCATTATGTGTACATGTTCTCACAGAATCTTATATGAGCTTAGAAGGGCTGAGAGACAGGAAGTTCATAATTTCTCTTTAAGTTACTGCTTATACTCTTGCCCACATCAAATAAGCATATTTTATGCAACTTTCCTGTGGTTTCTTCTTAGAAGCAAAAGTCTTACTAAAACATAGCACCACACATGAAACTGTAGCATATTTTAGGAATTATCAAATCCATAGTTGGAATATGACAGACACACCAGTGCCCAAAGTTTTGTCAAAAATATGTATCTTTGGCTCCCTTTTCTTCTTAAATGTTTTCTTTAATATTTTTTTTTCCTTTCTAATGCCTAATTTCTGTAGAAATTCTCTTTGGTTTGAATATCTTGTGTTCTAAAAGGTTTGTATGAATTTATGTAGAGAAGGTCAGAGTGGCATTAAAAAGAAAATTACATAATAAAGATAAAACTTAAGAATGGGAAAAGAAGAATTAAAAGATCAAGTAAGGAAGGAGAACCTGGAGCAATATATACACTTCTTTGCCTACAAAAAAAAAGATTGAAAAGCATAATCCTTCAGCATTATACCCTTGGCATAGAATAAGTAATATCCACTCATGCTAGAGGAAATCAATGATATTGTCATTTATAGCTTTAAGAGTACTCCTCCAAAAACTTTTTTCCTTTTTTCAATACTATAAGTTAATTTCTCAAGTCCTGTCTGTAAAAAAGAACAAGGTGACACTGACCTCTAATTTAATTTCATCCAAAGTTGTTTTAGACTTTTGTGCTTCTTTGGAAAGACATTCTATTTGGAGCTTCATTTTTTCATTATTTTCTGATGTAGCTATGTATTTTTGTTCCATTTCTTCATGGAGCTGTTTAAGTGCCACATATTCTTGATCAGACTTCATATATTTCAGTTGTGCATCTGCTAGATCACCTTTTGATTTTTCAATTTCTTCAGTCATGTGTTTAAGTTTAATTTCATTATCAGCTACTTCAGAAAGCAGCTTTTCATTTTCCAATTTTAATAAACATAACTCCTCACATTTTTCGAGAATCTGCCAACAGAAAGGCAATATTAATAGTATTTTCTCAATCAGTATTTGTCATAACTACTAAAAACCATGTACATATGCAGATATAGGAAATAAAGTACAGGCAAGCATATTTCAAAATACAGTTTTGCTTTGTTGGTAGGGAACTGTCTAGCAAGGAATCCTTAAAAGAGAGGAAAGACAGTCAAGCCCCTTCCAGATTCTGGAAATCACTCCTCTAACTCTAGATGTTCTTTACTACTTCTTTTTTCCTATGTCTGAGCTAAGACTGGACTCCTAAACTGAATATTTAGGTGTATCAATACTTTCTTCATGATACAGAGTTTATGAAGTTGTTACCATCTAATGAAGTTTTGTTGATTAGTGGAAGTAGACCACTGGATGGTTTGGAACTTTTTGCAAAGTGTTAATGAGCTGGTGAGATTACTTGCCTTGAATAGTTTTCATTGCACATACTTAGTTGCGGGTATTTAAGGACAAAGAAACCCAGAAAGTATTTGCAAACAAACCCCTTAAAACATATTTCCAGCACACTTAGTCTAGAGCTTTGACTTGCCAGGAAACAAATAGTTTGCTCATGCATTTTCCACAATTTGCAAGGTAAATCTCTCACTTCTCAAGCAGCATTTCTGCCAAGAGATCTTGACATAGTCTCTTTGTCCAAACTGATAAAAAAAATCAGTTTTAGAATAGTATCCAGGATCAAACACTATTATATCTATACACTCAGTTATCAATAGTGACCACAGCTATTAGGCACACAAATGTTGGACTAGAAAATCCAAATAAACTATAGTAGACTCTGACTAAATATGTAATCTTAAACTTATTCCTAGGTAAAAATATTAAATACCTGAGAAACAATAATTTAACAAACTTAATTGTAAAGTCTCAGGTTATTTGACTCAAGACAACTTTTGGCTTTAAAACTTCATATCCAATAGGCCTCCATTAATACATTACCAGTCAAGTACCATACAAAATAAAGAAAAAAAAGGTTAGGGTTTTTTTTTTACCTCTTTCTTCTGCATCTCCACAGTATTTGGTAGAGACTGAAATTCTGATAGCTCGTTTACTTGTTTTTGTAGAAGTGCATTCTCTTTCAAAGCTTTTTCTAGTTCTCCTTTTAAGTCAGTTGCCTTTTTTTCCAGCTCCATAGGAGTGAGCAGATCTAGAGAATTAACAAGTTTAGACTGATAAGTGAGTGCAAGAGAAGAAAATCATGTTTTAAAATAAGCAGAAGATTTATAATGCATTCTGCATGTCAGATAAGTATAATTCTAGACAATTATACAATGGCCAACAATTAAGCTCCTGGTCTGAATTTGGTCATCACTTGTTAGGTTGGCATCCAGTTTATCTTAAATTCTTCCCAACAGCCTTCACTAACTTAACTGCCTTTGTGCAAAACATAAAACATTCCATAAGTTGCAGTTTTCCAAAACGTTCAAGAACGTGCTAAAGCAGTTACTACATACCAGATACTCCAGTATTTTTATATTGTCAGAATCTCCAAGTATTCAGGAAAACAAGAGCCGAAGTCTTCCCTATTTCCCCCCTCCCCAACACAAGAAAAAGGGAGGAAATGGGGTGAGGGGAACAAGCACCACCTGGAACAGTACCTTTTGGAACTTTACCCTCCATGAGTGAAGTTAGTCTTAAGTTTTCTTGAAATACAGATTGCAACTCTCTCTGCAAGTCAGCTTGCATTTTTCGGTAACTGGCTTTTCCCGCTTCTATTTGGCTTTGATATAATTGAACATCCTTTTGCATTTGGTTGTGATTATTTAAGAGTTCATTCTTCAGGAAAACAATAAAACATGCAAGTCACACACAAAATAAAAGTCTACTTGCTTACCATTTAAATACTACATCTGGTACATTTTTCTGTTGTCACTCTGAACAGCTTTGGCTTTGATAAATATGGCCGAATAAGCCAATATTTAACAACTGCATTCTTGTCAGAGCCCTCTCAGAAAACATACCTTAGAGGTTAGGGTTGTAACTGCTGCTACTATTTGGTCTTTACTCCTTCAAAGCTCAAACTAAGCTCCATACCACTTTTGAGTTCACATCTCTTATTGTCTTTTATTCTCTGGTAAAATGAGGTTTGAAGTCTTACATTCTAGTAATGCCCTAAAAACTGTTCCTTTATTGTGGCTTTCTACTGGTAAACCTAAAACTAACCACCCGCTCCTGTGGCAGAAGCCTTTATTTTCTTTTTATCTCTTTCCTGAAGAGCTGTTTTCCACGAATTTCATAATAAAAACATTACTTAGAGTATTTTGAGAAAGCTAATGACTTGTGCTTTCTTGTGAAGCTTGTGCTCCACTACTCTTGATTGCCTTCTTCACTAGTCTGGAAGCACAAGTGCCCTTAACAGCATTTGGTACAGTTGTAAATGCAGTTCAACAAGTACTTGCCATCTTCTCCTTCAGCTCCAAATTTTCGGTTCTGAGAAAAGCAGATTCTTTTTTGGCATCCAAGGCTATAGCTTCACTATCTAAGAGGGATTTATTCAGCTGCTGAATTTCCTCAACTAGCTTATCAGAATCTCCCTGAAAAATATTCAAAGAATTAAAAAATTATTTAGACATAATAAAGAAAACATGTTCATTATAATGTGGTTAAAATGTGAATACAACCCAGCAGAAAACTGAGGTTTACCACTGAAAAAGATAGCTCTTTTTCCACTCTTGCTTTTTGTAATTCTTCCACAAGATTCTGTAATATCTTTATTTCGTTGTCTTTCTCTTTCAGCTGTTCCGATTTGGAATTGTTTTCTGCCTAAAAGTTGAAGGAAAGAGAGAAGGAAGATTTTAGTGCCTGGTTTTTCAGGTCAGAATTTATCAAAAACCTACACAGAAAGAGTTCATGGGTTTTAGACATATCCTCCTTTTAGCTGGTAAGACTAACCAAAGCCCAATGATGTCTATCATGTCCACAGCAGATACAGTAGTTCAAGATAAACAAATCAAGAACATTTCATACAATTCTTACTGCATGTAAATGCATGGAGAGGCTCACCTGAAGTTCCTCATTGTATGCTTCAGAATTTGAAACTAGATTCTTTAAGTTGGTAATTTCATGCATTAGTTGTATCTGTGGAGCAAATTGAAGCAAAATTGCAGAGGATGTTAGAAAGCACCCACACCAATAGTTTTTAGTTGCCAACACCATGAAAACAAGCAAGGTCTATCTTGTGTTTTCTTCTGTAGTAGTGGGCAAACCATATATACATACACACATCTATTGAAGCAAGATGCTACATATTCTTTCAAATGGATAGATAAGATGCAAAGCTCTGTTTTTAGCTTCCCAGTAATTAGAAAGGATTCGAGCTACCTACAACAGCTTGAGAAGCAAGAGCGATGTGATCAAAGCAATTCATGGAGAAATTGTACAGATAGGACACAAATTCTAGTCATGTTAAGCAGCTTTTTGTGACACAGTGCAGTTATTTATGATTTAATCTATTCACTAACAGGAATGAGAAGGTGCCAAAATTGAAGTAAAGCAAGCCATGAACACATTCAGTGGCATTATCTGAAAGAAGGTACAAGTAGAAGACTACATAGAAAGGCACTTCTGAAATTTAAGAATTCCTTTCTTTTGGTCTTTGTTAGAAAAGCTTTACAATAAGCACCCATCTACAAGTACTTCTCTATAGTCACAAGCATAGGTAAGGAGAAAGTCTAATCTGTAATTTTAAGATCGGTGAAAAGCTTTAAAGCAAGTGCTTTCCTGTGAGTATTCTTATGCAATTTACTTTTAGAAACTGATGGATTTCAACTAATGTATGTAGTGAAGTATGTGACCTTTCAATATTGCTGTAATTAATCTACTACATGGGCATCAGTAAATGCTTACATTTTATGGACTGTATTCAGGTCCATAAAACTTGAATCATTCAAAAAGCAATTCTTGTAATAGAGACTGCTTTAGGACACTGCATCTGTATTAGATACAGTTTTCCATGCAAAGTTTTTGTGTAACTGAGGATTTGTTAAACATTGGCTGAGGCAGATAGCACAATTAATCCAGCATACAAAGGGTCTTCTAAAAAGAATCTTAGATACAAAATAAATTATAATATCTTAGGGATCCATTTTCTTTAAGGTCCATAAATCTTTGTAGGGAACACAATGAAACTAAGCAGTGATATTGTTAAATTGTAACCTGAAACAACACTGCAAGAGGAGGTAACGAACGTCATCCTTAGTGTCATGATCAGAGGATATTGAACAGTCTGATGTGGACAAGTACACTCCAGCAAAGGCACCAGGAAAGAAATAGAATAATACATCCATGTCTCAATACCTCAGGTTGCTGGTTTTGGGTTTTCTTTGGGCAATTATTTATTTCACAGTCTAGCCTTTGGGCAGCTAGAACCTAATACAATTAATATGTATTTAAAGTTACAGAATCAGAGCATAAAACATTTGGACAAACAAGATACTCCACTAACTGCACAAGGAGGTGAAGAGAACTGAAAATCAGCATTTCCTATATCATAAGTTAACCAATAGATAAGTTTATGATTTTTCTGACTTCCTGGCACAAAATATGTTTCAATTTTCCAGACATTAGTATTCACACTATTATTTTAAAATATTTCATGATGAAGTTAAATAGTATGTTAAAAGTTAAGGCTCACATAGTCCATGGATTACCAAAAGCCAAAGCTATCTAGTAAACCAAGAAAGATGTGAAATAGAGTTTAGCAATCACACTTTAACTTTAAAACAGGCCTAAAATGTATTTAAGCAGCAAAACAACTGTCTTACTGAAGTCTAGAGTGAAATTCAGATCATGTGTATATAAAAATAATATATAGATACATATCGACACACACACTAATATACATTTAACCATATACAAGTCGCCAAACATTTGTCTGAATTTTACACTCCAAGTAAATCCAGTTTAAATCCTGTGTTCATTCATTCTGTTGGCAAATGTAGCTGTTTGTGAATCAACATCCAAGTCTATGTACACTGAATAAACTCTAGAAAACATTTGAGCATAGAGAATTCATATCTATTTCAATGCACCTTACCTCATGATCTTTTTGAGTTTGTTTTTCCAGTGCTTCAAATTCATCTATTTCTTTTTTTTCCTTCAGTTTCTCCTTTATTTCATTTATTTCTAATTTCAACTGCTCATTTTCCAACACTAGGTTATCCAGGTTAGCTTGCAGGATGCTGGCCTTATTTACAGCAATATCCTGAAGAAGCAGTACAGGAAACTTTAGAAGCTGTTGCTGGAATGTCAGTCTTATTCTAGAAAATTCAGAACAGACTTACCTTTTCAAGTGCTATCGCTTCACAGAGTTGCACAGATTCTTCAAAGTCTTTTTGAGTCTAGAAAAAGAATCACTCTCAATTAACAGATCTACAAGATCAAGTTGAGTATTATATTCTTTGTTGCTTATCTTTTCACAGCTAGTCCTGTCTATATGCCAAAGTTTACTGGATCATTTGCCACAAATGCATAGTAGCAGAGAACCATCCCACACCTTTGCAGAGATGTCCAAGAGACTTACTTTCTAACCAGTTATAATAATTCTGCAGACACATAGAATAATACTGGTGTCCTACAGAACACTAAGGTTGATCTTACTGAGAAGTATATTATGCATATATGCATATGCACAGTATTACAACTGAAATAGATTATGATGTTACCCAAGTCATTTTAGGTCCAGCGATCCATTCTACTTCTGCAATTTGATCAGGAACCATCAGAGATTGGTTGTCACATTCAGAATTATCTAACATAGCTGAAAAGAAAGATGTATTAAAAAAAGTATGAGTAGATTTTAAACTAGACATCAGGAATTTTCTTACAAAACAATTTTAAGACATTGGAAATAGTCATTCAGTGGCAAAACATAGCACACTGAGTAGGAGTTCTGACTCATGATTTTCTGTTATGAAAGGGAACACCACTGAAGTCCAGTCTCTACACTTACGCTGACCACCATATCACAAGCTAATGAATACTAAACCAAATCCAGAATCAACTTATTTTCTTTGGGAAATTAAGTAAGGCAATGCTTGCAAACTTATCTATCAGGAATTTCATAGAACCATAGAATGGTTTGGGTTAGAAGGGACCTCAAAGACCATCTAGTTGCATCTCCCCTCCCCCCATGGGCAGGGACACCTTTCACTAGACCAGGTTGCTCAAAGCCCCATTCAACCTGGCCTTGAATGCTTCCAAGGGATGGGGCAACCACAACCTCTCCGGGCAACCTGTTCCAGTGCCTCACCATCCTCATAATTAGGATTTTTTTCCCAATATTCAATCTAAACCCACTCTCAATTTAAAGCCATTCCCCCTTCTATCACTACATGTCCTCTCCAGCTTTCCTGTGGGCCCCTTTCAGATCCTGGAAAGGCACAATAAGGTCACCCCAGAGCCTTCTCTTCTCCGAGCTGAACAATCCCAATTTTCTCAGCCTTTGCTCATAGGAGAGGTGTGGTGTTCCATCCCTCTGATCATCTTTGTGGCCGTCTCTGGACTTGCTCCAGCAGGTCCATGTCCTTCCTGTGCTGGGGACCCCAGAGCTGGACACAGCACTTCAGCTGAGGTCTCACGAGACCAGAGTAAAGGGAGGGGCAGAATGACTTCTCTTGACCTGCTGGCCATGCTACACATTATTTCACCTGGGATAGCAACTATGCTCCCACTTTTTAAATAAAATGAACCTTATTTCCAACACAAGAATGACCATAATTAGCGTGCTAAATCCACTTCCCAGCAGCATTCTTTTCTGGCAGATAAACATGGAATATTATTTGAGAACAGTGGTAACTAAATTTAGCTTTTGTATTGTTAACAAATTGATTTGCTTTTTAACTTAGATTTATTAAAAAGGAATTATTTCTGATTTCAAAGCTGCTTTGCAGATTTGTTTTATTTTTTCCTGAGGTTACTTACAATCGTCTGCATCTGGTAATGCTGACAGAGACATTTTCATTTTTTTTGTTTCAGTCGGCATGTCTTTTTCAAAGTCTTCAAAATAGCTCACATTTGCCTGTTTTATTTTACCAGGAGCCCAAGTAACTCTTCTTCTTCTCTTGGCCTTTAAAAAAGCATTTACAGAAAAGTGATAAAAATCAAACCAGTAGGTAGAGAGTAAATGTTGCATTAGGCTAGTTCTGCAACAGTACCAGCAGCTAACTAGACAGGGTTTTGCAGTTTCCTCAAAATTTACAGCATGGTAGTTTGAAAGGAAAAGTGTCTGCAGTCTTTTCACTGCAAAGCAATACTGAATTATACTTGGAAGTTATTTTATAAGTTAGCCTCTTAAAAATATGGGAAAAAAAGCGAAAATTGTTTATCATACTTATTCTTCATTGTCAATATAACCCGATGTATTTAATATTACCTTTCACAAAGTATTTCAGAGTTGTCAAGTAAGATCTAGAACAGGTGCTTACTTTAACATTGTCTTTTGAGGCAAAGGAAGCAGCGGTCACCAGCATCTCAGTTAAATTTCGTATCTTGTCTTCCTGTACTTTCTGGAGAGAATTTTTTTCTTCCAGCAGCTGGGCCAATTGGTCCTTTTCCATTGCATGAATTTGAGTCTTTACAGACACCTTCCATAAAAAGAATATTAATCAAACTGACATTTTAAGAGCACAAACTACTCCTACAGAAGAGACACAATTACTGATATTTAAAAACAACTACACACATATATTCTTTAAAACCTGGAAGAGGAGTCTTTAGTCTTTCATAATGAAACTAACAACTTAGTCTACAATTTACCTGCAGACTAAGTATTTAAAAGGGGTCAAAACTCCCAGAAACAATACAGCCTCAGATTTTTCTGGGGATAAAAAAAAAAACATTCTTTCAAATATGACATAGATTAGATGACCTTCCCGTGGTGCCAGAAGCCTGAAACTCTTTCAGAACTACGATTCAATTGTCAAGTAACAGCAAGCTACTCTAATGCATGTGGTCTCTTTAAATCCAAGTACTGAAAATGTATTGTTTTGAAAGTAACAGCTGTTTTTTGACAACTTTATCATAAGCTTACAATGTTGTGGAGTAATTCAAAGTCACATGAAATTTTCCAACAAACTTTTCTGTACTACTTTCCTCACTACTTACTATCTCAGAAGATAGCAAACATACTCCTAGGTGCAAATTAATTACTGTTAAAAATAAGAGGTCAGTTATTTTTCATAAATTTTTTTCTAAGGATATTTATAATTTGCAACATAATATATGTGCATACTTTGATTTTATTCACCACAACAGTATGTTCAGCATTGTTTTTTTCCTGTGCTTTATGTTTTAACATCTATGCTCTAACAAGACTTGCAAGATTGCTCCACAACTACATAGATTTTTAGAGAAAGATGAACATATGAGAGATTACACTGTTTTGTGGGAAGTTACTATTGTTCATTTTCTAAATGTATCTTCTGACTTTACATGACCTAAGTTTTGCCAGTGATCTTAATGCAGTTGCAACTTTTTGCAACTCCAATTAAGGTTAAACATTAGTAGGGGGGAAAAAATATGGATTAAATTGTGGTCTTTAATGGACATTCAGTAACTTCTTATATTGCAATTAATTTTGATCTGTTAAAGTGTGCTATAATGCGTGACAAATTTCTATTTCTTAATTATATTAACCTAGTGAAAGAAAGCAATTCTCTTAGTTGATCTCAGTGTTAGCTTTCACAGATATATGGACTATCATCAGTTGTTCTAGACTATACATCACCTTTTCAACTTCTATTCTCTCAATAAAAATGACATATCACTTTAAACACTTTACCTACTCCTGCAAATTTAACTGCTTTTGGTTTAAAACAGGTAGTTTCCAAACAGCTATCAGTGCTACGGATAGATTAATTTTAAGAAGTTTATTACACACTTCCTCCAGCTGCTTTTTCAAGTCCACAATTTCTTTTCGGTATCTCTTCAGGAGGGCATTATCATCAAGTACTTCATTGACTTTTGGTGTATTCTTCATTCCTTTGGCTGTATTGGCAAACTGAAAGAATATGCTTTCATGGGCAATAGTTCGAGAACAAATATTCTAAAAAGACTTACTCTGTCCCATATTTCCCAACAGAATTAAAGGGAGAGTTTATTAGATAAAGAGCAGCATATAATAGGGACACAAATATCGAAATTGGTTTATTTTTAATGTATTCTGAGATTTGAAAAGTAAGTTTTCTTTGCTTGATATTAATATCTAAAACATGAAGCATAACATTTAAGCAAATATATCCCACATTATTTTTATTTAATAGAAAGCTCAAAAGACCACCAAAAAGGAAGACAATCCTACCTACAGAACAGTGTTCTTTAACAGTCTTAAATCTTGTGTTAGCAAAGACTTGTTCTAACTGTGTTTGGAAAAGGCAAATGAGAAGAGAGGTTATCTCCTGCCTGCAAGAGAAGGAGCTTTGTTCCAACTCCCAGAAAGCTCTAGGTAGACAAGCTAATACAAAATGACGACTGTGAAAAGGTTCTGTATACAAAACAAATATTTCAAATTCTGAGTCCACAGAAGCCCTTTAGAAGATCCAAGTCATTAAAGATCCATCAGATTACATTTTCCACCCTCCCCTATCTACAACAAAGCCTTCAGCCAGAATAGTGCTGGAGAAGAGGTGAGAAGTTTTACCTGAAGAGTACTGAGTGTTTCATCAAAAGAAACTGGAGTAATTGTACAAATAATAACAGTTTTAGCATTTCCTCCAAGGGAGTTCTGCAGAATTCGAGTCAGCTTGCTGTCTCTGTAATTTATGAAGCTAATGAAAAAGAGGAAAGAAAAAAAAAAAAATCATTCGGATTTTTGCATAGAAGAAACTCGCAGTAAATATATTTTCTAGAGATAACAGGTTATTTGAAACAGTTACCTACAAAATATTATAAATAAAGGATTTTAATTTCTTAGTTTAGTAGTGACTTATCTTATAACAGGTGTATGAACAGTTGCTTACCCAGAAGGGTCATCACAAAGTTTTTTGATAACTTGACCCAGAATGAACAAGCTCCGATTTATATTGCAGCCTTCTTTCAATCGGACACCTAGGTACCACACAGTAATGTTTTTAATTATTATTATTATTTTAAATTTAAAACATTAAGATACATTTTCAACCTGTCAAGCTTGTGTGCTATGTTATGCTCAGAAGGATTATCCAAGAGTTGAATCTCAAGTGCCACAATGCACTATGAGCCATCAGCAGGCAGTATCAAATCCTTTGTAATAGCCAAAAAGCATCGAAGTAAGAGAGTAATCACAAATGAACATTTAGAACCTTTATAGAGTAAGTAGGTGGTGCTATAAGAACTTTAATTTTGTTTCCTGTTTAAATTTTGCAATTGCAACATTTACATGCATAACAAACCAGCCTTCGATACAAGTTTTGGGTTAGTCACTCTTCATAAGACATCCCTCTCAGATCACTTTTTTCTGATAAAGACATTTTTGTGCAGCTTCATGCTGTCACTTTTAACAGCCAAGCTTCTCAATAGCTAAAGAACAAGCCATCTACTCCCTCTTCACCTTTATATACAAGTCCCTAAAAAGCTTCTAGTGATTTTGTTATTACAGGTGAATCTTTACTGAGTCATCTCCATTCTATTAGTTCAGTGCATGACTGTTGCCAGGCCTGCTACTCTAGAAAAGGAATATTACTACTTGTTTGCACTTTACAGCATTTACAATATTTTCCTGAGTAGAACCTGCTCTACCAAGGGGAAAAGAGCTTATTTATAGACAATAAGTAACACAATAGCACATAGATCAAAGAATTTCCTATCATAGTCTCTTGTTAGGGTTAATTAACAGAAATGGTCATCAGGAGAGCCCCATTTAACACTCACCTTCAGATCCTGTTTGACTAGCTCTTTCACTGCCTGCCAGATCTACCAAGTTCTGCAAATTTATGAAATATTTCACAGGTTAGTTCTGAGAGAATTTAGTTTAAATCCTCTTAATTCTAAATCTCTGCTAAGAATTTCATAAACCACAGTTACACTTAAAAAACCCCAAGAGGTCTGTCATTATTGGAAGTAACCATAGCTGCTTGTCCTAGTTAGGACAGCTGAGATCAGTTCATCATGGTGGGTGTAACCCAAAACTGTATTCTATAGCCTTCCATGTCATTTCCCAGAAACTAGACTATTGTTGTCAATAGACTATTCGCACCCTCTGCCCATAGAGCATGGTGGGTGTAACCCAAAACTGTATTCTATAGCCTTCCATGTCATTTCCCAGAAACTAGACTATTGTTGTCAATAGACTATTCGCACCTTCTGCCCATAGAGCCTGACTCCTCAGGCTATAAACTAGGTGTTAAGAGGCCTGTGAGATAGGAAGATGTTTCTGTCCTCACACCCTTTGTGAAACTCCCCGCCCTGAGGGGAGCACTGAACATTCCTGCCTGAACTGGAGGATATATAATCTTGGAGTTTTGGAACATTTTTAAACCCACTCGTGGGATCCAGAGGACGGCTGCATCTCATCGCTCTCAACCAGACTTAGACCACCACTGGACTGCGATCACCAGTTCTGCCCAGACTGCAGCAGCTCTCCCACCAGCAGGTTCTTCCCCTCTCCCTTTACTTTGGACTTAAACAGGGCCCAAGGAACACCACTTTGTTCAGGCCCCAGGGTACTGGGTTACACATTTGGGTTTTTGTGGGTTGAGACCAATTGTTTGTTTGTATTATTGTACTTACTGTATTATTTTAATAAATTGTTATTCTGACTTATAATCTCTCCTTTGAGTTGGGTTCATTCCCCCTGCTGGTTAACTTTTAAACCAGCACACTGCTATACACACATCAGCCCATACTTTCAAGGTACAAAAGTACACAGAATAAGTTTGTATGAACTCTATTACACCACCCCAAACAGTATTTCAAACTTGCAGTGCAAGAACCCCTACCCTCAGTAACAAAAAGATGATACTTCTGTACTGAGAAACTGTGCTTAGCTACTAATTCAAGCCATAGGAATCTTTCATGGAAAAAAGAGCCTAGATGAGATTATCTAGCACACTGTCCTGAACCAGCTGTATGTCTCTCCTTGCCTGTCACTGTGGGGATACAGAAAAGAAGAAATTAAATACCAGAGGAAAAGCCTCCCTCTGAATCCAGTTCAAAGTCAATTAGAACTTCACAACAACCCATAATGATTTGCCTGAGCAAGTAGCCCTCACTTTAGCTGGTTTTTGTTTCAGAAGGGTAAAATCCTGTACTAACTCCATCAAGCAGCAACAGACCAAAAAGGCCAAAAACCTCTCCCCTTACCCCAGGTAAAGGTTAGTATAAGGTCAGGTGGAATAGGCCAAAGGATAGGGGTAGTGTAAGAAGAGTAGATATCATAACTTATGGCAAGAAAAAAAGGAGGTAGTAGCTTGCTGAAATAGTGCCTGAGCAGTGTTTACTTTCAGACTCTGAGCTTTTTCACATGAAGCCAAAACAGAAAGCTCTTTTCACAATGCATGTGATTAATGCTATTGCCAGTTCCAGAGTGCTTTTGCAGATTTTAGCAAGCTCAAATGGTTTCATACTGATTCCATTCCTCCAGTTTTTCAGATTATTTTCTGAGAATCAAGAAAAGGCTGTAGAGAAGGCTTCTGAAACCATAACACTCCCCTAGAGATCAGCAGTTGTATTCCCCCCAGTTTATGATACTTCAGATACCAATAATCCACCAAAGAGATGCTAAGAGGGGTTACTTGTGAAAAAAAATGAATCTTCTGGTCATTGGAGCTGCAGGGCAAATAATCTTTTAACAAAGAGGATAAGAGAAGTCTTAAGGTTACCCATTTTACAAGTTATTTCACTGAGCTTGTGGGTGGTCAGAAACAATTGTAGGGGAAGATGTACTTCACAAAATGCAAGAGCACTCTGACATAGCCCCTTCTGCTCCTGGAAGGGCTACGTAACACTCCCCAGTCCAGCATAAGTAATTCCCATGTCAGCATTTCCTTCGGTGGGAAGTTATCCTCTAGGTAACACCCCAGGGGTCTCCCTCTATACTTAAGAAATGTCTGCTAGAAGTTAACAACAAAGCATATTTGGAAGTCATTATGAAGTATCGTTATTCTCTCAAACAAGTGGTAACAGTAAATTCTCTAGCTAAGTTGTACTCCAAGAAACCATTAGACACTTACCAAGTGGGAAACCATGACTGCTCCATCACAGTTTGCATTTGCAGGGTCACTTCGTTCTCTGCTTTCAATGATCTAGAAATGCAGTAAAGTGCAATCAAGTTTTTGTCACTTTGAAAACAATACAACCACTCCTAATAGTGAAGCAGTTTTTACCATTCTGAAGATCGTGTGAGAACGGCTGCTGTGCTCATTCATTTTTGTTTCTCCATAATGACGATTTCCTGCCAAAAACAATATTAAAATACTTCTGCTTCTATTTTGATAAAATGGAGATAAATAGAAAAAAAAGCATAATTTTAAAACTTTCTCAAAAACACTGATTTCTGAATATAAACTCAAAAAGATACCCCACGGTTCTAGATATACCTGATCCATCAATGTTTTTTTAAATATCAGCTGACAGTGGCTAAATAACTTACTTTCTCCTTTTCTTATCCATTCCATAACTTGTTCTGGGGCAACCACTACTTCTTCAATCAGATCTTCTACATATGTATTCCTCTGCAGAATAAACACAGTCATAAATTCTCCTGAACTCCAAAACTCACTTCAATACATAAAGTTAACATAACCAGCAATTATTATGCTATTTATTCAACAGCTGAATGTCTTTTTACTCCAAACACAAGGGATGGATAAAGTTTAGACCTTCATCTAAACTGTGGCTTAAAGGCACAAGAATCAAAACCCAGAGATTTAGAAAGTTTCCAAAAAACAGAACTGCTGGGGGAAATATCCTTCTGGACATCTTCTGAGGGAATCCAGGAATATATTTTTCAGTAAACGTTATAAGGATATAATCATACAACTGGTAAATTTCTCTTCTTCCCATATTCCAAAAACATCCATTGTTTAGGGCATCAAAATTAAAAAAAAAACCCAAAACAAAACAACATTATTTGCTACAAAACTTTACATAAAGAAACTGAAACGGCGTTAAAGTAGATTTCTTTTTCTATGGTGATCGTTTTACTGAATAGTCCCAGTCTCATGGTTATTCCATGATTATAAGTAGAAGAAAAGTGTATCTACTTTGAAAAAGGTAAACTAGCTACAGAAAGCCCAAAGTCACTGTTGTTATTCTACTATATCAAGTGTCCTGCTAATGCTGAGGATACAATTACACAATTTGACTCAGAAAAGCTTTCAACTAGATGCCTCTGAAGGCATTTTGTTTTCAAATTCTTTTACTACAAGCAGATACAACACTTACATTACATAAGGTCCACTTACATTAATGTCCTCACGAATTCCCAGAGGCTTCTTTTTCCTACTATCACAAAGCAAATCTGTAATGGTTTCATTATAGATTTCCATGTAAGAAACTCTTAGCAAGAATTCTCTATCTGGGATCTAACGTTGAAAGAGAAAAAAAAAATTATTAACAGACTAACTGATGGATATCTTTTAATGCAAGTATTCTTAACTCAGAGATGTATGTTTGGATATTGTTCTACAGATTTCTTTCCCCTCATCCTCTATGTAGCATTAGCATCTACCAATACAGAATAATTTTTCTTCTATACCACCTCTTTCCAGCTGCATTAAAGATATACCACTTCTAATAGGTTGTAAAATTAAGATAACTGCCCCACAGAAGCATGAGAACGGTTTTCCCACTTAAATACCCTTTTCATAACCAATTTCCTCCTGCTTAGGCTCTTTCCTCTCTGCTTGTTTGGATTTACTTTGCTGCTGCTTCTTCCCTTACCTCCCTGGTAGAGAATATTGGAGTGAGGAAAGGCTGCACAATGAACTCAGGGAAAGTTTTCTTGGCTTCAGTTACTTTCATAAACCTCCCAAGGTACCCTGCACCTCCTTAAAGGAGCAGAGAGCATTTCACTTAACTGATAACGATTACCTGATACCCTCAAGGCAGAAGTAAGCGCTCTACAAATCATGTTTTAGAAATCACTGTTTTAACTTACACCTTCTCCTTACTTTTATTAACCTTGAGCAATTAGCAATTCTTTTGTAAGTCTGAAATAAGTAAATATAGTGTCATATTCTTCCCACCAAAAAAAAAGTCTTTGTTGCTGTTAATTTTTTAGACTTTTAAAATAGCAGAATAAACACAGAGCTTCATGTTACCTTATCTACCACATGAAAAAGCGAGTATCTATTTATACTTGTAATCAATGTTGAACATATTTGCAAGTTTAAGAACCCTCGTCAGTGTTGCTCTGATTTAATTTCAACTAAAGTCCCATTAGCTTTTTGTTTTAAACCACTCATCTTTTCCAGGCTAGCAAAGCAACTGCAACATATAGTCTAATATAAATTCACTTCCCTCATAAGCTCCTTGATACTAAATAAACTTTTATGTAACGATCACAAATACTACTAGTCCTTTCAGTCACTTCAATTTAATGGAATTGCTCACCTCACAAATAATTTTGAAAACATGTTGAATTGCCTTAGGGATAATGCCCCCAGAATCTTCATTTCCCATCATTGTGTAAGTCTTCCCTGAAGCAGTCTGTCCATAAGCAAAAATTGTGCCTAGAAAGATAGTAGAGTTTTACCAACTATTTGTAAAACACTTTACAAACAGGATTTAAACACAGTTTTAAAACTTACCATTATAACCTCGCACAGCTGACTGTATAATTGGAACAGCTACACCATCATATAACTGCTGAGTGTTGTCACTGGAGTGAAAGACACGATCTTAAAAACAAATTAAAATAAAGCATGTGAATCTCTTGTATTGCAAGTCAAAACCAACCTATCATCTTACTCAGTATCACTGACTTCAAATCCAATAAATAGGCATCACTGTTTGTAGAGTAATTCAAACATAAAATATCACTGTGGCACTACTAATCAGGCTTTTAGAATTTTATTTTAAAATAAATATTAAACACAAAACCAAGAAACATGCGATGCACAGATGACAGATAAGTAATAAAACTGTAAGAATGGAGGACACAGTTAAACAGTCATCCTATTTAGTATAGTTATGGCTAATTTATCCCTGAGGATTGTAAATCAGACAAGACAGGCTAATTGTCCTCGTGCAGCCCATGGAGGACCATCAGGGTGCAGAGATCAACCTGCAGCCCATGGAGGAGCCTACTCTGGAGCAGGTGGATATCTGAAGGAGGCTGTGACCCTGTGGGAGGCCCAAGATGGAGCAGGGTCCTGCTGGGGACCTGCAGCCCTTGGAGAGGGAAGCCCATGCTGGAGCAGGTTTTTCCCCAGTAGGACTTGTGGCCCCTGTGGGGGACCCACACTGATACAGCTCATTCATGAAGGACTGCACCCCATGGAGGAGTGACCCACAGGACAGCAGTTTCATGAAGAACTGTTGCCCGAGGGATGGGCTCATGCTGGAGAGGTCCATCAAGGACTGTGTCTCGTGGGAGAGATCCCACGGGAGCAGGGGAAGGACTCCTCTCCCTGAGCAGCAGCAGAAACAACTGACCGTAACCCCCATTCCTTGTCTCCCTGCACTGCTGGTGGGGAGGAGGGAGAGCACGGAATGAAGCAGGGGTGGGGTGAAGGTCTCTTTAGATTATTTTACCTCTCACTCTTTTGCTCTGATCCTGTTAGTAATAAATTCAATTAATATCTCTACTTTGAGTCTGTTTTGCCCTTGAAAGTAATCAGTAAGTGACTTCTCCCAGCTCTTATCTCAACTCAAGAATCCTTAGCTGTTTTTTTTCTCTCCTCTGTCCAGTTGCAGAGGGAGAGTGAGAGAGTGACTTTAGTGGGTACTTGGCAACCAGCCACGGTCAACTCACTACCCCCCACCCCCTTCTCCCTAAATGCTCTGGACTAGCCCTGGTCTAGTCTGTAACTGGATTTCATATGAAAAGAACAGAGTTCATGTGTTCCACAGCCATTAGAACATAAATCAGAACAGAGAAAGCAACGTCCACCAGGAAGCTGACTTCAAAAGCACATTCCCAGTGTTGCCTAAACCAGAAATCCTCTGTGCCTCAACGACATTGCTTCAGAATTATGAAATTGGAAAAGGTGAGGGACACTGCAGGAAGCTCAGGAAACTCACGTCGACACGTTCAAGCAGTACAGGAGCGGAGGTCCGCATAAGCATCAAAGCAAAGCAATTGCTTTCACATTCTTACCGTAACTAAATATTTTGGTACCATTCACGTCGGAAACAGTATTATTTTCGCTCTTCCAATGCAGGGACACTTTATCTCCTGAAGCATTTTCTCTAAGAGAAGAAGATACTCTGTTACCTTCATCGGGCCAGGGCTCTGCTCCCGTAACACAGACCCCTGACCGCGACACCCTCTACCCCGGAGGGATCTGGATCCCTCCTTCCGCCACGGGGATAGACACCGTCTTCCTGCCCCTGCCCCGGCCCCCTCACGGTGCGAGGAGTATGGCAGCATTCTGGGGTAAACGCCACTGCAGCCTTCCCCTCCCGCCTGTCCGGAGCCTCACCTGGCGATGAGGCCGCACACGCACGCAGACCGTGACCGCGCCCCTCGTCCGCCATGCCCGCCGGGACAAGGGGAGACCGGGAACCGGGACAGGGACCCGACACGGCTCTGGACAGGCACCGCCCGCCCCAACCGCCGCCGCAGTTTGAACTGCTCCACAGACCGCTCCCTATTGGCCCACGTGGGACGGAGGCCGCATGCGGAGCGCACCACTCGCCAGCAGCTGGGGGGGGAGAAGGAGCGAGGGAGACAGTCAAGGAAAGCGCAGTGAGGGACAGGCTGATCAGCCCCTGAGCTCTACCGTGAAACCCCCCCTCCCGTCTGCCGGCAGCGCTGTGGTGGTGCCGCCCAGGGATGCGAGCGGCGGCGCGGCCGTGGTGCGGGGATGGAGGGGTGGCTGCCCCGGGGAAAAGGCTCCAGGAGCATCGAGTTTGACCGTAAACCCAGCACCGCCGTATTCACCGCTAAGCCGTGTCCTGAAATGCCACAGCTACAGGGCATTTAAATACCTTCAGGGATGGTGGCTCCACCACTGCCCTGGGCAGCCGGTTCCAATCCTTGGCAGCCTTTTCCATAGAGAAATTTTTCCTAATATCCAAATCTAAACCTCTCTTGGCGCAACTTGAGGCTGTTTGCTCTTCTTATATCGCTTGTAACTGAGGAGGAGGCTGATCCCCACCTGGCTACAACCTCCTTTCGGGTACTTGTAGAGAGCGATAAGGTCACCCCGCAGCCTCCTCCAGGATAAAACACCCCCAGCTCCCTGAGCCGCTCCTCATCAGACTTGTGCTCCCGACCCTTCACCAGCTCTGTTGCCTTTCTCTGGATACACTCCAGCACCTCAATGTCTCTCTTGCAGTGAGGGGCCCAAAACTGAACAGAGGATTCGAAGTGCGGCCTCAGCAGTGCTGCTGATCAGTGTCATCCCCATGCACTTGGCCAGTACCTCGATAAGCTGCCTACTGAATCTAAACAGAATGCTCTCACACACAAAAGCACACGTTTCACACATTGTTATGTGATTATAATTTTTTTTATTTAAAATACCGAAGTGAGGGTTAGAAAAATAGTGTGAACATTTGGTGAATTATAGTTCTTAGTTTAAATCAGTATCATTTTAGCAAGCAGACTGCACAGTCATTTAAGAAAAAGGCTAAGTCGTTCATTGCACAGTCTTCATAAAGGGCTTTAGGGGTGGAGGAAGAGTGGAAGGTAGCTGCAAAGAGAAGCCTAGAGAAATCAAAAAAGAAGGTATGCTCCAATTGCATTTCTTTTAAGGTCAACAAATTAATGACTACATCATGAAAATACTATTCACGTTTAAAGTTTTAAAACAATATGTTTTCCCCCACATTTTAATCATCCCCCTCTTCTTCCTCTTCCTCTTCCTCTTCTTCACCTGCAGCTAAAGCTTCCTGCGCAGCCTTGAAAGCCAGTTCCTCTTCCAGAGTGGGGTCTCTTGCCTCAGTGATCGCTGGACCACTGGGATATTCTTCTTGCACTGGTGGGGGCAGGATGGGAGTGTAGTTTTCTGGACTGTATTTGTGACCCCAGCCAAAGTAGATGTTATCAAATTTCCTGAGAAAGAGAAGTGAAAGAAAACATTCAGCCCCTGACAAAATATCAGTAGAGATACTGTCAGGCTTCCTTACTCTGCTGTGCAAAAAGTTACAGATATCCTATAACAGAAGAATTTAAAAGATGGCACCTTTTTTAACTGCTCTAATGGTTGATTAATACATCTTCTGTTTAAAATGATGAAGTGTCACTGCACTATATTGCAATATGATTCCAACTTCACTCGGGTAACAACATAGCGCCACTTCTGACACCAACTCCAGTGCCTTTTTAAAAGCAGGTGGAGGTCATGACTGTACTATTTGTAGTGGAAACAAACGAACATTAGAACCACAGAATGTACATGTTTTTGTAGAAAGTACCACAGACCCAAGAACACAGGTTTTAAATCAAGGACTGTGCCCAAATACTAACTGGACATTTACATCCACTAACTTTATTCCAGTCTTTCCAATGATTATTTGTTTTTACTCTTAAATACATATTTACTGTTGCTGTGCACATTCAAGTGGCCTTCTCCATCAGTCTCCTGAATAGTTAGAATTCAGTCAGTGAATTAATAATAAAGCAACTTTGCCAGGTGCCTGTGTGTAGCATATACAGTCTGTGTTGTAACCATGTCAACTAGATTCTCACCTGCCAGATGCAAAGGCATATGCTCCAGGCCACCGGTTAGACTGGATAATTGCAACAGAGTGTTGTGGGATCAGGTTTGTAGAATGCTGAGCTGTCCAAGCAGGGATGTCTTTAATTCCTGGAGGCAGCCAAACACACACTGTCTATGAATAAATGCACTTAGAAGCCTCTACAAAACATTTAAGACTGAGCTACAAGATTTTCAGAATTACAGAAAGACTTACAGAATTCAAGCAAGAGTTATATTAAGTTGCATGTTAGAAGAGCCAAAAGTCAGAAACAATAAACTGTATCTGAACAAGTGGCTCTAATGTATGAGCAGGTAGCATAGGAATTCTTAGAGACCCACAGGAATGCTACTCAAATTCAGTAGCATTAACCCTGGTTTCTTTTGTCAAGGACTTTTTAGCACTTATGGATACATTATATAGTTATATTTCACCTCCATTAAAGAATGGAGAGTAGGAAAATAATTTAATATTGATGTAATCTAATATCCAGGCTCCCTTATTCCCATGATTTGCTGCAGTAATATGCTAAAACATCTAAATGTTTATACAAATACCAAACATCAGTGTATGTGTGTACATATTAATTAATTTATTTATTTACACATGCACATACACTTTTCTTTTTGGCCTAAAAAGATGAGGTAAAAATAGCTGAATGTATTTCAGCTGTCCTGAATGTGCAATAACCTGACAAGTCTAAGTTATTTTTTTCCCTTTAATCTCAACAAGATTGTTACCTAGTAAACCTGATTATTTTAATGTCAATACTGTTAACCATTTTGCTTTTGATTGATTCTCTAAAAGAATGTGTTTACCCCACAGGGGCAAACTATATTCCTCCAAAAAGTGCCAGAGTCCTATAACTTCAAATATTTACTACCTAGATGCCAACATTCCTAGTGGCTCTCTATCAAAAACTTCATGTTCCATGAAGAATACCTTCATCTTCAGAGAGCAGAGTAAGAAGGGGTGGTCCTGTTTCTGCCTGTTGCTCATCCATCTCCTCTTCCTCGTCTTCCTCCTCTTCCTCTTCTTCATTTTTTTCCTCTAATTTTTGAGGATTAATCCAAACACAGCGACCCTATAATTGATACGGAAAAATAATAAATACATGTAACAATCACTGAAAGAATGCAAGCCAGTTAAAACAATTGGCTCAGACACACACACAGAGTTAAGGGGTAGGGAGAAGAAAAATATGTATTCCATAACCGATATATTGTTGGCAGAATATTGTATCCTCTTGGTAGAATATTGTATCCTCTTGGCAGAGCATTTCCTATATTCCTCTTTCCTCCCTCCTTCCTCACTCATCCCTGCTTACTATTTCAGAATAACCTTATACCTCTGCCATTAGTTTTTTGTGATTTTGTAGTCTTCAGTTCCTGACCAGTTTCATTTATATCCTTGCTAGACTACCAGTTACTGCAAACTAAGAGGCTTAACATATGGACTTTACCTCTTCCTTTAAAATCTACCTTGTTATTTAGCTACCGGTCAGAGGAACATGTTCTTAAGACTCTCGTGCGTATAAACTTTATTTTTTACAACTGTTGTTTTGCTGGTAGTAAGTTTAAACCTCATTTCCTACCATTTGCTGTTATATTACACTAGCATTCTTGAACTGGTAGACTGGCCAGCCAACCATCCAGCAATGATCATCAAATTAGTAATACCTCTTTCTACCACAGGCCTGATAGCACATGCTTTTAAGCTTTTTCACTTGCATGTTTTACAGCAGAAAGTATA
This sequence comes from Manacus vitellinus, assembly GCF_001715985.3. Classification (NCBI taxonomy): domain Eukaryota; kingdom Metazoa; phylum Chordata; class Aves; order Passeriformes; family Pipridae; genus Manacus; species Manacus vitellinus. The sequence goes on along the minus strand of NW_021938789.1, from coordinate 44,150,186 downwards.
AAACAAAAAGAAGAAAACAACAAATAAGTTCCATTTAGCATACAATCAAAAGCTATCTGCATTTTAGCATCCTACCCAAGAAAGGAAAATTTTAAACATTTTTGTCAAGTAAGGATATCAAAGCAGAGAACCTAATACAAAAGATTACCAGAAATCATAGTTATCAGGGCCTAACTCCATACTGTTATCTAAAGATAGGTTTCAACCTCAAGAACACATAATTGAAAAAAGTACTAAATCTAGAAGGTTTCTAAAGATATATATATATATATATATATATATATACATGTGCAAGATATTTACGTATTATATATAAAATATATCTTCTGTATAAAAACGTGGCAGTCCAATACCATAGCTTGAACGTGCAGGTGAGGAGTGCCATTGACATTCTGTACTGTACAAGTACTGCAGTGTGAATGGTATCTGAATGGTGCTCAGTGTGAGCACACACCTGCTGAGCACATACCTGCTTCAGAATATTCTTTACATGGTGTGCCCACGTGGAGAGAGAATCCACCATTTCAGCCACAGCAGGAGGCTCAAATTCAGGATTTTCTTCATATGTGTCCCCACCTTCTTCCTCTTCTTCCTCTTCTGGAAACTGGTAAAATCCAGTGGGAGAGACATGGGTTCCTGCTGAGATTCGAGCTATCTGTGCACGCAGGTAATTGGCCTCGTTTCCAGGAAAAGGAGGAAAGCTCACAACAGGAGCATCCAGCCGACCAGTGAAGAACTTCTTGATTTTCCTGGCACAGACAATCTGGGCTGGTGTCACTGGAGGCAACTTCACCCAGGGTTTGCCTGGCTCATTACAGACAAAGTAGACATATTTATTAGCCCCAGTCCCGTTTTCTTCTTTTGGGATATCAGGTGGGGGTTTATAGGTGGACTTTGGTGGTTCATCTTCTTTTTCTTTTTCCTCATCTTGCTCTTCGGCCTCCTCCATCCCTTTCACTTCTTCCTCAGTAACTTCCTCTCCTGCTTCCTCCTCCTCTTCCCCTTCACGTAATTGTGCTTCCGCTATAATATAGTTCATTTCCAGGCCCAAAATCTTGCCCCAGAAGCGACAGGTCTGGATTGGCTGAACACTAGTTAGGTTTTTAAGGGCAAGGAATATGTAATAGGATTCATCTTTGCTCAAGCCAACTCCAGCCTGTTCAAAATAAAAGGCTGTTTCCATTACATTTGGTAGAGGGGAATGTCCCTGGGAAAGAAGATTTGGAGTTAGAGTTAAAGAATAATATAATTATCTATTTGAAAAATTAAACATGTTATGTACTGAACATTATACTTCTCTTTCCTGTAGTGCTACTCATTCTCTCAAAGTGCTTTGCAGACTTTCATTCACTACATCTTTCACTATCATTTAGAAAAATTAAAAATGCCTTTTAAGGAAAAAGAAGAAAACTCAGATGAACTGCAGCTTTTAGAACACAGGATTTAAAAGTTCAAACTCCTAATTATGGCAACATAAGGAAAGTCAGAATTCTTACACAGAATCTACAAAGGACTTCAGTGCTAGGGCATGTCAGCTAAGAGGCCTGTAAACAGTGACACTGTGTTTCCTTCTGTTTGTGACAGATGGATTTGGGGGAAAATATAATACAGACTTTATATATTGAGCCACCAGACCAGCAATATTTCTCTGAAGTGAATGCTGTTTATTTGAAGACCTTGGCATACAGCTCCATGCATTTTTTAAAATACTGCCCCCTGCTCTTACTGAAGTCCATAGGAAGACCCCATCTGGCTTCAGTGGAAACAGAACTAGTCCAGTAATGATTTAATTAAGTATTTCCATTCGCTTTATCACCCTTCTCTCATTTCATGGGGGTACGTGATCATATAACACAGACAGAGTTATTAGAAATTGGACATGACAGCATAGGGAATTTGGAGGAATTAGTGCTAGCTTCATATGGAATTTCTTTAGACCTTCCAGGTTTCTTATATCAAAGCAAGATTGACAGGAGTATGAAAAATTCAGAATTCTTTTCTGAAATAACCTGCTTTTTTGCCATTTTTCTATCCTATATTGTTACTGTAAGATACATAATAGGCTACGGAAAAGATGAAGGACTATCTCTTCTGTTGTTGGTATTTCTACTCTGCAATGGCAATTCATTTGAATATATACTGGTAACCTAATATGAAAATCAACATCTTGTTGGTTGCTTTCCCTTGGTTATTATATGAATTCTCATTTATATTCTTATAATTCTCGTTATAGGAATTCTAATTTTTCATTGGGTACAAATGCTTCTGAATATATGCAACTGAATAATGCAAAATCCTGTTTTAAGAAGGGGCTTTTCAAGTCTAGTAATTCTTCATTAAAACCATATTTTGTTTCAGTTGGAGAAGGACAGACTAGAACCACAGTTGGAGCAGGAAAGATCACAAAATCTCTAAAACAGAGAATCTGTTTTACACTAGCAGCCGTGCACAATATTCTGTAACTAGCGTCTAATATTATGGTCTCTTTAGATAAAGAAATGTCCCTTTTAGATAAAGAAAAGAAACTTGGAAGCAATATTCCATGCTGAACTGGCATATGGGAGATGTTATAAACTTTACTTTCTGTTCATCATCTCTAGAACATCCACAATTTTAAAGCCTGGGAACAGTAGATTTACTACATGGAAAAATCCCAACTAAGTAATCGGATGGGTTTTCTTCTTCACAACTAGACATGGGACCAGCTCAGCTACAGAGAGGGCACATGATATTGTGATTGCAATTATTTATATGTTCGTGAGAGGCAGCACTACAGAAGAGACCACAACTTCCTCCCTTTCTCTTTACACCATCCACCCACCCATTCCCTGATACAGAGGGTAATCTGTTTCACTCTGATAATAACTCACTATCTCTTCTTCTATTGTTTCTTCATTTTCTTCTCCATTTTCCTTGATGAACAAAGCTTTACACTTTTCTGCAGCTTCATATGTTGGAGGAATCTCATATTCATCTCGAAGAGTGTCCATTTTTTTCTGAAATCGAGCCCACTTCACATCCTTGCTGATATTCTCAATTATGTCTACTGTATTTGTGGGCTGTTCATCCAGGATCTTTGTTAGCACATTAGCAAAATGATCGTATCTGTCATATAAATGTAAACATTGTTGGCCAACTACAAAAAATTATGTCAGAATATTATGCTTTTAATATCTGAAGTAGAAGCTAATCATCTGGAACTTTGGAGAAGTCATTGGAATAATTAGAAGAAAGGCGCTCATGGAGCATTATGAAAAATTAGACTTAAAACTAGCCTGATTATACTTGGGAGCAGTCCCATCTTCCATTTTTTGTATATACCCCCCCATCTTAAGAGCTGAAGCTGAATTTAAACTTGCTCTTAATCAAATCAATTTCTTTTTGGGTTCCCTATAAAATTCCTTTAGGAACTTTGATTCTGAAAGATGTTGGACACATGCAAGTATCACGTAGTGATGAAATGTTGCATTTATAACATATTGTCCCATTCTGTATATACCTCCCCGGTAGCCTTCCCTTTCTTAACATAACCCTTTGCCCTTTCACCAACACTAATCTTCTCTCCACTTATACTTCCTACCATTTTTGATTGACTCTTTTTCATACTTACAAGTTCAGGCCAGATGTTGTGCTGGTCTTCAGTAAATAGGCTTTTGCATTCTGGATTGCCAGCATTCGGGCTTTTGGATCGGGTATCTGATCATCATATGGGCTGTAATCTGGCTGATCAAGACCATAACCTGGTTCGTGTGGCTGATAAGGGCCATGCCCACGTTCATAGGCATATGTCTGATCAGCACCCTGGGAAGGGTTTAATCCTGGCGACTGATCCATGTTTTTGCCTGCCACCCCCCGGGCCTGATGGGAGGCTCGTCCCAGCGCTTATCTCTGACTGATGTTTCTTTCTGGCCCCTGCAGCTCGTCAGGGGCTTGCTCTGCTGGCCGCGGATGACGGAGGTGTTGAACTGGGCCCTGCGATTGATACGGTCCTTGTCCCGGTGCACGGCTCTAGCCGACACCTCCCTTTTGGTCCTGCGCTTGGAGGGGTGCTTGTGGCTGAGAGATGCTCTCCCTCGGTCCTGGTGGCTGCTCAGCCCCTTGCCTTATCTCTCGGTATTCCTAGGGAGCTGGTCCCGGTTCCCGCTGAGGCTGATGAGGGTCTCAGCAGGCGGCTGCCCGGGGTCCCGCTGTGGCAGCGTGCGGCTCGGCCCGGCCGGGGCCTTGTGTCCGTGCCACAGGTGGCCTGGCTCCTGCCCTTCCCGCGGCACAGCCCGCGGCGGGGCCCCTGTGGAGCCCGCGGTGCGGTGCTGTCCGGCCGGCCCGGGGCACACGCAAGCCTCAGCCCCCGCCCCGCGGGGTGCCGCAGCAACGGCCGCGCCGGCGGCGCAGCGGGCGGGGCGTCGCCGGGGGAACGGGGGCGGCGAGGCGCCGGGAGGGAGCGGAACTCCGGCCACCTGCCCCTGCTGGCACTCCTTCCACTGGGGTGTTCGAGCGCTTCCCTCCCAGCGGAACCCACGGGGGTCCCGGTGAAAGGAAAGTGTTGAAGGCCGGGCTGGATGGGGCCCTGAGCAACCTGGTCTAGTGACACTCCCCCCCCTTCCCCACCGCCCTGCCATGGGCAGTGGGAATTAGGTGATCTTTAAGGTCCCTTCCAACCCAAACCAGTCTGATTCTATGAAACCGTGACGTGCTGTTAGTACTTTGCCTTGAACATTTGTGGTATGAGGATCTTTCAGATGCTCTCTGAGAGCAGAAGAGTGGAACTTCAAATCTGAGTTTTGTTTTAAAAGGATGTTGGTTTGCCTTCTTTGCTTTCATATGCCTTTTAGTAGCGATATATCATGCAGTTCGTGAGGTACAAAGTTTTTTAGGAGAAGAGAAATACTGTAAAATCTGATAACTGCTTAAAAAACTTTTGATTCAAGATTCAAGGGGGAAAAAGCAGGTGTAAATTAAGTTAGAATGAAGGTGCTCTGATAGGAAGCAGTTTTGTCTTGCAGCGCTGTCAGTGTTAATCATAGAATTGTAGAATATGCGGAGTTGGAAGGGACCCATCAGGATTATCAAATCCAGCTCCTGGCCCTATGCAGGACACACCAAGAATCACACCATGTGCCTGAGAGCATTGTCCAAACACTATTTGAACTCTGTCAGGCTTGGTGTTGTGACTACTTCCTTGGGGAGCCTGTTCCAGTGCTCAACCACCCTCTGGGTGAACTTTTCCCCTGATATCCAAACTAAACCTTCCGACTCAGCTTCATGCCATTTCCTCAAGTCCTGTCAGTGGTGAGAGTGAAGAGTTAAGGAGGCAGAGGGCCATAATGTAAGTAGCTTCCATTTTGCAAGGGTATTCGAACACTAAATTGTTTTAAAGATTTGGTTTTATTTCTAATTATCCTGCTCTGGTTTGATTGGTAATAAATTCAGTTGATTTCCCCAAGCTGAGTCTGTATTGCCTCTGACAGTAATTGGTGAATGATCTTCCTGCTCTTATCTTGACCCATTGCGGTTTCTCTCCCCTCTCTGGTTTAAAAGAAGGAGTGATAGAGCAGCTTTGGTGGGCACCTGGCACCTCCACTACAGTGCTGTACAAATGTCAGCAAAATGCCCTATTAAAGTTTTAAGTTGTGTTAAATAGTGCAATACCTAAACTGTAAAATATATTTCTCTCTCACTGATGGATCAGTTAATGTAAGTTTTAAAAAATTTGGTTTATTTTGGATATCTATTAGAAGTAACCAGAGAAAATAATCAGATGGGGCATGGCAAACTTCTGTCAAGTTCCAGGACAGTAAATGCCAGAAAGTATCATTGAGGAATCTGACTCCTGAAACAGCAGCAAAACATACTTTTCCACATTCTTTAATAGGTAGAGCATTTATGTGAAGAATTAAAAAGTTACTGTATTGTGTTCCTGTGATTCCAACCAGTAAGACATTACCATAAAAATGTTGCTTCTGCTGAGTTTCAACTGGTAGAATTTTTATTATTGACCTACTGATCTTTTCAAGGAATATACTCAGATTCATTTTGCAGAACTTGCACATTGACTGCAGAGGGCGGTACAGTACTTGCAAATTACTTGTGAATTCCTTTTGATTTGATATCCATATCTCATACTTGGAGAAAAAACTTGTTGAGTAATTTACTTCTATAAAAACTATGTGGAATTAAGTTACTTTTCTACCTGTGATACTGTGTGAAACAGATGCTCAAGAGGGGAAACTGCTTTATCTTTTCAATCTTGTTCAGGAAATAAAGAAAACTAGGGGCACCTATATTGCAAGGGCTCAGGACAAAGAGTACATCAGTGCAGAAAGATGTTTCAGCAAGGTGCTGTGATGATCTTTTGTCAATACAGAAAAGTAGGAAATGCATATGTGCAATATTGTTGCAGAATCTTACTCTGATGATCACTGTCAGTAGCATGGGTTAATTAGCTGAACAGTAGCTAAGGTATTAATGTTTTTCCTTTCGAGGGAGATATGTTAATTGTCTCTGCTGTTAATTGTCTCTGCTGTGGACAGGTAGGCATGGTTTCTTGTCCTGTGGATTCAATTCTGCTTTCAGTAGCCTTTTTTTTAATTTTTTTTTAAACTGAAGTCTTGCCTGTTACTGGTTTCAAAATGGAGATCCAAAGGTGGTATGGTCGCATATAGGACTGGACATCTGTTGTATTTGTATAGTTTCATTAGTGAATTTTGAACATGCTTGCTTTTGAACTGGGAAGGGAATGACAGGCAATCTGAATAGAGCTTCCCTTTTCAACTGGTAATGCTTCTGTGCTCTGTTGATTTCTGCTCAAGCAACTATTGAATTGAAAAGCCCAGACTCAGGTCCCACGTGTGTCTTCCTAGAAGAATTACTTCATCACGAGACCAATAAGTAGCACCTGTAACTACTGAGGTGAAGCTGATCTTTACTGTGTAGTGGGCAAGGCAAATTTAACTTAATTCCAGCCCCTACAGTAGAAATCATCTAGTGTTTCTTTCTGTGCAGAGCTTGTTACATCAAGTGGCTGTCAGGTGTGCTGCCAGCCCACTTAAGAGGAGGGCATAATTAGTAGATTCTTGTAGGATTTGGTATGACATAGGTTTCAAACTGCATACTATGGTCAAGACTATGCCTGAGCATATGAAGATGATCTTTAGCTTTTCCTTTGTACTGTGTTTATGAATTAAATACTTATGCTTCCTCTTACTGCTTCTAAATGACTTCAAGAGGAAAGGTACTTGAAAAGTGCAGATTCCAGCTTGTTACCATGGTTAATTCTTCTGATAAGACTATTAACTACATAACTACTTTTAATTTTTTTTCATAAATCTATTCAGTTCAGAAGCCAGTGATATTAATTTCTCCTGCGGTTCCAAAAAAGCCACATGCAATTTCTGTGCTTGGTTAAACACAGAGCAAGTGCTTTTAATTGTGTAATGGAATTTCCTCTTTTATTACTTTTTTTAAACCAAAGAGGATCAAAATGTATTTCTGCATCACTTTCAGATCAATCCATCTGATTGAAATTCTTCTTAGTATGTCACTTCCAGTGGCATGTGCAGAGAGGAAGGGATACTCCTGCAAGTTCTCCTTAAAATATGTTAGTTACAAGTTTATCATTGAATCAGTAGTGCTGGCATGCCCCTTTCTTCTTCCATAGGGCTTGATTCTTTCCTCTTCTTCAGGCTATATTCTGAAGTCAAACCATATTCCTCAGGTGGTCATAGACATTAGATTAGCACTGACAGTCTGAGATGCTTTTCTATATGAGGCGATACTATTGGAAAGCTGAGAGACCATCATCCTTCTGCAGGGGGCTGATAGGAAATACATATACTGCTCTGAAGAAAATAATAATGATTTTTGAAGATCTGGTGCTGGCTTTTGCTCTTATTGAAGTCAGCAGGAGGTTTGATACTGACTTCTGTGAAAGTAAGATTAGGTTCTTTATCATTTCATTTTCATTTTTCAACATAAACCAGGATATATGCTGGGAGACAAACTGATTTTACTTCTGACTTATGGTGGAGAGTTGCTGTGGTTAAGCCCGAGTGTGAGTTTGCATCCTGAAGTGTGAATTCTGTATTTTGCATCCCTTGAGTTCAGAAAATCACCATGAGTTACAGGATAGCTATAATTGTGCAGTGGCAGCAACGCTGGCAGAGACCAGTAAAATTTCAAAGGGGTAAAAAAATTTTTATCATGTTATAATCTGAGTGCTAAACCTTCATTGTAAACAAAGCTTTTGTTCAAACTATGTTATTACTGTGACATGGTGAGGATTTTTGCTAGGAGAAGTGCAGGAAATTGAATTTGATAGTTCTTTAGACATTGGAATGTAATGTCTTTGAGTATATGATTTATTTTACTGAAGGTGATGGTATTTCTCTGGCTTTGGTCACTGTGTGACTGACTAAAAATTGCTGTTGACAACACAATTAGTGCTTCCTGAGTGCTATCTATCTCTAATTTATTTTGGATCTATCTCTAATTTATGATAATGTTCATTTATGCTGGTGTAGTATTTTGTACCTGTCAGTGTCATCAGGGTGTGGTGGATTTTGGTTGCTATTTATGAGGAGAAAGCTTAGCTTTCTGGCAAAGAGGGTGTGGCAGTTGTGCATCTTTTAAATACATGCTGGGTTTAACCAGTGTCAGCTGAGGTACTTGGTGCTGGTGCTCAGAACCATCTGTTTCCTCCAAGTCTCTTAGATCACAACTGCAGGTTTTGGAGGCTGTGTGGTGTGACACTTTCTAGGGTGGGATGAAAGGCAGTGGTGATTCGTGCCAGAGATACAGAGTTTAAGCAGCACTGTTTTGGATCTATATGGCTTCTGTTACGTGTTTTTGTTGGCTGTTACACAGAAATCTGAATGTCTGTGTGGGATGGAGTTGTCTTCTGGAGAAGGTCTGACTGTGCATAACTGTGTTCCTGTACAATTCTCATTGACTGAACCGGTTTCAGTCGTTCATGTTGAAGACATCCAAATCTGTTCCTCTGAGCTGTACAGATCCTGATGATTGTGGTGTTTCGACAGTGGAAAAACAGACTATTGGAGTTTAAGATCTTTGATTGCTGCAACAGTGTTACCAGGCATCAGTAATGTGGTGGAATTAGCTTCAAATACCCTCCTCTGCTCTGGCTTGTTGCAGGCTTGTGAAATCTTGACAGGCTTGTTTTCTCCTTGCTGTGCATCTAAATTTCTCCTTTTTGGGGGGACACAGGGGTGAAGGGGAGGGTGGTTTTGTTCATTGTAGAAATTCTTGGGGATTTTGTGTCAGTTAAAATGGAACAATGATTTATTGTCATTAGTAAAAGGAAGGTTCACTTTTCACTTTGCAGATCTGGAACTTTTATTGTATTTTTGAGAGTGGAAAGCCAAGCTTTTATATTTATTAGAGTGTGCATTCAATTTACAATGATTATCTATAAAGATTTTATTCTTACGCAAAACTGAGCAAGTGCAATCACTTCAATATAATTTTAAACTTCAGTCAGTTCCTATTTTGTTTTTCCCTAGCTGTGTGTGTTATAGCACTTCTCATTGGAGAGAGAATGGATTCAATGATTTTTTTCCCCTACTGTGGTAAGCCCTCTAGTCTGCAGCACTGGTGTAAAACAGGTTATAATGATTCAGCAGTATTTTACAAAACTATATAAAACATGGGGAAATAGAGAACCAGTCCTGACAGTTTACTCTTTCAAATGATTAGGAGAAGGACTATCTGAGCATATTCTTTACTATTTATCACATACTTATAAAATAAGTATTCTGAAATCAAAATCCTTCGGAAGTATAGATGAAATTGTTTTCATTAGACTCTAGAAATGGCTAGGAGGTTTTGTGGAACTTAATGATATTCAGAAGAGGTTTAAGTATTTCACTGGCATTAGTCATACGTATAAGTTCACACTTAAATTCTTTACAGGAGGAGCATGCCACATTAGACTCAATAAATATGAAGTTCTACTCAAAAATCCATCTTTACATTGCAGTCCTGTCAGAAAATTCATGCTACTGAATATGACTTTTAGGAAATACACCTTTTCAGACCATGTTTTTTTTCAACAATGCCCAAGCAAGTTGTCCTATATTATGGTGTTTTACTGTGTGATATGTAATAATTGACATTTGAGGATAGCAGTATATTCAGAAACAGTATGTTTAAATTGTATCTACTGAATTAATAATGGAATTGCATTCTTAATTTAAAATAATACTCAAAGCGTAATGGGGAAGCAAGCCTATCAAGTTCACTTAGATTTCCAAAAAGACAAATCTAGAAATCCACCTCTATCATTGTGACCTCATGAAATGGCAATAGATCATTCATTTTATCTGGAAATATTTTCTATATGTAAATTGGATGTCTATGTTCAGTCTCCATTGTTGCAGATGATTTTGTCCCATTTTCTTTTTTTCCAGAGATGTAGAACTTCCTGTAAACAACCTTATTCTAGTAACAAACATGCTCACTTGAAAACTAATTTTGTTTTCTTCTTTGTTTTCCTCTTTATTATGTTGGATAGGGCTTCTATTTTCAGTTAGTCATTTAGTCACCATGTCTTTTTTTTCTATCTATGAAAAGCATGACAAAAACAAGGCAAAAATTTGCATCAGCAATCAGAGTACTATATTTAGGGGAAGTAAACAGGAGTACCTATGAAGTGTCTCAGAGATGTTTCCCCATATTTTATATTAAGAACTTTGCAATATCATTTGATTTTTTTTTTTTTGCGGTATCAATTTCCACTCTATTTTACATACAAATAAGTTTTTCATAGAAAATACACTATTAATTTAGGTAGTAGAATAGATTCTATTAGTCTGTGTTTTTCTTGCAGAATATTTATGTAACTGTTCTAAACAGTCTTGCTCACTTGCATTTGAAACTTACTTCCTTCTTCTACGTTTTGTTTATGAAAACTGCTTCTTTAGCTGTCAGTGTTAATAAGTGTCCAAAGCATTCATGTTAAACCATAAATTTGTTTGTATTCCTTTGTCAAAATAGGAAAAAACCTGTGTCCATGTAAGAGCATCTTAAAAGGTACCTTAAGTATGTAAAACCTAGAGGTTATAACATTTTATTTTTATCTGTCTGGAGTGAGATTGATGCTTAGAGTTAATATGCATCAGGTAAAATGTTTGGAATTAAAAAAAAACATGACAATCCATGCATTGAGCAAGGATTGCTTAACTGAATGATGTGGAAATTATCATGATATGCTATAAATTATTCATCTCTCTCTTTAATCACCCTTCTCATAATGGAGAGGGTCATGATTATCTGTTTCAGACTCCAAATTTGTAGGTCTCCTACTGAAGGAGAAAGCAACTTTCTCCCTTTTCCTTTGCTGTCCAAGGAAATAAGTAGGACTTGTTTTCAAAAGAACAGCTGCTGGGAGCATACACCCTTTATATCAGCCTGGGTACAGCTGAGGAGCTGAGAGACCTGAATTCAGATCCCTTCTGGCTAAGACTCAAATCATATTCCCTGCATCTGAATAATGGAACTGAATCTGTCTGAGGGGATTTGGGTACACTGCAAAATTCTGCTGTTCTTTTCCTAGCTTAATAGTCAAAATTTTTCCTTTTCATCTTTTATAAAGCAAAACCATGACCTTGGAGCACAGTCATGAGTGATTTCTTATGAGATCCCAGTACAGTGAGTAAAAAGATGAAAACAATAAGAGCTAATACTTCACAGCCAACAGTAGTTTTCCAGGCTATGGTAATAACTCTAAGCAGAAAACATGAGGAGCAAAAAGTTAAGGTGTTTAAATAATTCACAAAAGAGCTGAGACTTCTCCATAAAGAATCTAGATCCAAGCACCACCTGTTAATCCAATAGTGGTTTCCTTCCTGAGGTGACCATGATTTCATTCAGAGGGCCAAATTCCATTGTGGAGTTAATTAGTGAAATTCCCTATACCTCAGTGAGACAGTTATGATTCAGACTTCTGTCTGCCAGGAATCTGCATTATGGCTTTATCATTTATGATATTTCACAGAAGGACATACTAAGTTTACACATCTAAGAAAAATACTTTTTATCACAGATATAAGTGTTAAGCAATAGGAATAATGCTTCGAGTTTAAAAGAGCAGCCAAGCTTCTTACTTTCAACATGGTGTATTTACAGATTGAAAATAAATCATTAAAAGAAAACTTTCAGCAGCTATGCCTACTACCCGTGTTGCAGTTCCACTCCCCTTGACAACTCATGCTAATTGGTGTTTAAGGTTGAGATTTAATAAATGCTTCTCAGTGTTGTGAGGTACTGCTTTACCTACTGCTTTGAAACAAATGTCAAAAACTTGGGTGAATAGGTTTAGTTAGTTTGTTATTTGTATTCAAAAGAATATTGTGGCTGTGGAATTCTGAGCTAACAGGCTTAATTATGCACCATTTGACTTTGAATTTTCTTCTCCTGTGCCTGAGGACACATCTTGTTAACGTTCTTCTTTCTGTTGAAATTAGAATAACATCCAGTTGGTTTCATTACTAGGTTTGTGAATGCTGTACCTGTTTTGAGAGAGGCACTTCCTCAGCCTAGGACCCAAAACTTCTTTTAATACCTAATTGAGAGTTAGAACTTTATTTGAATTACATATATATTTTGTATTAATCTCTGTATGACAATTGAGCAATTCTTGCCATGTATTCTTAATGCACCTTTCACTCTGTATATTCAATAATGTTGTGATCGAAAAGTTATGTTTGAATAATTAAAGCCAGCAATAAAACAACTGGATTATTGTGAGATTGCTCTCAAAAACAAAAAACAACCAAACCAAACAACCCCTCAAACAACAACAAAAAATCAGGTCCAGTTTTAAATCCTATGGTTCATGTTAGCTTTCTCTTCATTTACTGAAGTACTGTTTGCTCTTCAATACTGAAGCACAACAAAATTGGAGGAAAAAGGCTTCTAAATAGAAGTATTAATATTTGGGGGTTTATGTCTCTTAAAATTTTTGCAGTCTTTCTGTCTGTATTATGAAAACATAGAAATCCAAATATAATAGGTATCAAGAAATGTTTAACATGTAATGGTAAAACTTGCCATGTATGTTACTTCTGGGAAACAGTTTCTGAAATTCTGGATTTCTTCTAGAAATTATATTTATTCCCCAAGCCTTATTTGCTCCCTGTTTTAGTTTTGATGCTAGGTTTTTTTGAAAGCTGCCACTGTAGACATAGATGTACCTTCCATCTGCAGCTGATATACTGTTCATTTCCTCTAAGCATGTGTTATAAATCCATTTACCTACAGCTATCTTTCATTCCACCTCTTCCTCCTGAATGTGGAATTTGCCCTTCAGTGACTTTGAGAACTCATAATTTAGGGTCCATGAGCTCTATATAAATTAACACAATCACCTGGGGTGCGTGAGGAGAGGAATGAAAGTCTGTTAATTAATTTCCTGCTAAAGAGAACATGTTTACTAAGTTAGGGAGGTTCTGCTCTCTCAGTTCTTCCTGCAACCAGTGTGGTAAGGTTACAAATTAGCTTTTGCCCTGGTTTGAGATTTTTTATGTTTTGGTCCACTGTTAACAGAGAAGTCATTCTGTGAGCTTGCTCATTTCATACTAGTTTAATTATACAGAAGTTATGGGAAAAAGAGAAGAGCACTTTTTAGCAAAGAACCACTAAATGTGTCAGTGGTTGAAGATACTGTGTTGAAATGAACCCCATTTGTAACTGTAATGAATTTTTATATTTTATTTTGGACAAAGATAGTGAGAGGAAGAGAAATAGTCATAATACTTTCTAAATGGGTATGACTGTAATTATAAGGATATTTTCAACTGGTTTGAATCAGAACAATTCTGTTGCAATCCATGAAACTCCATGCCTTTGCTTGATGAAAATCTCTCTTGTGGTATCTGTCTCTTGATATTTCTTGATGCTAACTTGCTATCTTTTTTGCCTTCATCTTTTTCTAGCTATTTTAATTCCAAAGCAAAGGATCAAGAGTGTTTTGAGATGAGCAGGTGAGATTAAATTATCAAGCTGATGGACCTTTTACTAATCAACAAGTTGATTAAGTTTCTGGAAAGATTTGTCTGGTAGACTTCCAAGATCTAGCCCAGAAAGATCAAGAAAAAATCATGGCGAGTTTAAAAAACTTGAAAAAGGCCTGGTCTGACTCTCATTGCATGTTTGTACTCCCAATATCAGCTGGCTGGATTCCTTCTAGCTCTCAGATTCAGAGGAAGGGTAATACTGTACACAGGAGGCAAAATTTATAGAAAACATTTCTCTAGTTAGATGTACTGTACTTTCAAGAGCATTAGTTTTGTCTAGTAATGCATTTGCTCCTGTAGACAGGCAGTAGAGCGAAGTAATAGGGTTTAGAAGCAGTTATTGTTTGATGAAGGAAGAATATAATTTATTTGTTGTCAGAAACAATAAAGGGACTACCATGCCTGGTTTATAGTATTCAGACATTGAAATTTGTTAAATCAGTAGATACACAAGAGTAAAAAATGAAAAGGAAAGATTAGTTTTCTTATCATTATTTCATGTGTTGCATCTGGAAACATATAAGACTTGGTGTTCAAACAGTACATTGACATCTCTTTAAATGCCACAACTGCATTTTCCTCCATTATTTTATATATCCTTATGTAAACATCAGTTAATCTCCCTCTTGTCTAAATTAAATATGTTTAACAAGTAATCAGTCTGAATTAACAGCAGGAGACTTCATGCCATTCATATATTTATAAGTGGTGTGTTCAGATAATTCTGTGAATATATTTGGCAATGAAGGGAATCTGCTGTGATTCACCAGTTTCCTGGGAGAAGACTCAGGGCACACATCATCTTAATTATGCAGTGTTGCTTTAGGCCTCTGACACCAATGATGAAATTAAATAACAGTTCATTAGTTTCTATTTATCAGATACTTGCACTGATGGAGCTTTTACATTTCATCTATAAAGAAGGGCCTTTACAATTCTATCTTTAAAGATTTTTCTACTAATACCTTTGGGGGACAGAATGGAAAATACTTTAACATTTTACAAATGCATCGTAAATAAATCATACGGATCCCAAAACTTAAACACACAAATCAGGTGCTCAGAAGTATTCAATCTTCATTTAATGTAGTCAGGAATAAAATATAACAGGGATTAGGTATATGAGATAATGTTTACTTGTTATGGATAGTATAGCAGCCTTTTAGGTTTTTATACTGTTTTAATTAACTCTAGATTTGTAGCCAATTAGAATGTTTGCACATACTGTCCACTCATGACTTCATTTTAATCACTATTTTGTGTTTCTCTAAAACTGGGTATTGCCCGTTTGCTTAATATGAAGGAGTACCTAGGGTAGCAAATCTTATTTACATGGAAGATTTGAATCCATAAACAGAGTGAAGCCCTGTAGAAGATTAATTCTAGTTCTAGATTTAAAAATGTGGGCTGGTTCTACCATGGCTGAATGAGTTTCATAGCCTGAAAACAAATCTAAAACTGAATGTTGTCTTTCACCAGCTTGTAAATAGTGCACACCAGTGGCAGCATTTTCTCACTAGCTGTTGGAAGTCACAAATGTTGATTAATGTAAAAGCCTTACAAGTGGACAGTTCACTCAACCTCCTGGAAAAAGTAGAAAAGATTTCCTTAAATCACTTGAGACATATATTATGGCATATAATCTATATGCCATCTGATGAGATACAGATGAGTATTCAGTATTTAAGTATTTTATTGTTTTCCAACAAGCTGAATTGCAGAAGTTAGTAACATTTCTTTAAAGATACACTTCTGAACTTCATACAGAGAGCAGTTAGGAAAACTCTGTTGCTTTTGGGGAGCTACAAGAACAAACATTATTTCTCAGATGGCTCTGTGTGCAAAATCAAAGAGCTCTTATCCTTTTGTTATTAGGCAAATGTGTCTTGCTCTTACAGGTATTTTTGCTTTATTCTTTGATGCTAATGTGCAAACAGATGTGAACACCAGCCCACATCTTACTTGTAGAAGGTAGGAATTAATTCTTGTAACAGCTGCTGTGGTGACTGACATCTGTGTTAGTGTGAGGCTTTTTTATACATCATGGTTGTGTAATTATGGCAGGAACAGTTTTAGTCTGACTTAGAATGTAGATACACTAATATACTCAACTTTTGTTGTAGAAGATATTTCGTATTTGAAATATATAATTTCTGTCACTTGTCTGATAGTTTCAAGTGAAATGCCTTTAATCTTGGAAGTGGAACATTGTCAAAATGGTAGCAAGAATTGACTTATAGTCAATTGATGGTCAATGTTTCAAGCATCTTCAAGTCTAATTGTTGATCCTAATATGAAGAACATATAGTATCAACATGCTGATATCAGCACTGATCATCTGGAAGGGGCAGCAGAACTGAACTCTACTCTCTGCTAACTGTTTTTTTCCCGTGCCAGATGAATTCATAAAATGAATAAATAAAAAGGCAAAACATGATACTGCTTTAGGCAGGACCAGGCAATAGCACAGTTTTACTAGAAAAATTACTTAAACTAGTAAATTACTTGTGTATGTAGTCATTCTTTAAAGCAGACATTATGCTGCACACATATTGTGGATGGTAATTTATCAAACTGAGTTGCTTTTAAATAAAAATAGTTCTCTGCAAGTCATGATGAACACAGTTATTTGGTTGATGTTGATATGCTTGGATCTAACATAGTTGTTATGAGTAGGTCAGCTTAATTAAAATACCATGAATTTATATATTTTTTTTTTCTAATTCAAAATTGGAAGTGCTTTCAGAATTACCAGCCAATGAAAACGGAATTAGATAATTTTGGGCCTGTTTTATTCCTTAGCTTTTACTCAAGTTAGCAGGCCTCACTTCTAGAGGATATGCTTGCTTTCTTAAAAAAAAGCCAAAAAAACCCTCAAACAAACAACCCCAACCCCTCCCCTCTCAAACTCCAAAACACCCTTGTGTTTTCCTTCTTGAGGAAAAGTGGGGTTTAAAAAAAATCCCTTGTTTTCATATGTTTGTTTCAGTCTTGAAAAAACCATTGTAATTCTTCATTCTGAGTAGAGGGATGACACTATGTCCTTGAGATGACACCACGTTCTTTCTAAATAGTAAAAATAGAGAAAATTTTGGAATGTGTTTCTGCTGGGTCAGTACATTTCTTTGCCAGTCTTGACAAGTCAGTACTCTCAGTTAAATCCATTTATGTTACAGAAAAAAGAATTGGACTAATATGTAACTCCAAAATAAGGTGTTCAATCTGCTGTATGAGTAGAAATTGTCCTTTTCATGCAATAGTTAATTTTGAAATGTTCATTGATCTTCTTGAGTGAAAAGATGA
Source organism: Manacus vitellinus (assembly GCF_001715985.3). Classification (NCBI taxonomy): domain Eukaryota; kingdom Metazoa; phylum Chordata; class Aves; order Passeriformes; family Pipridae; genus Manacus; species Manacus vitellinus. The sequence goes on along the minus strand of NW_021938789.1, from coordinate 44,132,856 downwards.
GTGCTATTTCAGTTGGTGGGAAAGTTTCAGTTTATAGAAAAGGTTTGCCGCAAACAAATGTTCAAATAGTTCTCCCCAACAGAGGCAGCCATTCGATGTCTTATTGTCAGGAATAAGTAAATCCTGCAAAATTTAAATCAATTCCAAACACCAGTGGAACTCACATTTAGGATTTCATTTCAGTTCTGTTAAAAGATGCATATTAGCCACAAACCCCAAATCCCAAATTATGTTCCAAATTCTCTCAAAATTAAAGTTTATTCTCATGTAGCTGAAAGTGTACTAGAATTATCTGTGGTATGGTATTGAAATATAGAATTGAGTTTAATGTGCTTAAGTCCTGAGTTTATAGTGTTTAGGTTTTGTCTTTTTAAAAAAAAAATAAATTTCCACTTCCTTCCTACTTTTTTTTCCCTGTTTTTTTTCTATATGTAAGCTTTCTGCAGGTGTTTTGGTAGCTCTGCTTTGTTTGTGGTACTAATCCTTTCTTACAGGCTTGCCAGTGAAGTCTTGCTATGTTCATCACGCTGAATTTCTTTTTCTCAGCATCAGCTAAATTTAATCTCTCCCCTGAGCAGAGATGGAAATTGAACTTGCCTCCAGCACACCAACTCAGTAAATACTGGTGTGATAGGAGTGAGAAAATGGAAGAGGCTGAAAAACCCACTGCACGTAATCCCTTAATCCAATATTTAGGATCCTGGGTTTGTCTGTACAAATATTGAATACTGCCCTAGAACAGCAAAGAAGCAGTTCAGCATTAAAAGAGATATAAGCACTGTTCTTTCTGTGGAGAGTATTGGGAAGGAATACATTTTCTTTCCAGAAAAAGTAGAGGTGTAGGTGGCCAGATGTTATTTATTTTTACCATTATGATGTGAAAAATTATTTGATTATTCCATCCTAGTCTTCCTTTCTTTGGTCCACAGCTGCCCTCTAGTTAGATATCCTCTGTCTTTTAGCATTTCCAGTTGGTTTGAGTTTGAATGATCTGATTATATTCTGTTCTTATCTGTGTTTGTTATAGTCTCTCAGCATAGTTTAGAGCCCTAAATCTGCCCTATAGCTGCAGCTGAGAGAGGAGAGAAGGATAAGGAGAGAAATTTTACTGAGTTTGAGAGATCAAATTGTAGGCAGATATTTCACATCTTTTCCTGATACAAACTGCTTCTGATGTTCTGTGTTCTGCTTATATTAGAAGAAATCAAGAGAAAACTTGATTACTAGGTAAAAGGATTATTAGGTAAAATTATTAAATGAGAACAAAGCCCCTGACTGAATTCAGTAAGCCAGCAAAGTAATTCTGAAATTACTGAGACCCCCCAGCTAATTTCATAGCTGAACATAAATATACCTGAGAATGAGTTGAAAGTTGCTTTTGCCAGCCATACAATGATTGTAAAATTTTAAAGTCCAATTCTACACTCATCTGCCCAGACATTAATCTGGAGCAATTCTGCTGAATAAAGTTTAGTTACAGGGGTGGTGCAAGTATGCAAGTGGTGCAAGAAAGACAAGAACTGGCTATTTGGTAGAGATCTTCCAGTTTTTCTTCTTCAGTGTACTTACAGTGGATGACAGACAGTCCCCTGGGAGTGGTCTAGGAATACAAGATGTGTTTCCATTGCAAAGTTAACTTTTGTATATGACTGAAGGGGACATAACCAGTAATTATTTTCCCAGGTATTTTAAATGTGCTCTTTTTTCTAATTCTGTTAAATACTGGAGAAGATTTGTCCTTGTTCTTTCTGGATTTTTTAGAATTAAAAGTACTTCCCCAGAGTTATGCTATATCTTTTATGGGTGTGGGGGGTGTAGGCTAAAGCTTGTCCTGGGGCCTTTGCACTTAAAGACACCTTTTGTTTTGCTTTTAAAATGTCAGGCCCCATCTGTGCCTATGAATCTCAGCAATGGGTTTGATATCTCCCTTATAGTGAACTCTGGCATAGCTAAGATTAAAAATTGATGTAGGATAAAAGAACACTGACAGAAGATCAATGTGGAAAAAAGCACTCTTTTTCTGTAGTAAAAAAAAATAAATCTATTTAGTATTTCTTCTTTTTTCTTTCATACTTTTCCCTGTGAGACCTAATAGAGCACTGGAGTGGAGGGAAAAAATGTGGCTGTTGGTTGGGCTTGGTATAAGGTACATTTTTAACTGCTTTACTCAGTTGTCTGCATGTGCAGGACATTAACCTGAAAGTCACACTGAGAAATGGCACTAACAGCATCAGGGGACTGCTGTGATTTTTTTCACCTATAGTTTAAATTCTTTCTATGCACACTGTTGTTCTGAGCCCTTTGTTTAGATCTGTTCTTTTGATATTATGGATCCTGACTTCCTTCATGTACACACTGAATTTCTTAGGATGCCAACCAAAAGAAACCAATTCTTAAATTTCCCTGATATTCACTAATGCAATCTTTCAGGTCCCTAATTATTTTGATTAATTGTTGTATGATTTCCAAATTTTTGCCAGTTTAAAACCTCTTGATTTTTTTTTTTAATGCCAAAATCTTTCCTTGTGTCCAGTATGTTGTCTACTTCTTAGGTTTGGGAAATTGTTGTGGTAATGGATCTTTCCACAGTTCAAATTCGCCCTGAACTCCACAAGCAGCTTTTTAGTGGTGGTGATTCTTTCGTCAAATAGCTCATAAGGTTGTCAACCTTCTGACTGCTTTCCTTGAATGTGAGAGATACATTGTTGTATATCTGTTATAATGCTTCTCATAGGGCAATGCAGCAGTTTCTAACAACACAAGCAGCATTAAGTGTTTTCTGATAGTAGCAATTTTAAAAATTAAATTTATGGCCAGATGATTAGTACTTCTAGCAAGAAAGTTAAGAACATCATGAATTCTGTCCTAGGAGTGATGGATAACTTTTCAAGAATTTAAGGAAGGTTTTGCATCTCTAAAGTCTAGATGTATGTGCAGTTTTGGCTGTGGACCAAGATGTATGAAAACTAGAGTTCAGATGTGCCAGATCTCTGGTCTTAATCTAACATAATACTCTGTTCATGGTGTCATTTGCCTTGAGATACAGTTTCACCCCATGTACACTTCAAGCTGTCCAAAACAATATACTTCAATGAGTGTGGCTCTGAGCCTGAGCTAATAACCCTCATACAGGAGTATACTGCCTGTGGTTAAAAGTTGCGCCCACACATATGTAGCTACATGTATTACAATTGGTTGCATGTAAGCAAAACTGTCCAGAGAGCAGGTGGAATGTCAGCTTGTGAGAGATCAGTCAGGCACCCTCTCACTTAAATTTAAGCATGAAAATATTTCCACTGAAGCACCAATAGTGCAATGAACACATGATGTACCACCATGAATATAGGATTTGAGTGTTTCGCTAGCGTGGGCATAAAGAACACTAGACCCAATAAGGTCATTCTCCAGTGACAGCCTTGTTTTGTTTGTGTAGGCTTTACTCTCTCCTTCCTCCCCTTCTGTAAATAAATCAGCTAGCCCTTTTGCAGAAAGTGGTTATTTGTCGAAAGGACAGGCAAGATAAAAATATTATCAATATTCGATTGCTAGTCCAGCTATCCAAATAAAGCCCCGTATTTCCTTTGTTACCGTGAGTCTTCCTCAATCCTTGATAATTTTTTGGTGTTTCTTATGTTGACACAGAAATACTGTAGGGAAATTGTACTTGTTATCATCATACACTATACATTGTACTTAATTTTTCCTACAAAGTAGGGAAGATAGGTCACCCTACTGCTTTTGAGTTGCATACAATATGTGTGTGCGGTCTCTTTAGCACAGCATAGCCACTCAGCTGGAGAACTGGAAGCTTGAAGAAAACTAGCCACACAGTGTCCTGGGGAGGAGGAAGGACAGGAAAAGATATCCTCAATTTCTTAATCACTAGTAAATTGGAACCTATTTTTGACTGGAACTTAGGTAGGAATATAAAAAAACTTGGTATGCCTATCATCCGGTCTTCTCCCCGCCCTGCCACTGAAGTACTCTGAAAAGGAATGTTTTGTTTTCTAGGAAGAATCTCCTAAAGAGATGTCATGCTTTTTGGGAGTTTGCGGGCAAAGAAGATACAAAGTAAGTTTTCTTAGAAGAGCAGTAAAATATGAAATAATGCTGATGTGCTTTTTGTCTGCTGTCAGCTTTCAGGTTCTGTACTTGTCAAATCTCCTTATGTAAAGCTGGCAGAATATTTGATCAAATCTGCAAATTTAGATGTGCTTTTTATCAAGAGAGCACATAAAAACCCAATAGGGTTTGGAGGTTTTTTATTTTTTTTGTCTGTAAACTAGAGTCTTTTTAATTTGTTAGTACTTTGTATTCCTTCTCTATACATATACCTTAGCAAATAAAACATACTCTGTTGCTTGCTGCTTTCACATAGCTGTGTGGTTTTGGATTCCACAGAAGGTAAAATGTATTACTAAGTTGTATTAGTGGTGTCATCTTGCCTTGGAACATAGAAGTGTTGCAAGATACAGTTAGTGCTGGTCATGACATACTTTCTCATCCCTCCTATTAATGAATTCATGGCCAATGATGTCATTGCATATGGATCTCAATAAGACCTTCAACTAGAGCTTGTAGCTAAGATGAGACTTCATAATAAAAGTAGGTAAGCTGAAAAGTATAATACAAAAGAGCCTGTAAGAAAGGGTCTCAAGAACTTGGGCTAAATCTATAAGAAAAGAGGTATGAAGATCTCTTGCCAAAATCTGATTGCTATGACAGCATTTTGTCCTCATCCCTTGCTCTGGTTCTTAAAAATGTTGTTGCATGCCACTGAAAGCAAAGAATAGGAGATGTCAGTAGCTGTGTTAAACTGGCTCAGGTGTTTCTCCTTAACCACGGAGCCTGATTTACTGTTTCTCCAGTGCTGCTGTGCTTGACTATCAGGGACTTGGGAAAATATTTTTATTGCTGTTTCTTGGCTTTCTAGAGATATCTCTGTGGAGTGTCTAGCAAGAGATTGTGAAAGTTTACTAAACTTCGATCCAGACCCTGAAAAGGTAGTAATCTTTTATTGCATATTGTCTTTGTAAAGTTCCCTGAAGTACAGAGGGATAAGAGGGCAGGATACTGTTTTTCAGCAGCTAAAATGCCCCATGAAGCTAAGTTATTCAGAGCGGACAGGTACTAACACATTTTGAAAAATCCATATACTGGTAAATCTTTCTGTACTCCCCTGGACACATTAAAACTGGGTCAGATAAGCACTGTCAGCTTCAGGTGATATTATGCTTTGAAGCATGAACATAAAGTTAATACACAAATTTGGCTTCTGATTTTTCCAATTTAGTTTTACTTTATGTTAGAAATGGAGATTGCATCAGCTATTTATCAGATTTATCAAGTTTTGAACTAAATAAAAGCAGCCTATATTCCTCAGCAAGATGACTCCTAAGCCAGCTGCTTGACTCTTGGCATGTCAAAGCAGAGCAGCACCTATTCTGCTGCTCAGGTTTTTTTGCATATTTCATTTCCACATTTGAGTGACTACCTAACACATCTTGACTTTAATAAATATGCAAAGAAACAGAAGCATTTGAAAACTTACAGGCTTTTCTCTCACATTTTTAAGCCTCAATTCAGCTAATCAGCACAGCAAGCAGATTATGCCAGATACCTGGTTGGAGCTTGGCACTGATTGTTCCAGAGTATGTATTGAATGTTGTGTATAATGTTATATCAGTGACTGTGGTGTACCAGCAGGCAGCTATAATGCTATATATTTGGTGTATTTATTTGTATTTGTCTATGGACAAAATAAGGAGAAAATTTTGTGTTGGTTTTTGTGATTATTTTGCAATGTTAGTACTGAATTGCTTTTCACTTACAGTTTTTTGTGTCATTGTATAACCTCTTTCTCACTTGTTTTGTGAGAAAGGATGGAATTCTAAATGTTTCTGTATGTTCACGCTAGGAGAGGTTGGATAGCAGGCAAAAATTGGAGCTGACCATGGTTTGTCCTTACTGGAAGGTAAGGTATTTTAAGGCTAGTTGCAAGGAGGAAATTTTAAATAAAGCAAGATCATAACATATGACTAATTACTGTCTACCTGGAAGAGGGGGAGGTATATTGAGAATTCCGTATTTCCAGAAAATGTACATGTTACTGAGGTTTTTGGATGGAGTAATTACTAGGAGTAGAAATCTCTTCTGAACTGAACAAAGAGCTCTCTGAAACATCCAAATCTGGTAGTGGTTTCTGTTTCCGTACTTTTCTGATAAACATTGTGAAATAAATTCATGAAGTTCCATTAGATGTACTTGGTAAAACTTTACTCCATAGCATATATAGCTTTATTTTGCTAATGTTTTATAACTTTTCTGCTCTCTTTTGCTTTCTGACACTTTTTATCTCTAAACATATTTAATTTGCAAAGCTTTCAAGAATATTCTTTGGGAAAACTACTGTGAATATTTTTTATGTGGTAAACATGCTGTATTGTCAAGAAACTGTACTTTTGATGCTTTTGGGTGTAATTACTGTAACATAACATAGCAACATTGAAGTTGATGGTACTTAAATGCACAAAGATTATTTTTAACTTGAGGTTGAAAAGGGAATGTTCTCTCCGTGAGTTTCTAGTCTTTTATCAACAGATCCTAAGTCAGCTGGAGAGTTTTCCGCACTCTAAATTTCTTTCAGAGATGTAGAACCCAATTCCTAGCTGCACTTCCTCTGCTAAGCTGAGTGCCCTAAAATTCTGTGCTTTTCATATGGCAATATTTTCCTCAATCTAACTGACAACTGGCATGGTGTTATACTGGTGTTAACAAAGTGTCAGCAGATAAATGCCCATGAAGCATCATGTCCTGAAAAGCAGATCTTGTCTTTGGATGAATAACTGGGGGTGCCGTACTCATTGGTGTGACAAGTCATCTTTCTGCTTTCAATGCTTGTGTGCAGACAGCTTCCAGTGAAATATGAATTATTAGAACTCCTTTTGACTAGCAGTAGCATAACTAAGAATCAAAATCAGCAATATTTTGGATAATCAACTTCTGTGCTAGAGAATTCTGTGATTGCATTTGGAAGGGTGCTAGTTGGTAGAATCCTTTTAAATCAAACTCTGGGTGCATAAATACTGTGTATTTATGGGAAATCATAATGGGATTATGGGAAATCATAATGAAAATATTTTCATTATGATGAAAATATTTTAGGAAATCATAATGAAAATATCTTAAAGAGGGTTTTATTAATATACTTCAACTCAGAAATGATTCAGAAATTACTTGTCGCTGTCTGGGTGATAATCCACTTGTTGTCTGTCATCAAATAGTTTGGGTTTGATTGCAGAAACACTTGCTGGAATCATAATTCAGTCAATGGACTACTTATGTTCTTAGAATTATGGCTGTGCATGAATAATTGCAGGATCAGCGTCTAGTACTGTGAATTCTTTAGTACAGAACCATGTTGTTGTTTGTCTATCTACAGTTTTTAATAGTAAGGCTCTAATTGCTATTCCCTCTGTTTGCATTGGAATGCATATTAGAATTACATATATAATGCTTATTTTTATATACAAAAATAATAAAATTATGCATTCTCCACTTATACATTGAAAATTATATGAACATTTTTCACCCCATGATGTATTTATTCCCTCCCATCATTGGTGAATTAGAATGCTTAGGGGACAGACAAAGATCTGGGAAAATGAGACACTGAAGCTGAGATTCTTTTGAATATCTTTATTCCATTACTTTTAATTACCTAAATAATTTTATGTATCTGTTTACAGAAAGCCTCTGCCTGAAGAGGGAGTTGTAACAAGATCTCCTGAGTCCAAAAGGCACATTTTAGTCTTTGGATGTTTATTCCTCCAAATAGCTGCAGCAATCTTAGTTCTGTAACATTTATTTAAAAAGGTCATTTCCTAAATTAATGTGTTCCATTGAATGCTATACTTTCCAAAATTATATATATATATAAATGAATGTAGCATTTGAGACATTTTAAAGGAAAACTACTTCATGATTTTATATATAGCATCTGTTGCTTCTCTTCTTCCCTAAAAGGCTTATTTTGATACTTTTTCTGAAAGAAATTATTCCCTTTATAATACTGTCCAGAGAATATAGATATATATTCCCTATAATAATTATGGATAAAGGACTTAGTACAGTCAGGGAACACAGAATAAGATTCAGAGTCTTTTATTTCTCAATCATTAATTTCTCATTCCTAACCCAAAATTTAGAGTAGTAAAGTTGTACTAAGAGTGACAGTACTTTAAACAGATTGCACTAAGGCATTTAGTGCTGGAAAAACTTGACATTTGAGTCACACAGCAGGCAGATTCAATGCTCCTCTGCTCACAAATTGCAGATACAACACTGTCATTTGGACACTGGCTGTGAAGAGTGGTTAGCAAGCATGCTAGCTAGTGAGTCTGGGCAGGTGTTATTTGATAGGTAGAAAAGAGTAATATGTTAAGCCCCTTTTAATATTTTTAATTATAAATTCTATTGTGAAAGCAATTTTATTTGGAAGTAAAAGGCAATAGTCTTCTTCCAGTACTCCTTCCTTGCTTCTTCTCACTCTGCCATAACATATTATATTGACCCTATTAGACCAAGTTTTAGCAAACTGAAATTGTGCTCCCAGTACCATCCTGGTTCTCCAGGAGATGGTAGAAGACAATAAAAACAGTAAAAATACATAATGAAATAGTCCACTAAGGACTTTTAATCTTCTTTCAGAGTTTCCTTCAGGTGGAAATTCTGTGTTTTCTTTCAACCCCAAATGGAGCCCCAGCTGGAACCTTAGACCCCACTCCATTCATAAAGCCAATAATCCACAGAGGAAGACTTTGCAGCTCCAGTTTCCTTTGACATCACTTTTCCAGCAATCTTCTACATCTAGCTCATTGCCTTCTCTTTTTCTTTATTTGTACCTTTAACCTTGAGGGACTGATCAGTAGGCCAGGAGACCCAAGGCTTAGTGTTTCTCACAGGAGCATTTTTCAAGCAGCCCTTTCTTGTGCTTGGCAGCCCCTCTGCAGTCCTTTTAGAGCCCTGCTCCGTTTATGGTGCTGCATTTTCTCTGAACTCTAAAGCCTGATCATTTCTCTGAACATAGTCAGGGACACCACTCCATCTAGATACTTGATATTCTTCAAAGAAGAACAACTTTTGCAGCCCCTAGAAGTCTCATTTTAGTTAAAATCTTTGTAATAGGATTGGAAAACTCCTGGTTACAAAAGAGAATTTGCTACTAGAATAAACTGCAAAAGAAGGAAGAATTGCTGTACGATACTGACTTGCACATATAAGAGAGTAACTTTTGAAATACTGCATGTTGTCAATGGACAACTATATTAGCATCAATAAACTATGCCTTGAAGCATTGTTTGAACTAGATTCTGACAGACAAGAGGGAGGCTCTTCCTCTGTTGGATAAGGGTCATTCAGGACCCAGTGTGTGACAAGGTGAGACTTAATATAATTTCAGGCAGATCACACAAAGCTGTCTTTCGTAGGGTAAGCTCTTCTGCTTACCTTACATGAATCCCTGTGTGCACAGGATGAAGGAATTTCAATGTGGCAAAGATCAGGTTCTGTATAGAATAATTTCTATTTGTCTCCGCTTTCTTTAGTCCTTTGAAACGTTTCATGTTCATGTTTGAATTTTTGCTTTAAATATTGGAGTGAATCCTGGGTAAAATCTGAAATGACTTGCTCAAAGACAGAAACAAAGTCTGAAGCAGTAGAGGAAATCTGAATCTCAGACTTGGGTCCCACCTAGCCAATGGATTCACTTTTCTTTCTCAAGGTCCTGTTAGCTTCTGGGTGCATCTCAGCCTGTCTTGATACAGAGCCCACTGTATTATTGAAAACTGAAGTGAAGTGCTTATTAGACATTGGTCAGAATCCTTTAAGGCTTTAGGTTTTCTTTTGCTTTGCTTAGTTCTGAATGAAAATATCTGATTTGTATTCACTTCATGTGTCTTTAGTCTCTTTTAGCCTTTAGTAGGTGTAAGGTCTCCACTAAGAGTATACAGAAACTGGCCAGTAGACTGAAGGAGATCACGTAAGCAAAAGAAGAATTAAGCCTTTTACCCCACTTCCCTTTTACCCCTTGACTATTTGTTGGGAAGAGAATAGGATGGATTTGTTCCCACAAGCCTTGTTTCCTTTGAACAAAACCATATCTATCCTCTGCCTTTGTGTAATAGGCTGATGATTGCTTTTCAAATTCTGTTGCTAAAGACTGTGTGTATCATCTTACAAAGCATGGTGCCTGGCTTTAGAGTGGAAGGCTTGCTGCTTCTTTAACACTTACAGTGTTGTCCACTCTCTACATGTGCCTCAGAAAATACTAGAATAAAAAGATCTTGAAAACAGCCATAACATGAAGCAGTAATTGAAGAAGAATAGTAAAGAGTCCAACTGAAAAGTATAGGAGAGACTTAAATCCCAGTTCAGGTAATTAGCTTTTTCTTTCAATGACCAACACACTGGATATAATAAACCTGAATTTATACAAAGTGTTGTCAGTTGTTTGCCAGAGTGAAAAATTACCTGACAGATGATAGGTTCATTGCAGTGGTCTTAGCCTGCATTTCCTGGAATGGATAATTGATGTCAATATGTGTAAAACTGGGTATAGAGAGAGAACTCAAATGCATCAAATTCTGGAGTGCCAGCACGTCCAAATGGGTACAAGAAATTATTCTGAAGCATGGTGGGTTGCTGCTGCACAATAACTGTAAAACAGTGTTGTAAATGCTGATGGGTATGTTGTGTGACTTTGGTTGAGTGAAGAGGTATGTTTTTTTTCTGTCTATCTTTTATACTTCCTGGACAGACCAACAGGAAAAGCAGGTACCAGTTTAACCCCATGAAGTAGTAATTAAAGGTAAACAGCACTTATCTTTTGCATTGCAGAATATTATTTTGTGGGAAATGTTGCAAGCCCATTTGCTAACTCCAGTCCCTATCTGTAGTAATAAACTTACTTGCTGCTAATTTTGTTGACATAGTGTGAACTAATATTTTCTGTGGAAATGTAGCAGTAAATGTTGTCTGAATTAAGTTATGAACACAGATATGTAATGAAAACGAACTTTTAGCCAGCAGCTATGAGGTCTGTGAACTAAACTGATGACTGAAACAATCATTCTATCAATAATATGTTCTAGCAGCTTGGCCTGTGTTTATTTTCATATGTTAAGTATAAGTAAATACTTCAATGGAAGTAATGTTCTAATGAAATGCAAGTTTTAATGAAATGCAGTGAAGCAATATCTGGCATATATTGTTACGATCTTTTAGCAGAGATATTGATTGTGTTTGGGCTAATTGCGAATTACTTGCTGAAGAGGCCATTATCTTCAGTGAATTTTGTTCTTACAGGAAAGCCAGAACAGAGTTTTTACATGTAAAATTAGCATGAATATTGCTCTGGAGAAGAAAGTGGACACAAGACTCCAGTGCAACTTATGTTCTGTGTGAACCTTAGTTTGAAGACTCAAGCAGCACAATATTGCAATTTGATGGGTAATGCAGCAATTCATTAATATGGGAATAGGTTAATAGTATACAGAAGGAATATTCGCTTATCTCCCTAGAGAAGTTAAAAGCATAATGTATAATGTTAGGTTTCATAGTTTGTGATGACAGCTGAGGTTTGCTTCCTTGGTGTTTCCTTCTCTTGAACTCTGCTGACCATGTTTCTGTGCATGATGAGCTAATCATCCATTTCAGCTGGTTATAAAGTGTAAAATTAAGTTGCGATAAATTTCTAGACGACTTGTTTTTATGGTAAGACCTAATCATGATTGTCATCCTCATAAGATGTTTTTGAAATACAAGATGGTAATTAACACTGAGAAATAAGCAGGCAGCAGTCTCAGTGGGAGATTGAGGAGTAATTTTTATTTCTGTAGTGTTTATAAATGACAGTAGTAGTAACAGTACTGATCGTAGGGTGAAAAATTACAGGAATGGGAGGGTAACAAAAGACAACAAAGGGAATGGGAAACAGAAATAGTAATCCAGATAGAAGAGATTATTAAAAAGATTGATGGAATATGGTGGTGAAAACGGAGCCTGGTTTTGTGGAATGCCTGGGGATTCAGTAATTCAAATAACAGTACCAGAGTAATTAAATCTTTGGGCAAACTGTGAAATTCTACCGTCCAAAAAGTCCATTTGGGTAATGAGGCAACTAAAATCCTGGAAAATATGATCATACAGGGAACCTTGCTGTTATATGCAAAGTTGGCAAAGTAATGGTTGTCAACAAGTGAAGCCCTGAAACACTTTATGAGAGTGAGCACAGGGGGAATTTCTCTGAGCTATGTAATAAGCATTTGGAAGAATTATCAGATGACTGTAAGTATGAAAACCAAAATAAAAAATATTATTTTAGTCTATACCTGTTCCTCCTATAACTTCAGGTTTTTAAACAGTGTGAACCTATGTCATCTAACCTTTTCTCAAATGTGCTACTTGTAACCTATAAAGAATTACATATCAAAAAGATAGATAAACTGTCACTAACCACCTAAAGAAACCCTTGTAAACTGAAGTTGTGTGGTGTACCTTATGCTGCTGAGTAGAGGGAACTGCTCAATCTCAACAACAGTAAGATACAGTTGAAGTTATGTTGTATTGAGCTGCCATTTAAATACCTAAGATTCAGTAGTTAGTTTATATCAACACAGAAATAACATAGATTTGTCATTTTGATTTAAGGTTGAAATCTGGTTTTCTGACTTTCACATATATAAATTAGTTCCTGCTTGTTCGTTTTGTTTTTGTTAATTTATTCTATTCTTACCCACTTCTTGTTTATCTTCTTTAACTAAACAGTTTTGTGCCTTGTGTGATACACATTTTAAATGATTTTTCTTATTATTCCTTAATAGACTTTTTCCTCATATGTGCATAGTAATGTGAAATAGTCATGAACTGATTTATGAACAGATAAGTTAGATGATGATTGGTTTGTAGGAAAAAAAATTAATAATTCACAGATGTCTGATCTCTTCTCACAGAAGAGAAGTGGATGTAATAAAATCCATTTTTCAGCCCTTCTTGTCATTCTGGAACTTCAAAGATAACAGGTCAGCAATAAGTCACTTTATTATTGCTGTAATGTAATGCTGACAGTTTGAGGCAGAACATTTATAAAAGGTGATTTAGAAAAACATAAAATTAAAAAGAAGGAAATGCTACAATTCCTCACACCTGAGCATTCTCTGGTAGGAATTTTGCCTTAGTTCTGGGTAAGGACAGCCTTCATCTAAATCCTTAAATAAATGCACAAGCATGGCACCAAGTGCAAGCCCATTGATTTTAACAAGCTAGTTCTCTGTGCTGGTCTGCCTTTCTGAATCTATTTGTCCATTATTTCTTCTTTATTCATGAAGAAAAAGCTTTAGCACATATATTCTCCCAGCACTGAAACTTGAAAGAATGCACTTGAACTATATTGAAGAAAGCAAGGGAAATGTGCATTTTGTGTCATTGGGGTCAGAAGACCCTGAACTGGGACTGGGGGGAATGGGAGTGGGGGATGACACTTCCTTTCTACTTCTCAAGAAAGGTTAAATTTCATTTCCTTCTCGTGTTTATTGATATTGTGCACATAATTTTTTTCCTTTCAGGTAGCTTGAGTGACATTGTGTCCAGTAGAAATTTCACCCGATGTCTATCAAGGTGCTTTTCTTTCTCAAAGACTGAAGAGAGGGCTGAAAGCTTGGCTATACATTTAAAATAGCATAGTTCTATTGTGCATTAAGAACACCTGTCTATCCCAACTCAAGATGTAATGGAATGCTTGAATACAAGTTTTTCTGGAGAGAAGAAGGACAAAATCATTATTGCTAAGTGAAGTATTACATCTGGCACATAAGTGGATATTTTGTGATGAGTATGGTCTTTATTTAAACAACTGTATGATCCTTGTGATTAGGCATAAATCTTCAAGATGCAAGTCACTGATGTAATATCTCTGCCTGAATCTGTAAACTATTGAATAATTGCTGCTTGATAGCAGATGCTGAGTTACAGCCTCAATGACATGTCAGCTTTTAGTATCAGTATGACTGTTTAATTACTTATAGGAAAGTACAGGACTGGTCATATTGCAGATTTACTACATACCTAAGGAGCATTTTCTTGCAGCACTCCAGATGAAGCCAAGGGGAATCCTATTTCTTATTTACATCTTTCACACTGAAAAAAGAGTTCAAGCTAAAGTTTTTAAGTGAGATACTTATGAACACTGCACTATTCTTGAGATCTCATAACAGGTGTACAATTGTAAATAGTTCTTAGTTTGTCAGCTCAGGTGATGATATCCATGGTGATCATCTTCTCATTGATCCTTGCCCAACATACTTGTGAAGGAATAGACTTTTTGTTTGTAACCTGGTCTACAAGGAGCAGGTGCTGGAACACAAAAGCTGATGATTCTTCCATTGTTTGCAGCCCTGTTAGTCAAACCCTTAGAAGCCAGGAGTCTGGTCATTAGCACTGAAATTTGAATGCCTGCTTAAAACTTTGTGTTTTAGGATTAACTGGTTTATGTCAAATTTTACCCCCCCAAATTTCACTCTAAGCTACTGTTTGTTCTTCTAGCTTTTTCATCAAGTAAGGACAGATCTTGGGCTGATGGAAACTACAGTGGCTGAGATGAAATCCACAGCAGCACCAAATCTTACTTTGTCTGTTAGCTTTCCCTGATAAAGCTTAGTAGTTACGAATGGAGTTATGTGATTTAATTTTTGCTGCCTATGTGAGCAACAGGATTGTTACTAGCAGTACTGGCAGAAATGCTTCCCACTGATAATAAATTGAATCTGTGAAACTAATTAATTTAACTGACTCTGTAAATGTAAGGAAAGGTTGGGAAATAAACTGTTTTTACAACTAGAGTTTTGAATTAGGGCCTTTATGTGGACCCAAACAGAAGGCATGTGGTCATCACACTTTTTAAATGAATACAGAGCCTGCTCACATCTCAAATGCATTGAGTGGGATTTTATTAATAAATATCTTAATGGAAAAACTCTTTCAAAATTGAAGTTCAGCCACTATCGTGAAAGGCAACACAAAACCTAGAAGCTCCTGAAAGAGTTGTTAATCTAAAAAGATGTCTAAAATTGCTAAATTAAAAAAAAATTGATTTTTTCAAAGGTTATCATTATGACTGAGGGAAAATCATCTTTAAAGGAGAAGGCAGAGAGGAAAACAGGTAGCTTCAAAGTGACTCATCTCAGTTCCTTCCAAATATAACCTTTCACGCTTAAACCAAATCCAAAGCACATCAGTCTTACAATCATCAAGAAATCTGTTCTATTAACCATAGTTTCCACACCAAACTGAGCTGCTTTTCAGCTGTTTCTTGCTGCTTCTACAGGGACTCTGGAATTAAGTCCCTTTTCAGGCGCATATATGGGTAAGAGAACAGGGATGGTGAAATGGAACACAAGACTGTCTGTTATCCAGAGTCCTGGATGACCAGGGAGAGGGTAGTTAAATTCCTATCTCTGACAATAACATCAGGCTAAATGTAGAGTAGTTCATTCTGCAGTCTCAGATGTCTGGCAGATAGAGGGAGGGGAAGAAAACCAAGCTGTAGCACTGCAAAGTAACACATTAATCTAACTGCGATCCTGTTGCCATTAACAGGACTTTGAATGGATCCTAGAAAACCACTATTTAGGCAGTTATATGTCCTTTTTTTCTTTTTTTTTCTCCTTCTTTCTTTCTTTTTTCTTCCACTAGTATGTTTTTGGTACTGGCTTTAATTCTCACTTCCCCTTTTAATTTTTGTTTTCAGGTTACTTCACCAGGATAGAAGAGAACATATAGTGGTTGAATTTTCACTGGTAAGACATTAACTCTCAGCAGACTCTTACGAGTTCTTCATAAGAAATTGTTGTGAGTTCACTTTTTATTTTCAGCTTTTTTTCGTATTGGTTTTGCATCCATAAATGGTAAGAAAGATTGAGCAAGTAGGAAAGTGGGAATAGAGAAGAACTTCATAAAGCTAAGAGGCAGGCTACAGATTTTGGATAGTGTAATAGCAACAGTTTTACTGTTGTTGGATAAGGAATTTTTTCTGAACTGCTTTAGAACATAAATGTATCAATTTAGCCTTTAGACACTAAATCACCAAAGCTAAAAATTATACTTTTGAATAGTAAAACCCAACTTGACAGTAAATGAATCATAAGGATTGAAGCTACGATTTTTTAAATGGTAAAATTTAAAATGACAGATGGGAGGTTAGAATTAATTTGTTCAAAGGCAACTGGGCTGAATGATTTTTAAAGGCAATTTGCACAGAAAAAATTATGCCTATTAAAACAAAGTAATTCATATCTTACCAGAATTAATCAGAAAGAAGGCAGAATGATAGTATCTTAATTAAAGTATCTCAGTTACAAACTGATCTAATTTAATGTGAATGTTAAAAACTCCCCTGAGAAGGACAGGAACTCATATTCCAAAAGACAGTATTTTTCTTCTTTATTTAGCAATGACATATTTAAGTCAAGTTTTTCTTGCCTTTTTTAATGCTAACATAAAATTGTGTCTATGCAGAACTGCTTCCAGGGAGAACAAAGTGAGATGAGAGTGTTTCTTTTGAAAGCATCTGTTGATTTTAGACTATATTACATAATTTTGTTGGGAACAGTAAAATAAAATCCTTTAATCTCTTTGGTTAGGATCAATGGAATAGAAATAACAGTGTTCTTTGATTGAAAATTGATATAGAATCATAGAATAATTTAGGTTGGAAAAGTTCTCTGAAATCATGGAGTCCAACCATTGTTGTGTGTGGAAGAAGATTTTCATTATATTGGTTTGGTTACATGTAAGTGGAAAGTTGCTAGAGAATAGTGCACTACAAATAAGAAGTTGTATTATGTTTGTTATTGTACCATACATCTTGCAAACTTCAGACATATGTATTTTCTTTGTGGCCAGATTGCACACTCACAGAGTCCGGAAACAGGTGTGTTTACAGAGGTACTTCTTTGTTATTTCTGAGGGTGATGCAACAATGTTTTTATAGTAACAAGATGTCTTTGTTAATTGAAGATGACCTCTATTTTAATGAGCACGACTCACCAGAGGCCTTTTTAATGTTGCAGCATGCAGACAGAAACTAATCTCAATCATGATGGATGTCTCACATAAAGTGCACATTTATTTTCAACTAATTATTTTTGCTTGTTCAATTATTCCATGTGAAACGTTGTCAGATTCACTGTCAGTATCTTTTCTGGAGTCCATGGAGAGGAAGAGGTTTCTGCTTTTTTCCTTTTGTAATTACCCTTTGCTTCCATGTCTGAAACACTAGATGCAGCAACTGGTGAAAACACAAAATAATTTTGTTAGTGAAGTTTCTGTATAAGCAGATTTTTGACAATCCCCCATCCCTTGTGCTGTGCTATGATGAGCTGAAAGGCAGTCTTCATTTTTGACTTCACATCAATTTAAATATTTTGAACTCAACCTCTTTTAAAAGTCTGGTGGAGGTTCAGATTTCTTCATAATTTAAATGATAAAGCATTGGAACTAAATTCTGTCTTTTTACTGCTGTAGTTGGAAGACAGCATATCCTGGAGAAATTTTTGTCAAGTTAATGTATTTATTCCATTTTTTAGTGCCTGGCAATTATAGAACAAGAGCAAGACAGAACTTGATACTCTTTTGTCAATGAAAATGTACTTTTCTCGATAAGTGGCTTTAAAGTTATGGAAATTATTTATTCTCATGGAGATGCTTTATAACATTTTTTCCTGTGCATTATGCAGGAGACATATAAAGGAATTTCTTTACTGTTTTTCTTTCTGAGAATATTTCTCCAGACAATTTGCTGAACATCTGTCTTTGCTATAAGTATCTGCATTCATTCAGAATGGTAATATACCAATATCAACTCCTTGAGCATGTGTTAGTCTGCAGTGTAATTACTTTTATCAGGTTATAGGAGGTAAGAAAACTTTGTAGTTCTCTAGGGACTCTAATCCAGAAACTAAACTGTGAAGCAGACCAGAAAAATATAGGCAGAATGTGTTATGACATGGAGCAGGCCAAGTAAAGTAGTTACTGAAATTTTGTAAGTTAAAAAAAAAAGCCTGAGACAAGGTCAAAGGCCCAGTTCAGTGGTCAAATATACTAAAATATGCTTGTTCAGAGGAAATCAGGAGTGTCACCAGCTTACGGATTGTTTCTCAAGGAAATGTAAATAGGGTGGAATTTGAGAAGCCAAGTGGCATGTGAAGATGCTGTGTGTATTTTAACGTGATACTACAGTTTTTAATTTGTCCACCACTACAGTATTAGTGCAGTGCTGATAAGGGGCTGCAATGCCAGCCTCATTTATTGCCAGGAGGGAGCAACTGTACATGTATTTTTTGTGTAGTTCGTGGTGACAAAAACAGATTAGTACATTAACTCAAGGCAGTGCAAAGCCTCAGTGTTTGTCAACATGAATTTTATCTTGCATTGATGAGCAAGACCTCCAAGAACTTTTGCCCTATATGTCTTAACAGTGCTCAACTACTCCAGCAGTCCCTGCTCACTTCTCCTGCAGTTTCAAGGAGGTGTTTTTTCTGATATGTCACTGCACTCATGTGGTACTATTCACTAGAGTTCTCCATTCCAGTCCCATTTCCCCATCTGTTTTACCCATTTCTGCACTGTCAGCTCCGGGTCTGTAGCTCTTGATCTTGGTGTAGTCCTGCCTGTGCTCTAAACCTGGTATCTTTTCTTTGTACTGTGTTCTTGAGCTATATAAACCCTATGAGGCTCCGTGCTGGTAACAAACCAGACAGGGCTTTACATATGCAAGGTTACCTACAGGGCTGGCAAGTCAACAGGCTTTTCTAGCAGACAATTAATTGGCTTTTAAAAATAGTCCAGCTTTTGGTTTTCAAAAGCAAGCAGGCTATCAAGAATAAACACGTAGCCAGTGAGTCAGAGAATGACACAGCACTGGCTGCTACTTGTTCAATGAACTAAGTGACTTCCCGGAATTCTTTTCTACTTTGTAATCTTTTTCACTGATTAGTGTGTAAAAGCCTGCCAAACTGAACATGAGGAAAGTAATCTTTGAAGCATGAAACCATATTTAAAGAAGATAGAAAAAATACTCGGGCATTTTTGATAATTTAACCATGCAAGAAAAAAATGTGCACTCAACTGACTGACTACAGCAAATACCACATTTTGGTTTAAAAGGTTACTTTTTCTGTCTCTCATATCTGAAAGATGTGGTTTTTACTTGGACAAAAATCTGGAGAAAGGAAATCCTTGTGATTTTTTTTTTTAATGGAAGCACAGTACATAACTGTGAGAAGATTCAGACAGCAGCTATCCCAGGTTGACTGCTAGGAGCATTGACTTGGGGACTGTAATTTGAGCTTGGATAACAAGGCTGCTTAAACTGTCTTAACCCTGTGTCTGCTGCTCCATGGGTTTTGTTCTTATCTCTTTTCTATCACCTGCTCATTAATGGAACTAATCTTTCCACAGTAATTCAATCTTCTCTTTGGGAAATAAATCCCACTCAAATGTTTTTTGGATTTTTTTTTCTTCTTTTCCATTCCAATCAGTTCTCTAGTCCTGCTGTTTTAGAAACTGCCTTCAGAAATATTTCTGTCAGCAGAAAGGGTATCTAGAGGTAGAATTCCCCTTTTTTTTTGGCAATATGGTAGCTCAAATGCAAGTCAAGCATGTAGTGTGAATGACACAAGTTATTTCTTGGTTGGCAGTTACCCAGTTTTGTTTCCCACCCTGTAACTACTATTGTTGTGTAAGAGAAAGGGCTTGTCCTCTTAAAAGTCATTTCTATTTCATCATCAGCAGCATCATCTTTTGCTCCATGCTTCTTGGATGCAAATTGTCTGGGATGTTATATCTTGCACACCTCATTGTTATGTCACTTCATAAACCAGGGTATAGTAGATGGTACAGAACAGATCAGATCTCTGATACAGAAGATGGTAACTAAGCAGGAGTAGTAAGGGAGTCAGCAGAATGTGGGTTCATACTTGAGGAGAATGGACTACAATAAAGTGGTGAGGTGGAAAAGAACTTTTTTTTTTCTGGTAACTCTTCTCAGATGTTTTTTTCAGTAGCAAAATTACTTTCCACAGAAGTTTGTCAGGCACGTGTTTGGCAGTATTTGAATACTTTTCTTTTAATTTGTTTGGAAAGCATGTTATCTAGATATTCTAGAATACCTTGCACTGCATGCTACTACTCGTTGGGATCACTTTTAATCAGCATATAAGAATATTCTGTGTCACGAGTCTGGAAATGGGAACCAGGAATCATTACTGTCCACTGTATAAAGATGTTGAAACTTGATTAAACTTTTCCCTTCCTCACTTTATTGCAAGGGTTTCCTTACTTTGAATTCTGATACTGTCTCCAACGTTTGTTTGTTTGATTTGATTTCTTCCAATTTTTTTTTTTATTTACTATTTATGCAAAGATTGGACCTCTTTCTACTTTCTCCGAAGTGGGGCAAGGTCATGTTATAACTTTTTCTTTTTTATCCTTGGAAATGAAATCCTGGCTTTATATGTAATCCTGAATTCATATTCAAGAAAATGCTGTTACTTACATTGTGTTTTGCAACAGAGAGGTTAAGCTTTCTATAACACTTTTGGAGGAGGAGGCTTCAAGGGCTTTATATGATTGTTGGTCACAAAGATTTGGTCAGCATCAGGTGGCCCCTGCTGCTTCATACATAACAACTGGATCTGCTCCTGGTGACAACAGAAAATTGGATATGTCATTTATGGGCAACCACAAAGCCTTGCATGATTATATATTTCCTGGGCACCTGAAGAAGAAGCATTTGCTGAATGGTCATGCTTGTGATTGCTCTTAAACAGGAAACAAAGCAACCTTCAGCCCATTCAAAGCAGCTGAATTGATACTACCCTCTGAACTGTTAATTCCTGTACTATTAAGTTACCAGAAAGTCTAATACACTCTGCTGATTTGGACTGGGTGAAGTTAATTTTCTGCACTGTAACTGTTGATACACTGCAGAGTAATAAAACAGATTTCTCTGTTAATTTTTGTTCTAGAGATAAATCCTTCACTCTCTGAAGCAGTGCACAAAAGATAACTGAAGATATGTCAACAAAATGCAGTTCACTGCTTTGCAGAGATATGCTGATTTAGCTCTGAATGTGATATCTAGCTCCTGACTGCATTAAATTTGAGTGTTTTTCTACTTATAGTCAAGTCCTTGCCCTGCAGTCAGGGTGGAATATCCCTCTGCAGTTATATCAACTAAGCAAAAAACCCAGTGTATTCAAACTGGTTTGGGAGTATTCACTTGGTCCTGCAGATTCTACTTGAAGGAATTTGCAGAACTTTTGTTTGCAGAAAGCAAAAGAAAAGCAGGTGAGGTATGAAAGGATTGAAATATGATTGGAGGTATGAAAGGATTGAAAGGATTGAATATATGAAAGGTATGAAATATATTTATTGAGTGTAAGCAAGGGATCACATATTTAAATGCCTGCCCTTTGTAGGCATTGTGACAGAGCAGAATTGAGAGATATTCAAAGAAGATATTAAGAATAGTTTGAAGCATTATATGTGCGTAAAGCACTGTGATGCATAATGGAAATATGGAAGAAACCATAAGGTCCCTCTTGAACTGGAAAAAAGGAAAAGCATTTTCACAGCAAAGATGAACTCTGATTTCATGACCAGCTGCGGCCAGGGCTGGGACTGGGCTCCTGGCCTAGACATACAGCAGAGCTCAGAAGAAATTCCAGAGAGTGAGAGAAAAGCTGCCCAGAGCGGCAGCAAGCAGAGAGGCCCCTGCAAAGGAGCAGCAGCAGCCAGGGAGCGAGCCCCGCGGAGCCCGGAGCAGGCCCAGAGAGGTGTAGTCTGTACTAGTGGCCAGCCGGAGCCCGACCGAGAAATGCAGGGGTACCCTGTGAGCTGGGCCAGGGCAGCCAGACTGAGAAGCACAGCCAGCACAGCGACCACTGCCGCTCGAATTTGCAACAGAGAGAGAAGAGAAGCCACACTGAACAGGTTTATTCTGGGTGGGACTGGTAAAAACTATCAGGATAAGACAACTGAGCTGAACCCCAGAACCTGCGACCCAGGGTAGGGGTGGACCCTACTTGGAGGGGTCCCCCGAGAGCTTATTCCCCTGGGAGGGACCCCGTGGAGCAGGGAAAAGACTCAGAGCTTTAATTCCCTGTAACACGTGGTGAAGATCATGGTGGAGCGGGTTTGTTCCCCCCCAGCCCATGAAAGGACCTTGAGGGGTACAGAGACCCCCCACACCTGATGGAGAGAGACTTTAACTATTTCCCTGAGAGTTTCTCCTCCTGCATTGATGCAGGGGGCTGAGGGGTGGTTGAAAGTGTGTTTAATACTGTGTATTTTATTACTTTTTAGTTTCTATTCTGTTAGCAATAAATTTTAATATTATTCCTCATGTTGAGTCTGTCTTGTCTGTTGTGAACCTCTCTCACCTTTTAGCAATTTTGTTGGAGGTTTGAATCCGGCCAGAGTAAACCCACAACAGTAAGGAAAACCTATGGAAGAGTAAATAGAGTCTTGTTAGCAACCTGTTCAGAAAAAAATAATCTTTTGAAAATTGGACTGCATATTCACCCAGGCAAGGAGAAGGTCGAAAACTCTTCATATGAATCTTCATAAAAATCTAATAAAACCAAAATCTTGTATAAACTACATTGAATTTGTTGCTATAGCTAGAAAGATTGTTAATTTCCCCACTTCCCCCTCATAACATTGAGACATGAATGGCTTTTTTTCTCTTTTGTTATAAACAATTAAATTTCTACGACAGAGAGGCAGACAGTTGATACAAGTAGAAAACATTGATATCACATCAGGAATTAAAATTAAACCTAGAGATTTGTTAGAAACAAAATTAAATAATTGGTATAATAAGTTTGCAAGGCATTCTGACTTACGTTATATTCCACAAAGGTTCTTATACATTTAAGGACAGCAGTGAGCTACATTTCCCCCCAAAGAATCTGTAAACCAACAGACTTCTTGGTAACGAGACTTTGCACTGACAATGCTGCAAAACCTAATGCACCACAAACTGTGGGTGCTTAAGGATGAGGAGGGCATCTGTGCTTGGGTCACTGTCTTAGGAACACTGCTCTATGTTATTGCAATATTTTTTGTCACCCATTCTTGTACATTTTTAGAGACTGCACTATGAGTAGTGCTCTCACAGAAGGTCATGCCCAGAACAGTGCATAGAATACTTCTTGCTCTGTTTTTCTTTTGCTTTCTTTTACTTGGTATAGACAAGCAGACATAAACACAGTAATTTACTGTTGGACAAAGAAACTAGAGAGAGTAAGGATCTTTATAAATATATGAGAAAAAAAAGAAGAATTAAAAAACAAGAAGAAAACTAACGAAGAAAAAAAAGAATACATTCTTTAAAAACAGAATTTAATTTTTTAAGGAAGGGCTATTGTTGTAAACATCTGGAATGTCTGTATAAACATGAGGTGTAATAGAACAGACCAGTTAAAAAACCCAAGGAAGATCTATGCTTTCCTCGGAAGTGTTATATGACAGAACAAATATGTAATTTCTGTAATTTCTGTCTTTTTCATTTCTCTTGATTCTAATTCTTTAAATGTTGGTATGAAAATATTGTAGAACGAGTTGTAAGAAATAACTTTTTTTTCTAGAAAAGCTATCAGATGGGAGATTTAGTGGCTCTGCAACTGAATCTTCATAATAATATTAACGCTGCATCTTTTTCTTCTTTTTGATATAGTGTATATGAAAAGTCCTTATTACCTTTTGATTTTTTTTTTGGTAGCTTATACATAAAAAAGAAAAAAAATAGTGAACTAATTCAACCAGGTTGGATAGAACTGAATGTAAAAAGAGGTTGGATAGAACTGAATGTAAAAAGAGGCTATTAAGGTTTTATTTACTTTTTATGACTGTTTATTACCTGATTCAGACACATTTCTGTGGTAAAAAACCAGCAGTGGTCATCTTTAACATGTTGCAGATGAAACTAGAGTACTTGTTGTTCCTAGGGAACCTGCCAATGTATTTTTTCCTGTAGAGTATTAATTTAGCAGGGGGACTGATGAAGAGCAGAGGGTAAACAAATTGCTGAGAAGAGTGGTTTATGGCACTCCACTTCACCTACAAGCTTTGTGTTTCCCTTTGCTCTGTGAATCAGTGTTGTTGGATTTTTTTGGTCTTTCATCTTGCATGCTTAAACTTATAGGTGTCTGTGAAAGTAATGTACACTTGAGAAGAATTCTGAATGCTGATGTTCTCTCTACTGTTATTAGAAAGTACTTTACTTACTAAAACAAAACTTTTAACAAAACTGGGTACCACTGAAGTTTCTGGTTGAAGGCCTATGCAACTTTGCATTTGCCTGAGGTGGATAATTTTGATTAAAGATTCAGTAAGTTGAACCAGTTCCTAAGGGGAAAGGGATCAACGTTTATAAATTATTCTTAACTTTTGTGCCCAATTTACCGAGGCTAAGAGATTTTGGTTGCAATGGGAAGAAGGATGATGATGCTCTGGTTAGGTATCCAGCTATTGGTTGTGTCTCAGAGCACCTAGCTACATGCTAAATAGCTACCCAGGCACATGCATTTAGCTAGTAGATGAGTTGAAGCTCTCTTAAAAACATGGAAAAGTCTAAGTTTCTGATTCCTCTGGGTTATTTTCTTTTTCTCTAAGCTGGTTTCTTGTTTGATGCTTATGTTTTTTTCATGTTCTTTCAGTTGCATTGTAATTGTAAGGTGTTCTGCTACATAATCTCTGATGATGACTTCTTTGGCTTTTGATTAGTTGTGAAATGATGCCCTAGCCTAAATGGCGAACCACTAACGAGGGAATAGCTGAGGCTGGATATGTGCTTTCGCGGATGTTCGTTAGAAAGAGGAGTATGTGCCAGACATGTAGGTGTCAACTAATAACTCTTGGTACACAAGGGAAGCGAGTGATTACTGTATTCCTTGTTCTTGTAATGATGGTGTGTGTGTGCATTTTGTAAGATACCGAGAATAATCTTCAGTGATACTTTTGTTAGCTTTTTTCCTTTGTGCCGGTGATTCACCCGTTTGAGTTGAGTTGCTCAGAGAATGTGCATTACACTGTTCAGCTTATAACATTTACATTAAGATAGCTTTCTGCCTTGTCTTGTGTGATAATGCTTTCCATTACATGTACTTATACACTGGGAAGTTATCAACACCTTCCTAGCCACAAATTCAAAGCATAGAACTGTGAGGGCAGCTGTTGGGAAAATTAACTCCATCTCAGTCAGGCCCAATACAATCTCTACCCTTTATTCTGTACTGTTTGCATCATGTTTAAGTCCCACATAATTTAATACACATACACACATATATATGTATATTAGTTTGTAGCATTGATTAGTTGTTTCTTTTTGCTTCTTATTGTAGTCCTGTGGATTTTATCACATATAGTGGGGTTTTTTTCTTCCCCTGGAACTGAATGTTCCAGTTATATGACAGTTTTTCAGGCAAGCCATTTTGTAAACTTTAATACATATTTAAAGAACTCACTTAGCCCCGTTTCTATTTAGGTATTTTTGCAGAGGAACCATTGTGTGGATGAGAATAAAGAACAAGTCGTTCATTGAATGCATTTTCTGACACATGCATCTGAAACCTGTTTCACAGAGTTTAAAGCAACTAAGTTATGTTTTTCCAGTCTCTAGATAGGTTGTTGAGGTAATAGCTTGCTTTCTGTGCATTTGCCTCATATTTGCAAAAAAAGAGGTTGATCTGAAATGTGTTCTTTTCCATCTCTATTTCAGAGTGTCACAACTTATACCTCTTTAAGATCTAGGATGTGTGGTGTCAAGCATCTTTGGTAAGATGATGAACTACTGTAAAAGCATCTCCCTAGACTCTGTCAGGAATCAGAGCTTCTCAGTACTCCAGAGGAAAAGGCTCTTCTGTAGTGTGTGGAAAGACCTTCCTTGGTATGAACTAAATGACTCAAATGCGGAAGAGAAACAGTATATGATGGTTTAGACCCTTTGTTTCAGCCCTTGGCTTCTCAATTGTGGAGGGGCTAGTGAGTTCCGACTGTAATAAAGGTGAGAAATTTTGTTTAAGTTCAGCTGTAGTAAGTCCACATCACTCAGCTCGCTAAAGTGCCCTTCCATAACCTGCCACAGCTATTGTACCACAGGTACTTTGAGAAACTCTGTATTTTCTTAATAGTATCAATGACTTTCTGAAGTCAAAATACTCTAGACCAGTTGCAGAATAATCCATATTAGTAGCTTTTACAGTATGTAGAAAAGCAACACTTGTTTGTTAATACATTCAACTTTTTGAATTATTTGTCTTTTTAAGTGATTTTGCCTACTACAAGTTCTTGCTTTTATGCAGCTAGGAAGCGGGATTTGTGTTTTTTAAATACTAGGACTGTGACTGTGTTGCCACATGATCAAGATTTGCAGGCATAATGCTAGCATTAGTTAAGTACTGAAAGAAAAAGATAGTTGTAGAGCAAAAATCACTTGAGAAAGCTCATAAACCCTCTGTGAATAAGGTGAACAAGTGCATTAAAAGCTAGTAGTTCCAAGGGACTTAGGATGAAAGGCAAAATTCTTCTAGCAGAAGCCAGAGACTGCTGTGCAACCTACTGCCTCTGTTGGGTGTGCTCTGTGTCCACAGATAGGTATTTTATTCCACCCTTATGGTGCATCTTGGTTTGAAAATGTCACAAGGTTCTGAGCACAGTCTCTGTCTGTTAACGTTACTGATTGTTCTAAGATTTCCCTACAAACACCCACTGTTGCACAGCAGGAAAAGCCTTTCCTCTTACATTTGGTAAATTAAATAATTTGAATATCTTAGTGGAAATACCTAAACTCTCTTTCAGGTTTGAATGCTATAAGTGCTTTCTTTTTTCACTTCACCAAGGGTAAGTCCTACCTGACCAACTTACTGGCATTCTATGATGAAGTGATGTAGCATTGAATGGGCATGAACCCAGCTTGCACAGTTTGTGCGGTGCTGAATTAAGTTTATTACAAAGAACACCAATTTAAATACAATGTTCAAACTGTAAAACGTGGCCTTTCAGCCGATCACACCAAGGCACTCCACTGAATATGTGTGATAGAGTACTTGGGAGACCACAACTCCCGATGTGCTATTTGGCACCCTTAACATGAACCCCACAGAGTGACTCTATCAGTGATCGAGGGAAGGCCACAGATGTCATTTATATGGACTTCTGTAAAAGCCTTTGACATGGTCTCCCATGACGACTGTTAGATGGATAAGAAAGTGGTTGGACAGTCACATCCAAAGGGTTGTGGTCATTGGTTCAGAGTCCCGATGGACATCAGTGACAATTGGTGCCCTCAGGCGTCTGTGTTGGGACCAGTGTTATTTATTATCTTCATCAGTGACATGGTGGGATTGAGTACGCCCTCAGCAAAGTTGCAGGTGACACCAAACTGAGTGGTTCTATTGACAGTCCTGGAGGACAGGATGCCATCCAGAAGGACCTGGATAAGCTTGAGAAGTGAGCCCAGGGGAACCTCATGAGGTTTAATAAGACTAAGTGCAAGGTGCTCCACCTGGGTCATGGAAACCCCCAGTATCAATACAGGCTGGGGGATGAATAGATAGAGAGCAACCCTGCAAGGAAGGACTTTGGGATGCTGGTGGATTAGAGGCTGGACATGAGCTGGCAATGTGCACTTGCAGCTCAGAAAGCCAGTTGTGTCCTGGGCTGCATCAGAAGGAGGATGGCCAGCAGGTTGAGGGAGATGGTTCTACTCCTCTACTCTGCTCTGGTGAGACCCCTCCTGGAGTGCTATGTCCAGCTCTGGGGTCCTCACAACAGGAAGGACGTGGACTTGTTGGAGCAAGTCCAGAGGAGGGCCACTAAGATGATTAGAGGAATGGGGCACCTCTCCTAAGAGGAAAGGCTAAGAGAATTGGGTTTGTTCAAGCTGGAAAAGAGATGGCTTAGGGGTGACCTAATTGTGACCTTCCAGTACCTCAAGGGAGCCTACAAGAAAGATGGAGAGGGATTATTTACAAGAACACAAGAACAGGACAAGGGGAAATGGCTTCAAACTGAAAGAGGGTAGATTTAGATTAGACATTAGGAAGAAACTCTTTACTATCAAGGTGGTGAGACACTGGAACAGATTGCCCAGAAAAGTTGTGGATGCCCCATCCCTGAAAGTGTTCAAGGCCAGGTTAGATGGAGCTCTGAACAACCTGCTCTAGTGTAAGGTCTCCCTGAACTGAGCAAGAAGATTGGAACTAGATGATCTTTAAGGTCCCTTCCAACACATGCCATTCTGTGATTCTCTTCACCTTCCCTTCACTGGTCTCTTCTTTCTGGTGACCAGTGACAGAACCCGAGGGAATGACCTGAAGTCATGTCAGGGCAGGTTTTGGTTGGATATCAGGAAAAGGTTTATCATCCAGAGCGTGGTTGAGCACGGGAACAGGGTCTCCAGGGAAGTGGTCACAGCACCAAGCCTGACAGAGTTCAAAAAATGTTTGGACAATGCTCTCAGGCACGTGGTGTGATTCTTGGGGCTGTTCTGTACAGGACTGGGAGCTGGATTTTTATATACAGGACTCTAATGGGTCCCTTCCAACTCAGGATATTCTATGGTTTCAAAAAATCTTGTATTTTTAGCTCTATAATTTTAACAGATCTAAGAAAAATAATGGTTTATGTTTTCTTCTTTCTACCTCAATGAATACAAATGAAACCTTAACATGAAAATATCTAAGTGGATTTTTTCTGTTATATTAGAGTGAACCCTGTGATTTAATTAACTTTGTTGCATACAATTGAATATGGTATTTGGTCCCAAACGCTCTCTCACAGATGATTTTGTGAACTCAATGTTAACCTTGCAAGGAAGAGAAGTATTGTACTTTTCTACTGGGAGAATCAGGAGACATTTTGAAAACCTTTTCTAATCAAGTTGACTAATATTATTAGAAAACCTATTTTCATCTGCCAGTCATTCCTTACATTTAAATTTTAAGCTCATTGAAGCAACTGTTTTGTTTTCTGTTGTGTGAGATACACAACACAGTGGGTCTTGCTCCATGGTGGGAACTTTTTCAGTATTATGTTACTAATGTAAGAGAAATAAGTACAGTGCTTATCTACTAGAATTATAAAATATTAATTATTTGTTTTATCATATTAATATATGTGACATGAGGCATATCAATGCCCTATCACGGTTTTCAGTACCATGTTTACCTACCTACTGCAGGTACACAGTTTGATATATAAAAAGAACTATTGTTTTTCATATTATAATGGTACAGACATGTTTGTACTTTGATAGTAAAAGGCCACAAATTACTTGACAGAGGGGGGAAAGCTTTCTTAACTTTTGTAGGAAAGCAAGTTGAAAGGAATTATCTTTAGTCCTGATATATGCCCATTTATCCCCCATGTCCATCTATTCCAGTAAAAGCTTTTCTGGTGTGTTTATTGAGGAAAATGCTGAGCTTTAAAAATGTACATTTAATGATTTCTGTAGCTTAGAGACTGACTTCTTTCTTCAGAGTAGACAAGATTAGATTAATGCAGAGGTTTTTTCTATTATTTTCTATCCATTTTCCCACTATTTCTTCCTTTTTTTTCCCCTAAGGTATTTGAAATAAAATGAATAATCAGCTGTTTGTGAGAGTGTTATTTAAAAGCATTTATATTAATCATTGAGAGGCACAATGCAGTTTGGGAGAAACATAATACAAACACATAACTATAATCATTAGCTACTGTTTGCTGCTTTTGAATGTTTTTTTTCTTGTCGAGTACCAAAGCATATTCTGCAATTCTCATCCTTAAGATTATGAACAAACTGAATTATCCCCTTTTAATCTACAAAATTTGAGACAAGCCTTCTAACAAAAGAGAAGGAAGAGCTGGAGACTAATGTTTCTTAACTTTAATGGCCTAACTGTACCACACTCTTCTTATGGAGGTCAGAATAATTTGGTAGGACCATTTGTAGGCTTCCTTAAAAATACAGTCTACATGTAATAGTCAACTAGAGGAGCAAGAGAAAAGAAGCAGAATTTACATATATGGGCAGAAGCTGATGATGAAACTGATGGTTCTAACATTATTTAATCTACTGAAGAAAGACAGGAAACTCCAGATATTTCAAGAGACTGAATTTCTTATTCTGCATTAGTGTGATTTTGTGGAGCACGCAGCCAAGCTGTGAAAAAGGAGAGCAAAATACAGTTTTGATTGATCATCTCATGGTAAAGTCTGACCCTATGCATCAGTAACTTGTGATAACAAGTTAATTGCATATGCTAATCTAATTTGTGTTCACAGTCCTAGGATTTTAAAAGCATCCAGCTGATGTTCAGTGTCAGCTGCTCTCAGGACAGTTATACTGCTTTTTTGGGGATTGGCTGGCGTATAAAAGCTGATTCCCACATGGACAACAAAATTCTGTGCCTTTCTCTTCAGTCTAAATACCCCCCTGGAAGAGACAGCAGATGAAGTTTCTTCTTAGTTTGTGGAGAAACTCTGTAACATAAAAAAAAAATGAAGAAAAGGAAAGAGAGAGAGAGGAAAGGCATTGTACAAACTGGGAGAAGGGCTTGAGAACTGGTAGCACTACTGCATCTAGAGTAATGTGCTTGCTGCCTCTCTGCCAGGTAGACACAAGTAGCTCCAGGTGAGGTTCGTGGCTGCTTGCCTCATGATTTATTGCTCACAGCACATCAGTGTGCAGGCTCCTTGTTCTGTCTCCTGAGCTATATGTTAGAATTAGTGCCTCTGGTGTTCCCCAACACCGGTGAACATCTGTAGAGAGGCAACGCTTTCCAAAATTTCAAATTCACATCTGGGATGCAAAAGACAGCTTCTTATTCCAATCTATTTGTTCTATTTTTCTCTATGCTTAGCTTCAGGCAGAAGCTGTGGGTCTTGCAGAGTTAACAACCCTGATATGTACTCTACCTCCTTAGAAAAGTTAATTTGGTGTTTGACCCTGATTACTAATAGCTCTCGCAATGATTGGAAAGGTAGAATAATATTAACAGTGCTTTGTCAATTAAAACATGAAGACCTGTTCTAATACATCCAGAAATATTGTGGTGCCCTGTGTAAGAGGAATTTAATTTTTTTTTCTATTTTCAATTACCCCTAAAGCCAAGGGCTCCTGGGTATTTTGGTACCTGAACTCCAAACTCTTGTATCACCTCCTCAGAGGCCTCAAAAAAATTAAGGCCCTTCTGCAATTATTAGTCCCCAAGATAAATTTATTCAGTAGAATAGGAACATGCATTTTGGGTTGAAGATCATATTACATCGATTAGGCAAATACTGACTCAGATCCCTTCAAAGCTGTATATCAAAATTATATGATTAGCACACTTTCCTCTATCATGTCAACCTCTGACACATCGCCATGGATTTCTGTGGAAATACTCAACTGCCAGTAGAAGAAGGTGAGGAGATTATTAGCATCCAACTATTTAGTTGTCCCAGTGTCTCATTTCTGAACTTCTGTTGGCTGTTTGTTATATCACTTGAAAATTCTTGCAAGGACCTGAGCTCTGTGAATGGGCCCTGGACCCACTGCTGGGAGTCCAGGGAGCACTGGGAAGTGGCATAGTTCTTTTCTGTGGATGAAACTCATAGATTTTGTTCAGGGTCTTTTTCCTTCTCTGGAATTTGTGTAGCTATGCATTATTTGTTCTAGTTCAAAGAATTTCTGTGTAACACCCACCTTGGTATGTCGCTGTAGCAGGCACGGTGGAATTGCTTGGCAAAAACCAATTTGAATTAGGACATGTTGCTCCTGCCTCTTTCAAGTCTTTAGGTCTACATTGAGAAGAATTGTAGAACTCTGTGTGTCAGAGCTTGCAGAGGTGCAACCATGCTTGGAAACCTGTCAGATTGCATCACAGCTCCCTCATGGCCTCAGGGTCAGGCTTCTTTTGGGTTGAAACAAGGAGAGGTTGCTCAAAGATCTTGTTATGGCAGCAAGATAGGAATGGGTAGGGCGTGTGAAGATTTTTACCATTTCCTTTTTTGAGAGCTTGGCAAATGGTTAGAGTGCTTTTTTCTTTTGTATACACTAGGAAGATAATTGCTTTGTAATGTGGAAGTAATTGTATGTGCTATGAGTGGGGTGTGTGTGATTAGGGATACTAGAAACAGTCCAGCCTTGGCAGCAAAGTAGTTTGGTAGTCTGGTAATTTCAAGGTAAATTTTAGCCTTCACAGAGCTCTGTGTTGACGTCTGTGCTATTTTTTGCACCTAAGCTTATCTGCTGCTAGCTCTGAAGTGTCTATACATCCTATTAGTTTTAGGGTGATTACATGCCTAACAAGCTATGAAAAGTAGTTTTGGGCCTGGGGACAAGCTTCTTAGCTTGCCGTCTCTTTTCTTTGTTGGTACTGGTTCTGCTGCCTCCTACATATTGGTCTGGTTAGGTGGCAGGAAATGTACTTAGTAGCCTTGAGGGATTCAAGGCTTGGGATGAGAAGTGGAGACCTCAATGGTTCTGTGATTCTGTGATCACTTCCTTTGTGCGCTGTAGACGTTGCCAATCAGCAGAAGAGCTACTCCAGGTGGGTCACCTCACCTGGCCTATCACTTCTTGGCAATACACTTATCTAAGTGTTTCTAAAGTTGCAAACTCAAACAAAATGAATGAAGGCTGTGAATATACTAAAACATACTTCTGAATAAAAAGCTTCCTTTGTCTAGTGTAAGGCCCTACTGAGTGGAGCTTCAGGCCAAGACAAAGCTGTACCTTTGATCTTGGAGGTGTTGCTGGCTGCCTTAAGTTTTTCAGTTTGCATACAAGAGGTAGGTATCAGTATTGTAGACAGGAAAGAGCTGCTGGCTGGACTGCTCTATAAAGTCCTTTGATGCTGGAGGCTTTCCCTGTCCTTGGTAAGACTTCACCTGGCAAAACCTCTGGCAACTGGAGATGCTCTCCAGGAAATTCTCCCTTGCATTCAGGAAGGAGCTTGCCTGAAGTCATGGTGTATAGTATAATATAGTATCTACAGACTTGATTTATTGTTACTCTCATTTGCATATGAATTTGTGGACAATGTTGCAGAAAAGCTGATGAGTATTTCAAGTGTTAACAGATTTGTAGGATTTAACAGATGAATGCCTACTGATCAAATGATTGGGGTTTTGTTGTTTGGGTTTTTTTTTAAATCTAAAGCAAGTGAATCCAAGCAAACTGGGCAACAGCAATTTTCAAAGTAAGTGTGCTCCAGGAATACAATTTCTGGTGTCGCCTTTTCTGTTTACATCACAAATATTGCAGTGAAAAATTCACTACTATGAAACTTGGGAATAGTGATTCCAGAGGCTATGTTACAGAGTATTCATAACAGGCAAAATTGATATTTGTAAGTGTAACCCTTTGTTTTGGGAAATCTGATTCCAGTTGTAATCCAATATTGCATGTTTCAGTTTTATAGATAGGAGAGAGGCAATTCAATTAGCCAGTAGCAGTGTTCCATGTGATATGTGAACCCATCTAAAACAGTTTGTATTTAAATACCCACAGCAACTGCTCATGGACTGATAAAGAATTATCTTTGACTGCTCTCAACAGATCATTTTGAATTATGAACATAGAACCACTCAAATTTTCTCATGAACAGGAAGACACAAATTGAACTGAGCGCATTATTGAATACAAAGAACTTGCACAACATTTGTAAACAGTGGTGTATCCTAAGCAGTATCTCCTGCATCTGTTGTAGCAGTATGTGGAGGTATTCATTAACAAACAGCCCATAGTAACTGGGACTCTAAATTTAAACTCTTCTTGAATTAGAGGAAGCAGTACAGCAGATTTAGATTTCTTCCTGAAATGGGACACTTCAAAAGCCTTGACATAAATGCAACAGGAACAAGTTTCTCTAAGCTCTGTAGTTCCTGGAGAGGACAACCTGAAAGGTTTTGAAATTTGTGTCAGTGAAATAGGTTCTTCTTCACTGATGCAAAAGAAATTCCACTGTATTAAAGGAGAAACACCCACATCCAAAACACCTGAATTTTTTTATTTAGATAATAAACCACCACCTTCTACAAACCATTTTGCTCTCCTTTTCTATATTAGTTCCTTTAGTAAGTTATTTTTGAAAATATATATTAATATTGATCAGTGACCTTCCTCAATGAGCACATTTAGTTACCAGATGTAAACATGCAGCTAATAGCTCATGCTGTGCAGGTCTGCCAGTGCCTCCCAACCTTGGCAATAAGCCTTAAGTGGACTGGAGGGAAGGCTGTCAAGGGCTTTCTGCTGAAGAGATACAGGCTGCAATCTACTGAATGCATCGTGTCTGAGTACCCTGAGCTTGCTCGGATTTATTTTTTCCTCTTAAGATCATGCTTTTATATAGACTGTTGCGAATCCTGATTTAATATTCTGCTGACTACACCAATTTGTCATGAATGAGTGGTTTGGGCAAGGTTTGCTTTAATACTTACTATATAGATGAAACATAAAAAGGAAAATTCGCTTAAAATTCCTTTAAAATGATTTGCATGGAGACCAAGGATGCAAGTGATAAGGGTGCAAAAGGGTAAGGAAGACTCTCCCGTGAGTCACAAGGCTCAGAAAGGACCCCCTTGCTAAACTTAGCCTCAGACCCGATCAACGTTTATATTTAAAGGGTTTAAGTAGCACTTCTTCAATTGACTAATTCAACATTTATAAAATGATTAAATAGAATTGACTACAGCTGCAATAGTACCTTAATTATAGCTCCAAGACAACAGTATTTATGCTATACTTGCTATAGAGTATTTAAATCAATTCACACACACACACACAGAGAAGTATATACAAAAATATCTGTGAAACATTTCCTTTGAGTTCAGTGAAATACCCATATTGAGTACTTTGGCTTTTCTTAATGGGTGAGGGTTGAGCCCTGAGGAGTGGGAGGACTTTATCAACCTAGCCTCTGTCATCAGCTTTAGGTAATTGTCCTCTAGCTATCACAAATGTGAGAGTTTGCAAGCTCCAAGAGGTGTCCCACTCTGACAGGGATGCTGGCACATCCCACTGCAGTCCAGCTCAAAGGGCCTCACTTGGGTTGCCTATTTATAGAGTTGCAAGATGGTTTACTTTAGTAATCTGTAAAATTTTCATCCTCAGGTCAGTAATTACTTGAGTTTTCAAAACAATTACAAATTGTTTCCAATACAATTTCAAATTGCTTTCAATACTCCAGTCACAAAGGCTGGGGACAGAGTGGCTGGAGAGCAGCCAGGCAGAAATGGATCTGGGAGTTTGGATCGACAGGAAGCTGAACATGAGCCAGCAGTGTGCCCAGGTGGCCAAGAAGGCCAATGGCATCCTGGCCTGGATCAGGACCAGTGTGGCCAACAGGACCAGGGAAGTGATTCTTCCCCTGGACTCAGCACTGGTGAGGCCACACCTGGAGTGCTGTGTCCAGTTCTGGGCCCCTCAGTTCAGGAAGGATATTGAGGTGCTGGAGCAGGTCCAGAGAGGAGCAACAAGGCTGGTGAAGGGACTTGAGCACAAGTCCTATGAGGAGAGGCTGAGGGAGCTGGGATCGTTTAGCTTGGAGAAGAGGAGGCTCAGGGGAGACCTCATCACTCTCTACAACTCTGTGAAAGGAGGTTGTAGCCAAGTGGGGGTTGGTCTCTTCTCCCAGGCAACCAGCAGTAGGACAAGAGGGCACAGACTTGAGCTGTGCCAGGGGATGTTTAGGCTGTATATTAGGAGGAAATTTTTTACAGAGAGACTAATCAGACATTGGAATGGGCTGCCCAGGGAGGTGGTGGATTCACCATCCCTGGAGGTTTTTAAGATGAGACTGGATGTGGCACTTAGTACCATGGTCTAGTAACCATGGCGGTGTTGGATCAAGGGTTGGACTTGATGATCTCAGAAGTCTTTTCCAACCTGGTTGATTCTAGGATTCTATGGTTCCCCTGGGGCTACTGTTCAGGGAGGAAGGTCCCAAGGTTGTTACAGAGTGACGGATTGTGCTTGTCTTTCACCTCAGTGATGTTCCCAGCTTAACCGTGCAAATTTTCCTAGTGTGTCAAGGGACGCTTGACCACCCAACTTGTCACACAAAGACCAATGCCCAGCAGGGATTCCTGAGGTTGTAGAGTGTCCTGAGGAGGGGGTGGGGAGGAGAATGGACCACCACAAAGACTTGAGACAAGATATTGTAAAACTTCAAAAAATTAGTTTGAAGGTCTGTGTTTAAATATAGACGTGTTTAACTCTTTTGGTTCTTTTGTTGTTTTGTGGGGTTTTTTTGTGTTTTGTTTTGATTTTGGTTTTTTAGATTTGATTGGTTGGTTTGTGTTTTTTTCCTGTTTCTTGTTGTTGTTGTTTTGTCTCATTTTGTTTTTTGTGTTTTACAAGTTTAGCCAATGTCAAGAAATTGGCAGGGAAAACTTATGCTGAATATTCTGTCTCTGGCAATGTGAAAGTTAAACCTGTCCTCTACTGAGGGAACCTCCCTACAAAGTGGCAGTTTAGGGAGCCATGAAATCTTTTCATCATATAAACATTTTAGAGACAGACGCCAACTGGAGCCTGGGCCAAAGTACTAGAAACTCTTATACCTGAGAAGGACTAATGTTTCAGAAGATTTTCAAGATCAGAAGACCTTTCCTGATGATGTTGAATTGTAGCTGTTTTGGAGTATTATTATGCCCCCTCAGTAGGAAGCTATCTCTGTATCTGTCTGTTCTCTTTAACTCACCTCTCAGCAAAAGTTAAGAATGTTAAATGAAAGTTGCAGTACAGACATGAGACTGCTACAGTGCTGCACAGCAACCCCCAGAAGCATGTACTCTGTGTGCAGGCTACTACTTTGAGCAGTCTTACTGGCACAAAATGAGGATGTCCTGATGTGCTCTATACTCAGTGAGGGGTGTCAGGAGGCCTATAAGGAATTTTATAGTGATGAGGACTCTTACTGAAAACATTTGTTCAGAAATAGTAATTCAAATGGAATTTGCTGTCAGTCACAGCTTTTGCTGTGCTACTTGTTGAACTCTTGTGTAACCCTGCACATTTTTCTGGGCTGAGAAAGAGAGATGAATTTACACCATGGATCACTGTAATGTTCCGTTAAAGCAATGCTGTGATTGCAAGCATGGATTTCTTCATTTGTTGTACAGGAATATCCTATAACTTCAGAGTAGAATTACAGGAATGATGAGGGTGTTTTTGACACCCCTAACCCACCAAAATATAGTGAGATGATTATAAGTGGATTATTTGTCCAAGAAGTCATATCATAAAACACTTAGGAAAGTGAAATTGTGTCACTGAAGGTACAAGTGTGAGGAAGTCACCATTGCTTTCTTGATATTTGTCAACCAGGGATCACAAAAGTTATATGAAGATGATTTATGATGCTGTAGTGTTATATACAGCTTTTTCAAACTTATACTCTACATTTAAAACCAATAAATTCATCTCACTACAAACTTATATTGTTCAAACTTGTATTGGTGTTTGTCAACACTGAATTTGTAATAGCCATAGTTAGAAAAGACAGATTATTTAACAAGTATACATTTTCTCTATGTATGTTCCTCAAAAGTTGTGCATGAGCAGACAGAGGATTTCACAGCATGCATTTATAATACATCACCACCAGGTTAATATGCTTAGGGTCATTTTTTTTCTGTGTGTGTACCTATCCTGGATCTTCTGAACAGAGTTGTTAAACACCTTGTGAAGGTTTTTAAGTACTTAAAACAGATTAATTAAGGGGAAAAAAAATTAAAAAATATTTTATAGGCATTGCATGACACTCGCTGGATTA
Source organism: Manacus vitellinus (assembly GCF_001715985.3). Taxonomy (NCBI): domain Eukaryota; kingdom Metazoa; phylum Chordata; class Aves; order Passeriformes; family Pipridae; genus Manacus; species Manacus vitellinus. The sequence goes on along the minus strand of NW_021938789.1, from coordinate 44,094,991 downwards.
CTACACACTTTTAAAAAAAGAAGAAAGGAAAAATGAGAGTATGACAATGGCATGATGAAAACCAACTGTTTCTTTTGGGAACACAGACTGTTGAAAAGCATGGATGGACATTTAAAAGGAAAGTCATAAGTGAGCAAAGCTCTTTGCTTCAGTGGATTTAAGATCAGGCCTTGGATAGGAAAAGTGTGAGTCTGGAATTGTGATACATTTTTATCAGAGTACAATACTCTGTGACCAGGTTCTTCAGTTATTCCATGCAGGGAGGGTTTAATGTACCAAGTTCACATATTTGAGGATATTTTACCTTTTGCAGGATTTTGATTTAGTAAGTGATACCACAGTGCACTGAAATCACAACACAAATACAAATTACACTTAGCAGAATATAGCAATTGACGATACAGATGAATCACAATACAAACATGATTCTTGTTACTGGTCTCTTATGATATGCTCACTGTCACAATGCCGATCATCCCCAGTCACTGAGGAGTGTGGACTAAAGTCAGCTCCAGCCTTTCTCTCTTCAAACTTCTCTTTGTTAGTTGCTCAGCTTTGGTACTGTGTTGGGTTCAGCCAGATCTTACTGCCCTGTGCTGGTTTGGCTAACGCAGGAAGACATTCACACTCATCTGCTTATGTTTTGATTAACTGCTTGAGAACAAACAATCACACAACCAGCTTATCCAGGCAACTGACACAGTCATTTAGCTAAAACAAAGTCTGCTCTCTGGTCCCTTTTTTATTACTTCAGCTTTCTTTGCACTTTGCAAAATCCACTGATGGTCAGTGGATTTTGGCTGAATTCGGTGGGAAAGTGTCTAGGTAATAATAATGCCTAGCATGTTTTCAGATACAGGCAGAGGAGTATTTTTACATACGTCAACCTATGGAAAATTTGTGAAAATAGCCCAAATATTTTTTTTTCCTGGTAAAGGTTTCTCATACTGAAATATGTTACTTTATCTTCTGCAGAGAAGAGTCCATTGCCACAGTGGTATTTTTCTTATATATAAATCTCCAGTTTAAAACCTTTTGACCTTTCTCAAATCAATCAGGAAGGTTCTGTTAAGGTGGCTGGAGGCAGACCTTACAGCTTAACACTGAGATACAAAGCTAGAGGACATTTATCAAAGCAGTACATCCTACTGGAAGTACACATTCTACTGGAGTATAATGTTCAAAAATATGGAAACTTTGGTAGAATTTAACTTAGTCTTTTGGTCATGCTCTCATGTTTAATAAAAGCATTTTTCTTATATATTTGAAAAATTGTACTGTTGCAGACAGAGCTGAACTTCATTTGCTTGCATTTTGTCTATTTGCCTGGGAATGGGGCTAAACTGTAAATTTAATAGACTTGGGGCTCATTAGATCTTCGTTATAAAGACATTTTTTATCAAATCTCATGTAATTTTGTTACTGTAGAATTAATACACTCATAATAGAAAACATCATACATTTCAGCTTCAATAAGTAAAGAGGCCAGTTACGCTTCAGTAAGTGAGACATAAATGCCACAGGTCAGATGCAACTGAAACAATGTTTTTTATGCCGTTGGCTTATTTTGGATAAGCCCTACAGACATTGTTGTGTATAAGGTGCAATTGTGCTTTTGGACTGAGGCATATGCATGTCTTCGAATTCCTCTTTCTCTCCAAAGCAAAAAAAGTAAGTGATACGTAAAAGTGTCGCAACATTTATAGCTGGGATTTGTCAGTGGAATCTGTTTTGCTTTCCCGTGGTATGAATATCTAGTCCCAAAGTAGGAGACGATTGTCCAGTGCTGTCCTTCTAGCAGCTGTCACCATGAAATGTTTAGGAATAAACATCTGCTGAAGTGTGCAGTGAACTGATGAGACTTGAGGCTGTGGAGACGGTCTTGGAATTCCTCTGTGAATAACCATTAAAACTCAAGTCCCTCGGAGGTGCTCTTTTCTTGTGGCTGGCGTGCATGCTGTCTCCATCATTAGTGTCCAACACCACTGTCATGCTGGACTCCATTCTGGACACAGCATATAGGCTACTTTGCCGGGTGGGATGGAACCGGGCTGCCTTGAGCTCTAGTTCCTCATAGCTGGACACTTCAATGAAGGGGCACCAGCGGAAAGCTCGCTTGAAGCCAGCTCGGAACCTAGGAGGAAAGATGCTTGATGAAAGCCTGTGCTTATGAGACCCAGCCACATGCCTCCATCTGAAAACATAACTGTGCTGGCAGGACACTGATTCTGCTAGTTACCCTGTCCCTAGTCCTTGATGTGGTGAAGTCAGTGGGAGTTTCCTAGACTAAAGTCTGAGTAAGGTAAAAAAAGATACTGGTAACAGCTTTCAGTTTCTGATTTTCTGTATGCTTTACCTGCATTTCAACGTTGGTATTTCCTTGATAATGAATTTCCTGTCTTTTGCCCATGCCTAATTAAACAAACACCAACTTTCATAGAACTGTATTCATAGAAATTGTTTTGGTTTGACCTCTGATGAAATCTGCACCTACATTTTCATCTTTTTTCATCGAGAAACTTCATAATATTCTTTTCTCTATAATACCATCCCAGTTTCCAGATTCCAACATCCCTTCTCTGTTTCCCTCTTAGCAGAGATGCTTACACGGGAGTGATGTAATGACTAATAATTGTTCATTTAAAATATTTAGAAAATAATTTTTAATAATTAAAGAGGATCCTAGAAAGTTGAAATTTGACTGTGAACAATGTACAAATGGGAATTTTGAGGATTTAGTGCATTAGTGCTTGCAATATTTGTACAGTGTTATTTTATTTCAATTCAGAGGCAGAGGTTTACTTAAAGACTATCATTACTTTTTGTGTGTAGAAGTTTAATATATTAGAAAACCAATTCCCTGTATATTTACGTGTGAGTGGAAAAAGAACACCTTTTCACCTAGACCTAAAGCTTATCAGACTTTCTCCCTTGTCTTACTTTTCTTGTTTTGTTTCAGTAATCAGCTGTGTTGTTTATCCTGTCTGTAAGGTTTTTGGAGCAGTGGTTCAAATACCGCAGTGATGACTGCAAATAAAAATTCAGATTAAATTTTCAGTGAAAATTGACTGATCTTACAGGAGTAACTTTCTTTCCTCCTTGATTTTTTCTGTTTGCCATGGGGTTCTTGCATGATGACAGACAAGCATGTAGCTTGCTCTTCAGCATTACTCTGTTTACATGCAGTTCACATTATGGAAAGATATTGAAAGAACCTCTGATGGCAATAGATTTAGTGAAGGGAATTGTAAAACTTAAACATGTTTAAACTGTGTTACTTTTCTTGGCTACTTCCATCCTCTTTCTAATTCAGAGCATGTTTTTTCCTCATCTTGAAAAAATGTCTCTTTATCTAGATATGTAAGTAATATCCTAATTAGCCCAGAAGATGAGGCTGGTGATAGGTGTTATAACTCTGTCTGATACTAGATCCAGCAGAAGTAACAATACTGCATGAATTGATCTGACTCCCAGCAACAAGCTCTATTTTCCTACTAAATGAAAAGGAAGCAGATGTTCCGGCTTCTTGATTTCAATATGGAACTTAATTATAAGAAAACCGTCAACAGTATTTCATTCTTGCATTAAATTCTGAACAGGGCGACCTTTAGTGTTTCTCAAAATTATTAGTTTTTCTTTGGTTGTATTCTTCAATCCAGATATTTAATTTTGCAGTGTATGACTGTCAGTGTAAGCCACATCAGAGATACTAATTTTTTATTAATAGCTTATTTTGTAACAGTGTCATAAAAACTTTCTGAAGAAAATAGAATTGTTTTAGAAGTTTTATGGTAGTAATTGGGAAAATATGAGGTCTCATCCTACTTTGCCTTTGATTTTGCACACACTGGAGACTGAAATTTGCTTTCTGTTGAAATTACTGGGAAATATGCCATTTGAGTAAGGGTTTTTTCTGGCATGCTAAAACTTTACCTCTTCTTTAAACAGTTATAAATATCAAAAGGGGCAGAAGGCTGTATGAAATCAGGCATTACCTTGCCTTTTTAAAAGATCATGACCGTTAATTATCATAGGTTATCTGGGAGGAAGACTGCAGTGTTTTTACACCAATAACATCTTGTCAGGATTTGTTCGCTTCATTTTAAATTACACTCCTTTTGCCAAGTATTGCATGATCCTTAGGGGTTTTTAGAAATAGTTTGCAAAATTGGTATGAAGCTTGTCAGTAATTAAACTTGACACTGGCTGCTAATTCAAAAGAGATTTAAAATTATATTTAAAATGACTTATTACTTATTAATATGAATAATGATTCATATTAACTGAATTTGTGAAATGACTTGTTGTTCTTTGTGATGTTTGTCAAGTAATACTGGAAGAAATACTGAAGAACAGGACAGCCAGGATGATATTTGTTTAGATCCTGGTCCAACAAGCTGAAATGAAAAACATGTGTTCATTCTGCAATGCAGTAGTTTCATACTAGCAAATATCTGTGAAATCTCATCAGACTCAACAGGTGCAGTGCCTTTGAAATTCAGAGCATAATGGATTGCTGTCAAACAGTACTGTAATTTAGGTGTTGAGTAATGAGAATGTAAATATTTGTTTTATTAGCCTGTTGCGCATCTCAGAGCATGGTCGAAATCTAATGGTGAGGTGTACAAAACACAGTAAATCACATTCTATATTATATCCTTCCAGCATTGCAAAACAAAATTAGAGCTACAATTAGTTAGTGAACATACGGATTGCACTTTGTATCACTACTGACTGTCTTTACCTTGTTATTCTAATGTTTTGCAAGCCAAAATATATTAAAATGCTATAGATTTTTGAATTTTGCATATGGAAATAGGAAGGGGTGGGTTCAGAAAACTGAATTTTGCTCTGAAATTTAAATAGGCCAAAGTATTTACTGGAAGCACACCTTTGGGTTTTTTTGGTATTCATTTCAAGTAGAAACCTAAAGAAAGTTTTTTTTGCATTTTGTTTTCTTTCCAACTAACTGAAAACTATTCAAGGGAATATTCTTCATCTTTTATCCCATTTAAACCATTTATATTCTCATTGAAGTTATGCACATCATTTCATAATTAGCTCTTACCTCTTGTTAAGACAGCAGTAGATAATGGGATTGTACATTGTAGAGCTCATGGCAAGCCAAAAGCTGGCTAAATAGATTTGCTGAATGTATTTCCACCGGTTTAATTGTTGATAGATACCAGTGACTATGAAGTAAATGTGGTAGGGCAGCCAGCAGATGGCAAATGTCAGCACAACCACAATCATCATTTTTACCACCTGAAAGAAAGAAGTAATAATGATATTTAGCCTTTTTTATTTGGATTAGCATTTCAACATCCATTAAAAATGTTCTTGCAACTGATTATTAGAGTTAGTCAAAGAAAAGATGAATATGTTTTTATATGATTTCCCTTTTAATCTGACTCTCTTAATTATTTTTTTCTTGGCTGGAGATCCTCTTTTTCCTAAGAAAAATAACGTGAACATCTTCTCTAATTTTCTTTGTATTGATTCTTACAAGTAATATATTTGCTACCTATATTTGACTATCTAAAATATCACTTTCTTTCTGTACATCTCATCATGGAATAAGTTTACAGGGTGATTTATTTGGACACCTTGTTTTGGCCTTTATTGACCCTGATGTCTTTTGCTGTTGTGGTCAGCAAGTGCATTTCTTGTTCCCAATTATTAGATATGATTTGAGTAACACTAGGCTGTAGGAAATGAGCAACTGCACTATCCTGTCTAATTTCAGAAGCTAACAATTCCCTTGGCTGGTGATCCTAATTTGTTGTTTTTCTGCAGTCATCATAACATCTGTTAGCTACCATAGTTTCCATTAAGCACAAATGAAGACAAGCTCTGCTTTGTGCAGGAAACACACGAAGAAAACTTGCAAGTCATGTAAAATTTTCACTCCTGTCTTTCCCTCTTCAGCTGTGTCAAGTACTAGCCCAGCTACCATTTTCAGCACAGTATGTCACACATTTACACCACAGGTTTTCTTTTTGTGGCTAAAATGAAACCAGACATGCTGGATCTGTGCTGCGAGGTCTCTTGTTCATTTTTATTGTGAATACTGAGGAATAACAGGGATCTCTATGAACAGTTTCTTTATTTTCTCTGTAAAAAATGCTGTTTCCTACTGTTTCTAGTTTTACCAGAGGGAAAAAAACCAAAGAGCTAAAATTTCCCATACTTACATATCTTTGGTTAATATTTTTATAACATTTCAACTGACATAATTACATCATTTTACATATAAATGTTATGGTGCCCTCCTTAACTCATATTACACCTTCCTATAAGAAAAATAAAGCAATTTTTCATTTAATATCTGGTCCCAGTTAACATCTGTCCTGCTGGCTGGGACTGTACTGTACAAGATTTTGCTTATAGGAATACTTATTATTGCTAATATATCTATTGATCATTGCTACCATGTACAAAAGGGACATCTGACCCCACATACAACATTATTAATATTCGGTTCTTCTAAAGCACTTTTCATCAGTTAACTGGAAATCATTGCAGAAGAAAGATTGGTATTATTATAAAAGAAGACAACACACTAAAACACTTTCACCTTTGGTAAGTGTACATCTGTGTGTCTATATGTAGGCATAAAAAGAAGTTTATGGGACTGTATAAGCAATTTTTTGGGGTCAGGGAAGGGGTTGTGACTGTATATGAACAGACATTTCTGGACTAAACCATGTATTAAAATGAAACCATAAAAATATGTTGTCAAATCACAGTCTATCATTAAATGGCATCTCTTTTTCACTGGTTTGGACATAACTTCCACTATTCTTCTGCTGTGGATTTACACTTGTGCCTTGCACACATTTTACAGGTAGAAGACTTAACGCTATAGTTTTACTACAATACTTAACTTCTGCATCCATCAATTTATAAGTGCACTTTGCTGGTTGCTGTTTTTACAGATATGCCAGGAATCATAAGTATTGCCTCAACATTGTCCAAGACTTCAATAATTCCAGAACACTTGAGAGCCTTGACTTACCTTGTTATTTAATTAGCAAATCTAGCAGTACCAGCTGTCCATGTAAAATTATTCCTAGAATTATTCATAATTGGAATATCATAGGTACTAAATGAAAGGATTTTTGTCTCCAAATTTTCAAAGTATAGACAGGGAAATCTGTATTTACACTGAACATTTCGTCTGTGCAGTGCTTGAGAACCAAAACAGTAGAGCTTCCCAGCAAATAATGTAGCTTAATCCTGTTGAACACTGTGTCACTCATGCCCCAGAGAGGTTAGAAATCACAGTAAGCGTGTAGGTTGCCAGTTTGGCATACTCAGTTGTGTTAACAACATTTTCCAAAAGAAGGTTGGTTGTCTTTTTTCTAACATCCAAATTCTTATTGGCTAGTTTTCCATGTTATATTGAAGGGCAAGGCAAGCAGTACTTCAAGAGTAACTTAAAGGTCTCCTAAAGCTAATAACCTTCACAACCTGCACAAAAAATTGCATTTTGATTTCAACTGCTGCAAAAATTAACCCCAAATGAATGAAGTTTTGTGTTAAATTACTACTAAATGTAGTATTTCAGGTTTTCCTCAAGGAACCAGAAATCCCAAAATAACTTTTTACGCTACAAGGAAAATCCATATTTTTTTTCTCACAATTTTAGGTAATTTGATTTTAGTTTTAAATATTTTAACTTTTTTTTAAGTTTTGAAATGCAAAATGCCAAATCACCCACAGAGGATCACATCTTTTCCTGCAAGGTTACAGTTTTGTTTAAAACAAAACACTCATCTTTAAAAACGGTGAGATTAGTGTAAATTTTTTTTGTTGTTATTTCTGTCTGGAAATCCATGATTAAATATTGTCATCATCATCCTGAAAGCAGAAATTTCTGAAGCAAATAGTTACACTAGATGACAAGCAAAAGATGATTTTAGCTGGCCATTAGTGTTTGATTTAATTTGTGAAGTAACAAGTCACTTGAATGACAGATGGTGAAGCACATTATTTCTTAATCATTCAGATTTGCAGCTGTTTTTCATAAATATCGAAAAATATCTAAAATTTACTGTATCATTTTTCTCTCAGGTAAGGATGTATAAGTCTGCATTCCACTGTTGTGAATGGTAATGTACTGATAAATGTATGTTTAAGGGAAGATGTAAGATGGGGTTTAATGTGAAAAATGCTTTTTCCTGGAACAAAAAATTGTGAATTTTTCCAGTAAAAAGGGACATTTAAAAAAAGTCAAAGTTAAGTTGTCATTCTTTTGAATATTCATGTAGTACAATGCACTCTGACGTATTTCCTTAGGAGAAGATAAGTGAGATGTTGCAAGTCTGTGTAGCTTAACATTGTTTGAAACACAGGGCAATTAGAGTTAAATTTGAAGTTAAATGCACAAGTTATGAGAGGAATCAAAAAGCCCCAATCTATTCTCATTTCATCATCTAAGAATGACTATGTATTGGTGGAAATGAAGGAAAAAAATAAGAGAAAGCTGAAAAGGAGGGAGTTTATTCCCAATGTCCTTTTCTCTTTCAGAGACAGGCACACACAGTGTTCAAGGCCATACCTTGCAGTTTATGGCTGCAGTTCTTGTTCGTAACCTCGGTCTTTCTAGTATTGTTTCATTTCTTGATTATATCAATAACTATGAACAGAAAGTGATGTCAAGGTCTATAAACCCAGGGCACCTTGAATTTCTTTGGTATAAATCCTGAATAACAAGTGCCAGTAAACCATTAAACTCAGTTAGGGCATAGGGAAAAGAAGTGAAACAGGCTAAGTATGAATTTGCCACAAAAACCTGCTTGTCTTTTCCCAGTACATTGTGATGTTTCACTAAAAAGCCTCCAGTGACACTTCTCAGGTTCGACTGCAGAGTATAAAAGACAGCTTCGATGTTGGGGTTGCTTTTTGACTATTTAAACCTGTGACTCTGAAAAAAAAAAAAAAAGAAGTCCTTTTTAATAGGCCTGTTCTGCTTTACTTTTTTGAGATATTACTGTTTTTCAATTACTTTCCCTCTGTTCTGTGTCCCATAGAATTCGTTAATAAGGGTTTGCTTCTTGTGCATTAGGAAACATTTGTAAAGCAAGCAAAGAAGAAAACTACTGAATTCACTTGATTAGCTTCAAGTATAGCTGTTACTGCCACCATTTCACTACACAGCTTTCCAAAATGTGAATTGCAGTGAAAATCATCAACCTGTGTCCCAGTGGCACCATTTTCTCCCAGTGTTCTGTTCAATCTCCCTTTGTGGGCAGCATAGCTGGAGGAAAGAGGGTTTTTTTCTGTTCCAGGCAGTACTTCTGTTAAAATGAATTGTACTGAGTCTCTCAGTTGTGCAATCTTTATGCAAGTCTTGAGGCTAGATTTGTAATAAGATAGAAAATCAGATTATTTATTTTATATATATTGTTTTTCATCAATGTGTTCTGCTGCCTATGTCTAAGAAAAACTATTTCTAGGAAAACAGCGTTAATTTATGTGCTTTGTAGTCTTGTCCATTCCTTTAAATCTTTCCTGTCCAAGTAAAGAAGCATTCTTTCGTTAATGAATGGTATGTAATGAAAAAAAACATATTTAAAAGAGCAAAACAGATGTAAGTACATTGGAATTGGAGTTTAGAGGTTTGCCTTTGCTGTGAAACATTAGAAGCAGTAAAAGTGAAAAGGAACTAACAGATTCTGCTACACTCTGAAAAAGCAGAAAATACATTTTTTTTCCGTCCTGTTTTTATTTTGAATGAAGAATAGCTAGAAAAAGAGTCTGATTTAGATGTAGCATTGAGAGCAGCTCTTGAAAGATCAGGAATAAAATATATTTTTCTGAGAGTCTCAGTTGCTTCTTGAGGAACATAGCAATTCACATTCCAAGGCACTGATTTATCATCAATAGCTAAGACTTGGGCTACACAATCGTTTCCTTTTCAGTCTTCTCTGCAGCTCCTTATTGCCTTTCTGAGTCATCTTTGGTAGTGCTGCTTCTACAAGGTCAGTAATTTATCTTCTGATTTCGCTTGCACAGATATCACACAGTACAACTTCATTAGTTTCAGAACTTTTACTCCTAGGTGTTATGCATATGTAAATGAGAACTAAATCATTTAAGAACTCATGCACTGTAATGTCTTCGTTAACCCACTCATGGATATTATTTGTTCATGAATACGACTTAAACACAGTTCACAGATAACCTCTGGGACTCATAACATGTTCCTCTTTCTGCTCTGTGCTCTTTTGGGAGAAGTAAAATACCAAACTAAAATTACAAAAGGTGTTTCTCCTGACATGTAAATTCACTTCCCAGTCCTGGGCACATACATGGCACTTGTGCACTGAGCACCAGAGAGAAGGGAACACCAATATGTCTTTGCTTCTCCACAGTGCTTATTTGGAGTGAATTGTCTATCTTTTGCAAGCAGATTGGGATGCAAATATGATTCTACTGGCATTTTTACAGAGTTAGGACTGATTTCTGAGATACTTTGACAAGCTCAGGGATTTTCTGTTCTCTTTTAGCCCATAGAAAGGACATATTCTTAATAGCTGAAGGAGATGCACATTAGGGAGGAGAAAGAATGGGAGAACTTGAAAGTCTTTCAGTCAGGTAAGTTCCTTGTCAATTCCAATTCTCAAAATAGTTTTATTCTTCTGACTTATGCTTTCCATCTGTTTTTCTCAGTTGTTGAAATAAAGAAACTGCTTTTCATTTCAGTTTGCATAATCCCTTGTTGCAGACAGAATTCACAATCACTTGTTATTTAAGCTCTAAAGTTCAAAAAAGATACTACGTTCTAGTATGAAGTAGCTTTGAATCAGATTGCTGTCTTACAAATGCTAAAATGTGGGCCCCCCCCAAATCAAAGTAATTCTGACATTTTTTTATGAATAGCCTTAGCCACTACAGTTTTTAAATTATGTTTTCCCGAAGTTGCATAGAACACAGGTTTGGCAGTGACTTTGAGATTCTCTCAACATGTCAAGAAATATCTGTCCCATTGCAGAAAATGGGTCATTTTTTTCTCAGAGTTTTATTTTTGTTGAGAATACATGATTTTTACAAGCATCTGATGGGGGTGAGGAGGAAAACTTTCAACCTCTGTTTTCTCTTTTCTGTTTATAGGAATAAAACTATGAATTATTCCTAGAATGTACTTGTTTAAAATGCATGGCAAAATTCTGTTGAAAAAGGCACAGTTAAGCTATTTTTTATTGCCTTTGTAATTATGCATTTGCAATGGTAGTAGCATCTTCCTTTTCAAAGGTTGAAGAAAAAGTATTTTTTACCACCTAAAAAAAACAAAAAAAAAATTAATATTGTCGCCCAGTCTATTTTCATTTTAATTGAGTTCAAAGAAAACTGTTGACGTCAGTAATGTTGAGGTTTATATTTTGCATTTGATATGCCTAGTTTATTTTTGTTATTCCACAACTGACTGTAAAAGGTTATGAATTTATACAAGTAGACTTGTAACTCACAGAACATTTTGGAAATATTTAGTCAATAAAAGGTACATGCGCTGGTCAATTTTAGCTAAAAAGTATCAGGAGTGTCATTATCCTGGCAGCATCTGCTGTTTCTGCTTTTGTGCAGACACTTTAGCATTGGTTCAAGTATTAAAGTATCCACATGACTTGGGCATAATGGTCAACACACTGGTTGTTACTGCAGTGGTTTGATACTCCTGTGGAATAAGACAGAAGCTGCCCCATGCCAGGGTGGCTGAAACTGTTTCCTAGCAAACCCACTCTAAAACCTGGAGAAATCAGGAACTATTTCTATTCACCCCAGAAAATGAGTAATGAAATAAAGGTGCTTTGAATAGGTTATTTACAGTGTTGCAGTACAGAAACTTCTAAAGTATTAAGCACTTGAGTTAAAGGAATGAATTTGTTAGGTGAGGGTATTAATAGACATAATACAGACAATCCTCTGTGTGTTGGTGGTAATTTTCATCTGCTTCTAAGAAAAGCACATTTGGAATATTGCAGGTTCTCTGTGGTTCAACTCCTGTCACCATTCGTGATGTCTCTGGGTTGTTTCCCCTGGTTTCTTCTTTGGCAGTTTGTGCAGCAGCAGGAGGTAAATGAGGTCTCTCACACTAAATCTTAAGGCAGTAGTCACATGGACTTCTGCTTTAACTCAGGAAAAAAAACTGCACTGAAGTTATGTTTTGTTTTTACCTGTAATGAATGTAAAAATCTGTAAGTGCAATACTGGAACTGCAGTTCTGTTCTGCTGAATATACAGGTCTTGGCTCTGCAGTCCTCCAAAATGACAGATCTGCATCAGCTTTCCTGGGGTTTTCACCACACAGATGCTGGGCACTATTCCAGAAAGCTCAACAGACTCAAAACACATGCTGAAATTAATTTTTTCTTGACTTCCCTACAGGGAGTCAATGAAGAAGGGGCTTCTTATGTGCTCTCTCTTATCTGTGTATGTGAGTATATTTATTTATTTATTTATTTATGCACCCATACACACGCAGGACTATTAATTTGGTCATAATTTAGGATACGTAATGGGATAACTTTGCCAACAGATGGATGAGACAACAGAAGACCTTTTGAAGTTTCCAAAGTTTATTTGTATGCTGGTGAAAAAATTTGCATACAACTTAAAGAACACACTTTGTCCTGAATGTGGGATTTTAAGGTTATCTGAATGGAGGATCAGGTCCCAAACTTGTTCTACACAGAGAAGGTGAAATCTGTCTTAAAAAAACCCAAATCCATAGTTTTAAACATGGAGATCATAATCTCCATGCTGAATATGCAAGTTTTGAAAAAGAAACGTTTGGTTTCATTTGTCTTTCTGGTAGGTGTCTTGGTTTTATTATTTTAACATTTATAGTTCAATTCAGCAATGCATTTGAAAACACACTGAGTTCACTAATATTGGAGTGAAACATTGTTACTTCCATTCTTAAAAATATGAGGCATTACTAAGCAGAAATTTTTGCCCTATGACTGTGCCTAGACTTAATATTTCGCATCAATTTTCTGCTGCAAGTGGTCAGAAATATAGAATTACCAAGGGGAAACATCACAGAAATTCTAAGTGCACAATTCTGAGCCTAATCACTGACCATGCAGAACCAATTTCTTAAATCTGCCCCTGACCTGGAGTTGCTGCCAGCTGCTCAATAAAAAAATTTTAACCAGAAAACTTGCATCAGTCTGTCAGTAAATACTTAAACTGCCAAGTTTTATGCACAGTATAAAGCCATGTTTAGAATTTACTGTGTTTTACTCCCCTGTGGTTGCTGCTTGAAGCACGGACGATAAATGTGGGGTGATGTGTTCACAGTTCATAGCTGAGTTTAGGAAAAGTTGGGACAGTGAATGGAAGACGCCACTGTTGCTGAATTTGCTGTAGCTATTTGGTAGATAGAGAGAGCAGGGCAGCTTCCAGTAATTTTGTTAGATTTCACTGTGTTAATCCTGTTCAAAAATGATCAGGAGGTCTGACTTTATTTTTACTTCAATAGGACAACTTGTTCAAAATGTGGGAAATTATTATAAAGAGAACAAATTCATGGGGGAAGAAATCCTAAAGAGGAGAACAGATGAACCCCCGGTTTTGTGAGTTTTTTCCCCTGAAATTCCAAGCTGACAAAATAGATCTTTAAAAAATATTTTGGATTTAACATGCAATGATACTAATCCCCCAGTATCTCATGTCCCAGACTTCTGAGGCAACTTCTATGCATGGGAAAAGTAAGACTATGAAATGAAAATTATGACACACAACATTAAAAATTACTTTGATTATTCTCTACCTTGTCAGTAGGTTTTTGGTCCATATACTCAGTAATGGAAAGGGTTTAACAGAACTTTTTAAAACTTAAACCAAACTTTTCTTGTTTTTTTTCTTATACTTTCTTGTCCATCTGGAAAAAAGCCTCTGCGTGTGTATGTATTTAGGAAGGGGGTCATACATTGTAATTAATGTGTTGTTTGTGCAAGAATTTAATTATTGGTAAATGAAAATGTCCAAATCAGACTTTCCTGTCAATACTTTATATTCTTCCTGAGATTTTCAATAATCGTGGGAATGTATTACTGATCAAAAGGGAAAAGATATCTTCTTCTGCTGGTATTTTCAGCAGACAGATATTCATATGATATTCTGACCCGCATTACCCTTTTGAAGCTTTAGTTAAGCTTATGAGAAAATAAGGTAAAAAACCCCCAACCTGTTCTGCAAACTTTTAGCTGTAATAGCAATTACTCGCAAGTAGTGACTTTGACTGTTGTGTTAATGCCAATCTGGTGAGTCTGGCAGGGTATGGGACAAATGCTCAAAATGTTAGTGGAACACTAACATTTGTAGTCTGGTCCAGTAACCTATTTCACGACCAGTGCTCACGCACACAGAGCCATAGAGAAGAACAGCAGACAGGATAGCCATCAGTGCCTCATAGAAAGCATGCTAAAAAGTATGCCATGTCCCCTTGTGTAACTGCATCTACAGTGTTACAAAACCAGCTTTAGGCTTGTGTAACAGTTTGTGAAGTCAGGCTCTAGCTGTACTAGGGTTGGTTTGCATTTGCCATATTAGCAAAGCTATTTCATACTTCCCATAAATTGTCAGAGTTAAGGCTATCATAGTGAGATGTGCCCTGAAGCAGAATCAGAGGAAACCTATCTTTAGTTATTTATTTTTGTAAGTAATTTTGCCTGTGGCATTTCACTGCTGAGCATGATTTGGGAACCACTTTGCACTGGAAAGGTAGTGGAGAGAAAATTTTTTTTGTTAGAAAGTATTAAATACTAATAATATTAATATTAATATTCAATTAGTATATTATTAGTGTACTAATAATATAAATATTAAATCCCTCCAAACCAGGGTATATTCTCTAAATGTCAGCCTTGAGATCAGCCTCAATTAATGTGTTTACTGAGGAGTTTAGTACAGCAAAATAAGAGCATGCCAAATAAGTTTGGTGAAGAGACACTTCTGAGCAGCTTTACTGCTACAGAAGTGAGACAGAGGAAGAACTTGGATGTTGACGAACTGCAGAAGCAGAAATGTCACTTCACAGTGCTGATCATATACTTCATATGGTACCAGTAGTGATTGTGTCTCTAAGGGGGTCGTGGCACTGACAGATATCACAGAGCAGATAGAAACTGCTGGATTGGTACTGTGCTAGTTTTAAGGATCATTTTACACTGTTCTTCCATAGGTAGGATCGTATTCGGAAAATTTCTGAGATTTGCTGAATTAAGGACTAATAAAATTTTCTGCTGTAAGTAGTGGAATGAAGTGTTATGAACAAATGAGGGGGAGATATATGTTATTGATTCATTATAGCACAACCATGTCATCAGTTTAATGAAGCAAAAAATGGCATTTTAGGATGTTCCAGATGAGGCATTCTCTGGAGAACAGGGAAGTGTTATTACCCCTGTCCAGGACAATAGTGACAGTACATTGCTGGCATTCCTTGTCTGGTTTTGGTCACTTGTTGAACACAGATGTTGGTATATAAAAGAAGACCACAGACACTTGTTTTATTTATATAACGAATGTAAATAAAGGCTGAGAGAGGAAATTGATATAATAACATCTGAAGAGGTGGCACCATTGAGGGATACTAAGTAATTAATTAGGCTGACTGAAAATAATGGCATAAATAGAGCTATCTGTAAAGAAATTTAGCCTGGAAACTGGAATTCTAGGATTGGTGAGATTTTTTAGAACACTTCCCATTAAATATAGCAATCCAGAAGGCAAAATGGTTTAAATATAGAGGTTTAAGATGATATCAGAGGAATTCTGCTAGGGCTGCCTGTAGTGACAGAACCCGAGGCTGGTTCCTGTCCTGTTTTCATTTAACATTTTAATATTGAAAGAGATAAAATGACACTCGAGGACTAAGCAGAGAAAGTACTGGACACAGTTCAACATCTTACAGTGTCTGGCAAACAAGGGATGAGTTTGCTTTCAGAAGAGCCTTTAAAAGTGTCTGAGAATTCCTTCTCCTGGGTTAATGTCTGAGAATTCCTTCTCCTGGGTTGTGTTTAATTTACTTTAAGCAAGATATGTGACAAATGTCAAATGCAACCACAGATAAATCTGATATTTAAAACTTGCCATGTCTCATTGATATGAAAATCTTCAAAAGGATTCAATTTCTAGGATAGTTTCCTGAAGTCTAAGATACTATGCAAGTATAACCTCAGAGGAGACTGACTAATAAGTATAAAATCATAAAGTCAGACTAATCACTTCAGAAACGTTTAGTTCAATTCTTTGTACTTCATGTAGAGCAAAGACATTGTATGAGCATAAAAAGCTGCCACTTTGCATGGTATTTTTGTCACACCTTCAACTGCCTGAGGAATTATCAATGGACATTTCCATGTAAGGACTGGAATCATTAAAAAGTGTCTCTGTTTCTTTTGGTTGTTGATTTACAACAAAGCAGTGGAGTGTTCAGAACTGGTGCTATCTGAGGTAAGCTGTCCTTCAATCTGATATTGCTCAGACTTTTCACTTTTTGAATGTGCTGAACAATGCTTGCTACATTTATGAGTGGCTGCACTGAAGTACACCTGTGGTTTTCAATCACAATAAAGCTTTGACCTACAAGGTGTTCACAATGCATCATCGTTTTGGATAAACAATAATTAAACTGTATCTGTGTGAAATTTCAGATAGTCAAGAGATACAGCCACTCACACAATATAATATAAGCAATAGGGCTATGTCTGTTAGGACACCACCTGTTCTTAACAGAATGTTTAATTGTCTAGCCTAATCTTCTCTGTTGTTTCTCTTCTAGTATTTATTTATTCTATTCTGCATGTTATTTTCATTGTCAATCGCTGCAAAGTCAAAGAGTAGACTCATTTACAGATGATGATTACTGATGGACCAAAAAATTATCCGGGCATCTATTTTTGGCAGGAGTTTATAATATTCATAGCAAATTGAGTTTCTTCCCCTCATTACCCCATGATAGAATGAGTAGGTTGTTTCACTTATCAGTCCCAGAAATGTAAAATCAGCCAAAGGGAAGAGGTACCTTCCCTGGGGAAGTGCAGGTGCCTCTTTGTGTATGTTTGCACTGCTCTGGAGTGGGAACCTTCTCAGTAAGTAAGCAAAGTCCTTCTATACCACCATGGCAGTCATTTCTGTCCATGATGCACGAGCACAAATGAATCTACAAGGTGGAAACACTCATGGCCTGTGAGTAAATAAATGGTGGCAAAGGCACAATGGCAATATAATTCTCTTCCACAGTCTGCTGTTGCGTGGCCAGTTTGGATGAGATGTAACCAGATGCCTTCCCCCTGCATATTTTGTGTTCTAGGATTTGGTTCTCTTTGCATACCTAACATGGAGAAGTGAATTTTTTGACATATGGGCAGGCTTGGTAGATCATTACCTGAATAAAGGCAAAAAAATTGTATGTTTGTTACTGTCTGACTTTTAAAACCCATTGACAGGTGATGATTCAGTATAGACGAGGGCATGAGCTCTGAAGATTTGGCTATCCCTTGAAGTCTGTAGCAGAAATCTGTGTAGAGCAGTTGATTGAAGCTGGTGTTTTTAATGGAATTGAGGATAATCGAGTTCTATTGACTTTCTGCTATACTAAACTTTGACTCCCTTATGCCATTTTGAAAATGGAATATAACATATCAGTTATGGGAGATTGGAATGCTGGTCCTCATGCTGGGAAAAACTAGGATAAGATGGATTGCTTAAATAACCAGAAGGATATTAAACTTTCCATGTCTTTATGCAGTCCCCTGAGGTAGCAATTATTTTCCAACCTTGAAGAAGTCTGAACAAATGTCTAGGATAAAATTGCAGTTTCAAGAGGTGTGGGAAGTCACGTGCAAAACAAACACTTGGACTCAGAGTGTCAAAACATTTTGTTTCATAAGGCTGGATGTAAACTTTTACATAAGGTTTTATGAATGGGGCAATATCAAAGTAGCCTGTTTGTCTAGACTTAGTGGTTCCTTGTTAACAATAAGGATCTTTGATTTCAGAAGTACTTATTGCTTATCATGTGATGTAAGTTCATAGTGTAATATTCTCACCACCTACTTATGATGAGTAAGCTTTATAATTTGAGTATGGTCTCGTTTTTCCAAATCTGTGTCAGTCCATAATTCAGTATTCCAAGAGTTTTGATGCTGCACTGTAATGTTTTGGGCTTTGTCTCTCTTCATTTTTTTTCTTTTCCCTTTTTTAATTTTTTCTTTTTTTTTCTTTATCTTTTTCTTTTTTCATCCTGACCTTGTCAACTAACTTTTAGTGCCAGCAAAAGTATCATTATTTCTAACAAGTGCTTTTCTTAGTTGGTACAATGTAGTACTAAAATACATATTAATATATTTTCATGTCATTTATTCATATGTGGTAAAAAAATAAAAAAGGAAACAACAGGAAAAACAGATGATTTCTGAAAAAGGCAAAACACTAGTTCTGTTATTGGAGAAGAATAAGTTATGTCTTTATTTGGATTCCAGTCTGTTAGTTCCTCTCCATGAATGACCAATTATGATTCATCTTTCCAAATACCAGTTACTTCATAAATCCTGCTGGAGAGCACAGCAGTGTAGGTAAAGTGCCATCATGGAGCTCTACCAATAAAGTCACTGATGCAGTTATTATATACCTGCACATATTTTAAATCCCTTGTTGCATGTGTTGAAGGTATGCATTCCTGTACTCTCACATTTAAAATCCTTTAATTAAGGATGCTACACCTTGTCTCTTGCATATATTTAGAATTCTAAAGAGATGCTGTTTTTAAAGTATTCCAGGGATTTAATTGGACCCTTTATATCATATATTAAGCGCTAGATTTCCCTTCAGAGACCTCTAGTTTTTATGTCATGATTATTTTACTTTGTCATTATGATAACAGGTGCTGAATTCTGGGATGTCCTGTTTCTCCAAGCTAGCTCTTAATAATTTTCTTTTCACACTTGCTTTCACAAATTGTGTCTTATTACAGAAAGTGATTCCTTGGTTTGTCTTT
Organism: Manacus vitellinus; assembly: GCF_001715985.3. Taxonomy (NCBI): domain Eukaryota; kingdom Metazoa; phylum Chordata; class Aves; order Passeriformes; family Pipridae; genus Manacus; species Manacus vitellinus. The sequence continues at coordinate 44,075,979 of NW_021938789.1, read as the reverse complement.
ACAATTAGAACCTGGTCACCACCCACTGAGTATTTGCTTCCTTTTTTTCAGTGTCTGAAAGGGCAACATTGGTGATAGCACGGTTCATTGACCAGTGAAATATTTTTCTGCTTATGTTCTGTTGTGAAGGTAACTTCATAACTTTGAAAATACATTTTTGGGTAAGTGACAACATGCATGGCAAAGATTGTAATGATAGTATTGAACTTCTTGGGTAATGTCAAAGAGTGAAATGCTGATATTTTGATATTCTTTCAGCATTTGTGGAAATTAGTCCAATAATTTTGCCTTGGGCCAAGTATGCAAAGCATACTTCTTAGTTTTTCATGATTATTTTTCATGATTTTCTCTCTGTTTGCATTCCAGTAATCTTTGAGCTGTTACAAGTCAATAGTAGTGATAACACTGGTCATACTGCATTCTGGTTCCTCAAGAGAGGTTAGCATTTTTCCCTCTTAAGAAAGCTATGTTAAAACAAAAATAAATAACACTTCTGGTTCCACAGGAGGCATTGTACATCATGCCATAAAGCTGTCTAGGCATGTCTACTATTCTGACAACTAAAACTTCTGACAACTTTACACTTTTGTGGGTCTGAAGATGTATGACGGAGAAAATTATTCTAACCTTTCTTTTCATGTATTGTCTGCCATAACAACTTTTACTGTGTTGTATGTTGGGGGAAAAAAACAATTTCATATTCCTGGCAGTGTCCTAAAAGAAATGGAAACATCAGTGTTCTCCACAATTTGCAGAAGATCTCCTGTTGTCTCAGGACTCAATATGCCCCACTCTGCTATTGCTACAGCACAGGAGCATATACCACAGTTCAGACACACTCACAGCATCAGGAAGCAAACTGAAACAACTGAGCAACTGAAAATGTGCTCATCATTGTGAGTTAGAAGCCCATGTTTGGGTATGCTTTTTTCAAATTCGAAAGGTTAAATACACTTTAGTATAAAAAAAAGAGGTCAGAAATAAAAAGCAGAAGGCTGCCTTATGAAATAAGAAAAGTTAGGTTGAGAAAAAGAATATTATAAGAAAGAAACCTTAATGGCACTGCAACATGATGAAAACTGGAGATAGTCAAATACTCAGTTCGTAAGCAATCCACAGTCTAGTTATATTAGGCAATACTTACAGTGAAAGGGGTTAAAGAAAATAACTGGGAAAATTAGCTTGTATTTCCCACAAAAAGTTACTGATTAAAAATTTAAATTATTTGTTATAAACAGTCTGATCAGTGCTTGTCTCAAATATGTATGGGCCTTAATCTATTGATTAACATCAAGATTCACTTTTGTTTCAGCAGGATAAGAATCTAACCTAAGAGGACCTAATGGTTTGCTAGCCCATTGTTCAAAACTCAGTATTTTAACTCTGTGAAAGGCTAAGCATTTTGTCCTAGTTTCCACATAGCAGACACAGCATATACTGCTACCTGGAGATTAAGAAGTTAAAACCCAAATGCTACCTTTATTTAGTGACAAACAGCAAAGTTACAAAAAGAACAGCTAGTGAAGATAGAAGACAACTTGTCAAATTTAATCAGATTTTGTATTGAAGCAGATCCCTCATTATTGCTGTTTCAAGTATTTGGTATTTCTGAAGGAATATACTGTGATTCTCAGCAACACAATTGTAGATGATTTTATCAGGATTCACTTAGTGGGATTTATCAGAACAGTACCTTTCTTTTAGCTTTGAGCTGCTCGTGATATTTGTTGGATGTGTCACCTGGTATTTCTCCTCCCCAGAGGGTAATTCCCACCATGGAATAAGTGACGCCCATGACAAGCAGTGGAAAGCAGTAGACCAGCACAATCACAATGATATGATACCTGCAATGAAAAAGTATTAAGGTGATAAGTGCTTTCAAAGGAGCTATATCAATGGAATGGGCTGCTAGAAGTCAAGAGTTCTACTTTTAGCACAAAGCATCTTTTATCTTGACTGGCTAGTCTTTGGTGTTTTTGCTGTCATTTTAGAAGACTTGAAGTGCACTGCAAATTTATTTACATTTAATGCAAGTGCTTTATGGGGTGTCTAATGCTGAACCTGCACTAGCATACATTAAGAATGACTCTATCAGGACTAGTGACTGCTGAGTAAGGTATAGTTGTCCATAACTAGCTGAGTTGATTTAATTGCTGCACAGCCAAGCATCATGAGGGCAAACTAGGCATTTGGAGCTCTAATCTGGACCATAAATGAAAGAGAAAAATAAGGATTTTAATGGCATATTGATACAAAGGCCCTGATATGTGTCCTGTTACCTGCCATTCTTCATATGGCACGTCTGTTGCACATGGGCAGCGCAGATCTGTACCCTACGTGCAATATAGTCATCACTGCTGATGTAAGCACTGGGAAAACAAACATAAATTCTTTTGCCTCCTGTTAGTTCCTGGTTAAATGCCAACTTCAGATAAAATCCCAGTGAATGATCAGTGAAGAATCCCCAGCTGTCACTGAGAGTGACCTTACTGCCCTAAAGAGAAATGTCTGTATATGGCTCCTAAAGTGATGAAAATTACATATGACTGGGGCCTCTTTCACCTGCCTCAAAGAGAGCAAAAGGTCAAATTTGATTCTAGATAGTTACACAGGCTTTCAGCCTTGAACACAATGTTCGTTTTAAATGTCAATGAAAACATTAAAGGAGAGATGGCTAGGTAGCCACTTATTCCTAATTCTGCCAGAGGGACAAACAGGATATTTTGAATTTAATTGACTGGTATTCTCACTTTCAGAAGCTGGAACCAATTATAAGTTATCCAGTTTTCTCTTTTGGACTGATATCTGACATAAGTAATAATGTGGAAGGAAGTGGGAAAATACAGCCCTCTCATGAAGAGATCTAGAAAAAAAACCTGACTGGGGACCTCTCATTCTTTACTATCACCTGAAAGGAAATTGTAGTGAGATGGGTGTTGGTCTCTTTTCCCTAGTAACAAAAGAGGAAATGGCCTCAAGTTATGCCAGGGGAGGTTTAGATTGGATATTAGGAAATATTTCTTCATGAAAAGGGTTATCAAGCATAAGAATGGGCTGCCCAGAGAAGCGATTGATTCACTATCCTTAGATGTATTTAAAAAATATGTAGATGTGGCACTTAGGGACATGGTCTAGTGGTAGACTTGGTAGTCTAAGGTTAATGGTTGGACTTGATGGTCTTAGAGGTTTTTTCCAACCTAAATGATTCTAAGGAGATAATAGAAACATTTTTTTTCCATTTAGGATAAAAAGGAAGCTTACTTGGAATTATGTTCCCATTTCTGACCATCTCTATCTGTATAGAAGTAGCCATCTTAAGTGGAACAATGATGCTAAATATGCAGCATGAGGTGGAGCGCACTCATAAAAGTGGGTGAGAAAAAATGCGTTCCACTTATCACTCATAATGCTCTATTTTCCTTGCTTAGAAAACTGGCTTTACACTTCTCAGTGACCAACACTTAGTTATTCTGCATGTAGAGTGTCTGAATGATACTATACAGATTATGCCAAGCCAATTGCAAGTCTAGACACCACCATGCACAAGTTTAAAAGAACAAAAGCTTACGTAAAATGCTGTTTTGGACCACCTGGCCATGCTACATAGCAAAGAGTTCTCCCAGGCATCACCTTGGTTATGGAGTATAGGCACTGGGGAAAGGCCAACAGGAAAGCCAAAATCCATATGCTCCCAATGACCACCTTGGTAGCAGTTGCAGAGAGCCTAGGTTTCAAGGGATCAATAATGGCCATGTATCTGTAAAAAAAGCAAAAACCTCTGTGTAAGAAATCTTCAGAGATTCATATATATCTAGAATGAGCCAAAACTTAGGATTAAAGTGAAGGATAAAAGCAGAGATATTTGTCTTCCTGGAGTTCTGGTTGCACTGTGGTCTTTGGGTGGTTCGGCTCCAATGAAGGCAGTGCTGGAAGGAGAAGAAGGTTCATTGAATATTATTTTGCAGCCATGGGACACCTTTTTAATCATATGTATATCAGTAGAGCAACTATTTTGCAAAGACACATATCCTAATTGTTACAGTACACATGTAGGTTCTTGGCACACTTGCCCAAGATTTTTAGGTACAGACATTAGCCACAAGACAATAACGATAATATTCGTAGGATAATGATCCTGATAAGAATTGGTGCAAGAATCTTCTGCATCCATGTTTACCTGCTATGGCACACAGATTTCATTCAAGATATTTCTACTTTTTGGAATTTTATACTTGAGAGATGGGTAATTATGGAACAGATGTTTGTTTTAGTGAAGGTAACTGTTTATAGTTAACTATAAAATATGTGATAAATCCAGCATCCATACCTGGAATTTCAAGCTTATATATTTCTTATGTTTTTTACTGCACTTAGATATTTTTTCCCCATAGGGTAATTAGTTACCCTCTCCTTTACATGCTTTCTTTTTTTTGCCATCTAAACTGGTGCTTTTGGTATTACATACTAGTTATTAAATAGTTTTATTTGAGTGCTGGGTGTCTTGTCCTGAAAGACCAGAAGTTCTCATGAAAATATACATCAGTTGGATTGTAGCCCTCTGCCACCTAGCTCCCTTCCCCTCCAAAGAGTAAGTACAACGTGGTAATGAACTGAAGTTTGTAGTCATGAGCCCTGTCTTTGAAATTGAGCTGGCTTTTGTGTGGACTGCCAGGTACATCCAAATGCTTGATGATCTTTACCTGTAGTAGGTGATAAACATAAACAAATCATCATTTTCACATGCTTGTGGGACTCTTGAGGTATCTCCTTCTAGCCTGGAATTATTCCTTCAGTTACTAGTTTTCTTCAGATTGTATATTGCCATTATTTCATGCACTATTGTCAGATTTCTACTACATTCACATTATTCTTATTCCCAGTTATATTATTCTTAATCCCAATAGATACCAGCAGTAATTTGTGCTGCCTAAGATAAAATTCAGGGAGATAAAATGTTTTATCTCCCTGTCTGCTGTCTGCCCTTTAAAGACATGGATTGTTTGTGTGAAATGACTCATATCTCTGTAGTGATGGAAATTTTAACAATTGGCTGAGTACCGTAAGTCAGAGGACAAGGATCAGATGAAAAGCAGGCTATTTATCTTTCTAGTTTGAATTTGAGTGATAAGCGAACAACCTGGCTTCTGCACAAGATTGATTACAAAAATGTAGCAGATAGTCATTCTAACAAACCAGATGGGAAGGAAGTGGAGGAACCTTGACCATTCCCTCAATAATACCTTTGTGCAGGCTGGGTTTAGCTGAACAGAATATTGACAGCCCTCTATTACAGAGCCTTTGATAACAAATCTAAGTTATTCTACCTTGCCAGTACACTAGCAATTACAATGAAGTATCTAACTTGTTCTCTAAGTGGCTTTTCTTAGAAGCAAAATTGCTTAATTAACATAGTGAGATATTGCTTTATAACTGCAATTGTTACACTCACTCAGATTTGTCATATCAATTTGGTAGCATTTTCTTAGAGAAGCCATCATTGCCACAACTAAGGGTAGTAGAAAACGTGCAATGACTCTGAGATGCAGGTTAAAAACCACCTCTGTACTTGAACTGTCTCTGGATGTAGCTTTCTGTAGCCAAGAGAAGCCCCAATAAGAACTAAGTCCTTTCTGCACTGTTAGCTGTCATTTGAAAGGAGACACAGCTACTTCTACCTATAATTTTGTTTGCTGGAAATGCCATTACAAGTACCTAAGCGTGGTAAGTTGTCTATCTCTTTAGCCTCAACCTGAAATAGCAGTAGCTAATTTTTCAGTTGACCCTTGCCTTTGATCTCTGTCCATTCAGATAGAGTGTTTCTGTCAGCAATGAGAATTTCTGCTAACACAGGCTAGAGGTTCCATTCTTAGGTGTTGCTCAAAAAATCAATAAGGTGAGGAGTCTAGATATGGGATAATGTATATGTATGATGCAGAATATTGCCCTTATGTATTACAATTACCCATGGTGTAGCTCTGTCATTAGGGCTCACTTTTTTACTCTGTTTGGTATCCTTACATGTGTTATGGATGGCAAAGTGACAGTTACAAGGAGTAGATATGCTGTCTGCATTGTGCACTGAATGGTGCTGAACATGGTGTAGAAAAAAGATGAGCGTCTGAGGAGAACAGGAATGAAAGGGAGAACAATGAGATATGAGATCTAGAGCAAAAGCAAAAGAACTGAGACTGGGGAACAGTTTGCTGAATGCAAAAATAGAAGTGAAATGAGAAAAACGAGAAAAGAGAATTGTAGAATAACAGTATATAGAAATTATGTTGAGAGAGGAGAGAATAAGAAAGGGAACTGGGGTGATGAAATGGCAAAAGACCTATGACAAAAATCAACCCTAGTGTACCAGAGATTCCAAGGTAGGTAGAACTGGTATAAAAACAAAACGGTATGACAGTGGAGCTCTGTGGTGGCGAGCCCTTCTGCCTCTGCAGCTTTATGGGAGAGAACTCCCAAAGAGTTATTCTCTCTGTGATCAGCCAACCATAAACTGTATGTAGGGGGAACAGCAGGACTTCTCTATGCTCCCATGTCATCTGTCTTAATGACTGTTCTGCTTCTCTGCTGTTCTTTGAAATGGTCTGAACTTCATCATAGAGTCATAGAATATCCCAAGCTGGAAGGGGCCAATCAGGATCATTGAGTACAACTTTTAGCCCTGTCCAGGACATCCCCAAGAGTCGCACCGTGTACCTGAGAGCATCCTCCAAATAATTCTTGAACTCAGACAGCCTTGGTGCTGTGACCACTTCCCTGGGGAGCCTGTTCCAGTGCCCAACTGCCCTCTGGGTGAAAAATCTTTCCCTGATATCCAAACTAAACCTCCCCTGACTCCACTTCATGCCATTTCCTTGAATCCTGCCACTGATCATGAGAGAGAAAAGCGCCTGCCCCTCTGCTTCCCCTTGTGAGGATGTGGAAGACGGTGATGAGGTCTCCCCTCAGTCTCCTCTTGTCCAGGCTGAACAGACCAAGTGACTACAGCTGCCCCTCATAAGGCTTCCCCTCCAGACCTTTAATCATCCTTGTGGCCATCCTATGAATGCTCTCTAATAGCTTGATGTCTTTTTTATATTGTGGTGCCCAAAATTAGGCAGTCCTTCTGAAGACAGTGACAAGGGCAGAGACCCACCGAGGTCTGCCATGTTCTGTGATATTTATACACATACCTTGGACCTCTCCACACCTCATCTCTAAAGACAGCAAAAGATGGTAGGCATTTGAGCTGAAGAAGGATTTCTAGTGGCTAAAAGCAACTGAAGGGTTGTAATACCACTGAAAAATGATTGTAGCCGCACAAACATTTCTTCAGTGGGGTGCTGTGCCAATTTGCTTTGCAGCCTTTGGACATCTACTGTTCAGCCCTTCCACTAGGCTGGAGCAGTGGGACACCCTGCTGAATAAAGGGCTCTGAACTTGCACTTGATTTAAAGATCAGACTTCTAATGCTTTCTCACTCCGATGGGAGCTGCTGGTAATGACATAGATAGCTTGTTCCACTCCATAAAGCAGGGATACTGAATGTTAAATACACATTGCCGAAAGGAATTAACTCATTACGCTAATTTATCACGCAGAAATCATTATTACCCTAACATAAACATTCATACTTGGAAGATAATTATAAGATGCAATATGCACATTTAGAGATGTAGGGATGGGAATATGTGCAGGTAGAGACAAGCCAACACTTTGAAGAATGTGGGTTGTTCAATACCATATTCTTCTTTGTATGACTCTAAAATGTTTTTAGGTAGCACTTTAGTTTCATCATTAGAATTTTTAGCATGTGATTTTGTTTGTTGTGACCATAAAATATCCCACTGTCATTACTTTTCTTCCAGCTTTGGCTTGTGTTAGTCTTTGTCCCTAACAAATTACTATTGAAGTCAGCAGGAGTCTTTCCACTGAACTTAATGAGAAATCAGTCAGGCTGCATGATATAATGACCAGTGCATCATGGTGTGCTTGCTGCACCGCTCTTCTTATCTGCTGGAGTGAGAACTAGTTCCCTTCTGAACTGCTCTGTTTATTTAGAGTCTACAATTTACTGTTTGGTACTTGTTTCTTGGGTTCATCAAATCAAGAAAATCTGTTTTCTCTAAAATGATAAAAGAGACTTTGGAATAACATTGATAAAGTCTTTAAGCCAGTGGTTATAATCACAGCATAATCATGTAACTGTTAGAGTTTGCAAGTAACAAGAGACAAATAGCTGGTACATACTATAAAAGTTTCTGAAGTTTGTGAATGATGGTCCTAACAGTAGAAAAGATAACACCCCCCCCAATTTATCTTTTTGTAGAACAACAGATACTGACTAATACAGTTACAAAAATCTTTCTTCTTTAACACATAATTTAGAAAATTGTGGCAAAAATACACAAGATGTTATTAGAACAAAATGATGTTCAAAATTGGATCCTACAAATGCCCCTTTGGAGATAGAGTTGGAAGCCTTTAATCATCCTAAGTGATTTGTTTCACCTGTTTACAGCATGTTTATAAACTCAAATGGGGGAAAATGTAATCAATTCAGTCCCAGATTGTAACAGGAAATTGGGACTTGATGAAGGAAGAGACTGAGAGAAAAATCACAATGCTTGCATGTAAGTGGCTTGTCAACAGCAGACATCAGAGTACGCTTCCTTTGTGAATGCACAGATGCTGTTATTTCCTCCAGACAGAAGCTGATTTTGAGACTTTATATTTAGAATCAACTAGAAACTTAGGGAAATTGCTATGATTCCCTGCCCTTGTTTAAAACACTGCTGTGGAAAATCCTATGGAAGATTTTGGAAAGGTAGACATAGTAGTCAAAAAAGGATGGAATGAACTGTGAGATTTTAGTGGCATTTTTTTGTATAATGTAAACCAAATCTTGAACTTTTGTACTCTTTTATCTCTATCTGGTATCTTCTAGTGCAAGACTCCTTTTCTTGTGTGAGTGGTTTGTATTCATTCACTTAGGCTGACTTTCTCTGCAGGACGAGTGGCTGTGGGTACTTTTGTAGGACTATCACTGACTGTTGAATAAGAGTGGTTTTGGTGGCCTGAAGGATCTACAGTGAACAATGTCACTGCCACACAGTGATCACGTTAAAGCTAACAGCATAAAGAAAGGAGTGTATGACAGCATGACAGATAAACACGTGGTACATTTGAGAGAGCAGTGGGCATAATCCCAGGGAGATAACTAACTTGACCTTGATTTACCCAGAGGAACATGTGCTGCTCTTGATGAATGGCTATTGTGCTTTAAGAAGGGGGGTAACTGCAGTTTTTCTGAAATCGGGACAAGCATCCAATGCCTTGCTTACAAGTACCTCTTAAGAGAAACCTTAAAACAGGAATATTGAAATTCTTCGGGATGTCTGAGTTGTCATAAACAGTGCTTTCTGTTTATGAGGAACATCTGGTAACTGACAATGGGCTACATTTTTATGAGTATGTAATTGATTTTACACATTGTGTTCTGTACCTATGCGTATTGCTAGGAAAGGGATAAGAATTTCCTTTGGTCTGTTTCACAAAATGATGGACTAACGGACTTCCCCTGACAGAAGGGCTTCTGTTTCTCCTTTTCTTTAAATATGATCTACCTGGCCTATCAAGACCAATAGCAATTCTGTCTAAAATGAACCTCTCATTTGAACATAGGATCAGATGTTTCCTGCTTGGAACGAGAAGACTGAGGGCTAAGCAGTGTTGAAAATGTTGATTATACTTCTCAAGATGTTGGTGTATCAACCTCATTTTTTCACAGCACCATTTGAAAGCAGCTTTTTCCCAGACTATCTCAGTATGTCATCAATAATGTAACTCTGACATGAATTTGGACCAAAACCCCCAAAAAGATCCTGTATTTTTTCCTGATCATTATGAATGGAATGAAAAGGATTATTTTTCCTAGGTCTCTGACAGGGTGAATCCTGTAGCCATTGCATCAGAATGTTCTGCAGAAACTATTTCACCTTTTCTAAGAAAGAAAGAAAGAGATTTGTCAAATTCAAAAAATAGTTTTAGGCCTCCGAATTTGTATTTCAGCTATCCTTTGTATTTCAGCTCTTGATATTTGAACACTTAATGCCCTCCTATTCAACTTTTTCTTTCCAGTTTTGAAGACTAATATTTTTCAGAGGGCAGCCCAGAAACTGGAATCTAGAAACAAGATGTGCTTCATCTTTAAATACTATTTGGGAAAGACAGAGAAATGGGGAAGGGATTTACTCTTTGAATTGTGTAGTTTGACTAGCAAAGTAAGAATAGAAATAATAGTGATAATTTCTAAAGCATATCTTACCTTTTTCCCTTTGTGATATGCAGTAAAGCAGGATAATTCCTGAAGTCATGATTATGAAGTCATCCATTAGTTTGAAAAAAAAAGTCGAAATTGAACTTTAGTTTGGTAGTAGGGGTAGGGCAGGTAGTGTTTTCTGTAGTTACATGGCACCATAGGCAGGAACAATAGCTAACAATAAAATGCCATCTTATGGAAAACTAGAGCAGTGAGTTTACAGAAACTCCATCTATTTCTTTTTACAAAAATATTCTCAGATATGAGGGGAAGATCTCTATGGGGAAAACAGCCTGTGAAGCATGAGAAATCTGAAAAGAACTCCGTCTGCCTTTTTTTTCTTGTTCTGATGTTCATCTCTCTCTCCCCAATCCTCAGTGCAAATTCTCACTTCTTTTACATGGAAACCATTTACTTTGAGACATCCAAATCTGAGGGAAAGGGAATGAGAGAGGGGCCAAAGGCTGCAGTTCTTTTTGGGCTGAGCTCTGTGCTGGGGATGACAGCTGGCTGGGTGATGCAGGTCTCCTGCCTTCCATTGCTTCAACTTCCTCTATTCATTGGTGAGCCAAGCACAAACAACTTGATGCCAGGCATGTGTACACCTTCTTGGTTTGCATCTTCTGCTCATACCACTACCATATGACCTCAATACAGGGTTATGCCCTGTGCATTCCATATCCTAACCTGTTAGAAATATTTGAGATCTTTTTACATATAAACTTCACCCTATACTTAAGTGTTTCTGAGCACACAGGGCAGGTAACAGATACTTAACATTCAGATACTAGATAGTTTGGCAGGAGTATCTGTTTGACGCATGAAGGCCTTGGGTAGAGACTGATATCAAAGTGTATTCTACTGGAAAGATAAGACATTTTTCAATGTGCCAACTGCCTACTTAGAATTTCAGTAACATTAATTTGTAGGGCTTGTGATACTACTTTGTGACAATAATAACTGCTCTTACAGAATACCCTTGAAGAGATTGAAGAGTCTAAATGATATTTTGAGGATCTGAGTGTGTACGTATTATGAATTTAGGTTTTATATGATAAGTTGAATCAAGTGTTTATGCCTTGTATCTGTCTTCTGCTACAAGCTCGTATCATATTACTTACTCTGGAGTCTAATGAGTGCATAGAGAGGTTATGAACAGCCATCAGTAACTGAACAATGTCACAGAAAAAAAGAAAACTGACCCAGTATACATGTGCTTCTGCAGACATATTAGAAGTCTAGAAAATAAGGTGGGAAACCAGAATGACAAGTGTTGAATAAGAGAGAAGATTTTGCAAGAGAAATAAAACTGAATATTAAATATAATTTAAAGTAATGTAAAGTAGAATAAATGTTTTTTGGCTTCAAATGCCAAAAGCTTGCTTCCATACTAGGAAGAAAAGGAATGGTAGGATATGAATAGGATCAGCAACTACTCACCATCATTATTAGAATACTTTCTTTAATTCCAGAGAGGTTGCTTTTATAAAGAGTTAAACTCATTTAAATGAGAATAGCATTATGGAATTGCTGAGAGAATAGTAACTGAGAAAGTAATACTGTAGATGTGCTAAAGCCAGGAAAAAATTCATGATACTAAGAGATCTACTGAAGGCATGTTATTTTGTGCTATATTGCTATATCCCCAAACTTCCACTTTAACCATCTGCAGAGAATTTTTAGGCCTATGCACAGTATAATGAGGCAATCTTGGGATTCAAAATTAATTGCTGGCGTACCTGAACCACCTCCTTTGCATGCTAAGAACTCATAGAAAGGGACAGTGGGTCTTCAATGGCCAGAGTCAGAAGGCTTACATTCTGCCTAAGTTACTGTCTTTAATATGTCCAAGAACTGTACAGCAGTCAGTGATCACAGGTGGAGTTTAGGATGATGGATGGACCCTTCAGGATCATGCACTGGTCAGTGGCAGGGGCATATTGGCTCCAGAACTATCCCCTATTCAGTTTACCTGTAACTGTGGAATTATGCAGCATGAACTAAAGAAAAATGAAAGAATGACTGCCTATGAAGGAGTCCAGTGTAAAATCTGTGCTGCTTCTGATGCCTAAGCTGACTCTGTTAAAGCTACCTGTGGCATCTCTCCAGTAGACTGCAAACAGGCTGTTGGAAAAGAAGCAGAAAGCAGGGGGGAAAATACTGGGAAGGAGTGGTCAGAAGTGTGAATAAACTCACATAAATTTGAGACTGTGTTCAGACAGGGTGGTCATACAGCAGTCTTGCATACTTGCTGTAAGTCTTGCATACTTTCATCCTCAGCTCCAGATGCAGCACACCCCACTGCAGGAACTGCCTGCTCCACAGAACTCCCTGTCAGTCCAGTAGTCTCACAGTGCACACAATTTAGAATGGCCTACAGAATCAGATGTGAAAAGAAACACATACTACCTGTGACCTCTGCTCAGTGGTGTCTAGATTCACAGCAACTCATTCATACTCTGTGAACACGTAGATGTTTGAAAATGATCAGTGGAGCATACCACAACATACTTTTTAGTGAACTGCAACCCATGACCTTTCAGTGTTTTGGGATGGTTACAATTTCTAATGGAAAATCATCTGATATGATCCCATCAATTCAGTTCCCTTGGTAGCTTTATCCTACTTTGTAGCTTTGTTGTTTTTGTTTTAAATTTTTGAATTAAAAGAACGTGTAAGGATGAGTTTACTGGGTTAAAACTAATGCAGAGTGTCCAGTGAAGCACTGGCTGAACTTTTACAGAACGCAAGTGGGAACCAAAGTTTTAAAAAATATCCATCCAGCATATCTGTGTCCTGGAATACGACAGTCTGTACATCCAAGGGCATTCCTTGGGATTCTCTTTGACCCTTAGTTTTCCTCTTGACTCTGCAGAATTGTTCTGCAGAGGTAGCCAGGAAATTATTAAAGGTACTGAATGCATCAGGTGTTATTTGGTATAAAAGGAAAAGGAATCACAGTGTGAACAGGGAAGGAAGGAGAGACTGCTCTTGTGTTTGTTTTACGTGACACACTTGACACACTTCTGAGCATCAGCATCTCACGTTGCTAAACCAAGGAAAACATTTCTAATATCTTTGCATCTGACCACTGCATTTCAGTCAGTGTGCAGCAGAGCTAATTTCACTCACTCTGGAAATGCGCTATTTGGATTCCTGAGGAACTATATTCACCTTCTTTTCCCGCATAAATTTAGAAACTTTCAAAGTAGTAAGTACTATATATCTGTGGATAATTTTGTCAGAAAATATGAAAAAAACCTTACTCAGAGCATCTGAGTAACTGCTCAACTAATGACTTGATCAGCTACAACAATAGCTGCTAAATACCCAGCACCAACTAAAGCCCTTTTCTCTTTCTGAAAACCACAAGCTAGATGAGAATCTTAAGCTAAACCCAAACAGACAATGAAAGAAATCTTTGCCTGGTCAAAGGTAGTATCACTGGCATTACACTACCTGCTCCATTATTAATGAGAATTAACATGGGAAGAAGATACACCACTGTCGGGAGGAAAGTGTACTGATTTCCATGAGTCTTCACCCATCCTCAGAGCAAAGAAGTAGAAGAGTTGCCAAGAATCTCATTTTATCTTTCATTTCTAGCTTTATGGAACAGTAACGCATCTGGCTGGGAATGCCACCAAAAATTAGCAGTTACTAGGGCAAATGAAAAAGCCCTATTAATTTATAAACTTGTTCACAAACACAGACAAAAGATACAACAACATTTCCCAATCTTTGCACCTGGAAATGAGAAATAATATTTCAGAAGGTGGATTGAACCTTATGAAATCTTAACTACCATCACTTGGAAGTGCTACAGTTCTGCCAAGTCAATTCAGAAAAGATGTATAATGGGATATGAATATGTAGAAATGAGTTTTATAAGTAAATTCAGTGCATTGCTAAAAGGAATAAGAGATCTGAAGTACAAATTGATCTGTTTTTCTAAAGGAAAATTCAGTAAGTTACCTCTCCAGCGCAGCAAATGTGAAAACAATACTAAAGAAAGAAACATTTCCCAGGGGAGACTCACAGCACCTTTTGTGAAAGACAGTCCATCAATGCATCTGTGTTGAAAATCAGGCAACTACATTTCCCCTTTACTCTATAGACACTACAGTTGTCTTACTCCATTATTGTCAAGAGTATAAAGTTTTTCCCTGTCCTGTTTTCTTTGACAGTCACAAAGCCTTGTTTATCAGGAAAAAATTGAGCACTTTGAAATCATGTTCTTATCAGTCCTCTGCATGTGCACAGTGGCAATGTAAATAGTCTCATTAACTAAAACTGGGAGAAACGAAGCAGCTCAGAGCTGTCTGTGAGAAAAGCTATTAAAAACAGAGTCTGAAGTGATTTTTCAAGAGGAGGCAAATGCCTCTGCCAGCTGTAGAAATACAGAGAGGAGGGAAATTTGAAATCCTCTCCCTTAACACACAATCTCTACAACTCCTAATCAGTATGAGTTAGATGACATTGACTGAGGGACAGATACTGTTTTCACAGGTGGAGAAGCAAAACCCCGAGCAACGAGTGCTGTTACAGAATTAGTATTGAAAGACAGAGCACAGAGAGCATCTGAAGTCAAACAGAGAGCTGAAATGTTTGTTATAAAAGACAGCAGGGAAGTAAAAACAATAAAAGGCTGAAGGACAGAGACCAAAGACAGGAATTAAAACAGTGAGGGAGAGATCTTAAAGAACTACAGAGAAGCACAATAGATGACCTATTCAGGTCTCTGCCTCTCATCATAATGATTGTTATCTCCATATTTTTATTTTGGCAGATAACCTGATCTTAATCTCTCACCCCTAAACTTTTCTTCTCTTTTCTCACCTGTCCACAGCTATTGCTGTCATGGAGTAGATGCTGGCGAAGACAGCTGTGATTGGGAAGAAGTTGTGGAAGCGGCAGTAAGCCTCTCCGAAGTACCACTCACTGTGCAGCGCATAGATGAAGTTGATGAGGGTATTGAAAGCAGCCATGGAGGCATCAGAGAAGGCCAGATTCACCAGGAAGTAGTTTGTCACTGTCCTCATGCGCTTGTGAGCCAGGATAATCCAGATGACAATGAGATTTCCGAAAACAGCCACTGCCACCACACCACCATAAGCCAGAGACCACAGGGCAATGCGCCAAGAGGGTTGTACAAACTGATTGGAGAAGTTGCTTGGTGAGGATGCTATGGGGGGAGAAGCATTTCCAGCTGGTGCTCCCAGTGCCTGTCCCCAGACATCACTTGCTGCAGCAAGGCTCACGTTCCCCCTGCTGCTCATGCTCATGTTCCAGTTGGCTGTGGGGACAGAAGTCATCTTGGATGTTCCTCTCCTCTCTTCCAGCAATGATGTGACTCTCCTACCTCCCTTTTCCAACCCTCCAAAATCCCCACCAACAGATAAGAAGAGGGAAGGAAGAAAAGGGGGAGGAAGGCAGCACAGCAGGTACAGGGCAGATCTCTCAGAAAAAAGCTTTGACTATGCTGCTCAAACTGTTACAAGTGCTGTACCAGCCAAGTCAGGAGAGCTACCTCAGGGCAGAACAGCATCCTACTTCTCCTGTGTACAGCCACCTCTTGCTTTTGATTTTGCCGAAGGAGCCAAAGCACATTTTATAGGCTTGTGAGTCTCCAGCGTCACAAAGGGAGTGGAGTGATAAGCTCCACTGGCTGGTAAGCTAACACCTCTTTCCCTCTGCTCTCCCTCCTCCTTTTATTTCATTCATTGCCAGCAGCAGGCACTTTCAGGAGCTGTGGAGAGCATCACAGGGAAAATGAATTCTCATCTCATTTATGTTGAGAGATTTATTTTATATTGCCTTTCTTTAGGTTTCATTATTGTGCTTCCTTTTTTAAATAGGTTTTTTTTGCCCTGTCTTTGCAGAGCTAATCAGCTGGCTTAGTTAAAAAATCCCAGGACTGAAACTGCTTTTTTATTACAGCTCTTTCCAGATGATTTTATTCCAGATGAATTCAGACCTGCCTTTTTTCTGCTGTCTTTTCATTTGGTACAGGCTTTCCTTTAAAGTATTCTGGTACCCGCAGATTTGGAATAGTGACCTCTTTTAGATAAATAAATACATCCTGCTGCTCTCTAATTTCACTTTTCAGTTTGTAATATGTAATTGATATCAAGAAACATTTATAAAGCCATTTGTATGTTCAACAGACACTGATTTTTACTGAAAAACTATGTAGCCCTAAACATAATGTCCTTAATTGTGCACAAAATATTAGAGGTTTGTTTTCTTTGTGTCTTTAAGAAAAAGAATTTAGTTCTTTTTACTGATTTGCATTTATTCCACACTTAGTACAGTAGTTATTTTGAGTAAACAGTATTTTTACATGCAGTTATTTCTATACTGGTAGAAAAGGGTAAATGAGGAAATTTAACACCTGATGTTTTCACATCCAAAATCAGTTTCTTGTTAATATGTTAACAACAGCTGGCATTGGGAATGCATGCTTTGTGCAAGGGTTGATTGCAAGGGACTTCAGCTAACAAACCTTTGTTATTCAATAGGGAGAAAATGTGGTTTAGTGCTGATCTGTTCCAGGTTTCAACAATTTAGAGCTACTACTTGTCATCAGCAGAGATTTCAATTGTATCACAGCAGTGGGAACTATTCAATACCCCTGTCAGCAGTGACACATTCAACACTTTTTTTAAACAAAAGCTTCAAACAAAAATCAAATACTCCTGTGTACCATTTCCTCCCTGCTGTATTTACCCAGTGGAAGTAATGTCTGCACTTTAATAGTCAGGTCTAAACTGCGGTGTTAATTTGAATGAGTGTAACTCTGGCTGTTCCTATGTGCTTCTCAGCTCTTACCAGCTGACCTGATCCCAAGCAGTAGCCAACCTCAGGCTTAGAAGCTCTACTGTAAACCACTCATTGCTACAGCATGTCTAGAACCCACCATGCACTGCAGGTCCTTGTCACAGAAAAGCCACAGTTCCATTTTGAGTCCCAAATCTTCCGCCTGCCTCATCTTTCTTCTGCTCCCTGGAGGTGAGCCTGAAGAAGGGAACAGCAGAAAATCTCTGTGAGTTTGAGTGTTGAAAAAATTCTAATGGTGGTTCCAATGAGTGAGGAACACCAGACCGACTAGTTATAGCAGAGGCTTGGACACTCTAGGAGCTTCACTCTCAACTCCAGCAGTTTCACTCAAGATTTTCATATGGCTATAAACCAGAAAGCACAAACCCAGCCCTGTGCCCCATACCTTTCCACCTTTATGCTCAAACTAGGAATCCCAGACTGTATCCTTTTACTAAGCTGATGTGTTTTTCACATTGCCACATCAGCTACCAAAGTCCTCGCGTCCCACATGTTTCTGTTGCTTCCATCCAGCTCTCCTAGCCTCAGTTCTATTACTTCTTTTCCTCAATTTCAGCAGACACAGGGACCCTGTTTCTTGAATGCAGTACTGCCAAGCATGCAGCAGACTGCAAACTTACAGGAGCAGTGTACTGTACAGCACTGCAGTAATTTTCTCTGTATAGGAACATAAAGGATCTATGTTTGAACTACTTGCTCTGTATAGTTCATGGAGTCCTTGTTCTGCTTTCCTCACAGGACCGAAGCTTCTTCTAGCTCTGTCTTGGAAAGTTGCTTGCCATTGCCTACCAGATGTTCTGGAGAGACCATTACCATATATCTTTCCCTAATTCTTTACAGTGCCCTCAAGGGAATTTGTTCTCAATGCATTCCTAGTGAGAGAAATCAGTACAAGGCAACATCTCCTTATACCAGCAGAGCTATCGGTAAACTGAGTCCTTGAGACTTACTTGAAATAAAAATCAAGAAGCTTTTTGTAGTGTGTGTTTGTAAAATGTGAGCCAGACCACCAACACAGAATGCTAACGGAAGTGTCAGTTTTGCAGTGTAGAAATCAAAGTATCATTGATTCTGTCTTCTTCAGGAGTACTCTGAGGAAATATTCCACCCCTGTAGGGACATTTTTATATGCTGTGCTCTTCCCCATCCCCTTTCCCCCACACATGAGAAAAAAACTGGGGTACCATTAGCATAAAGGAAAACCTAGGTTTTTTTATTAGTCTCTTGCTCAGTAAGCTGGATGTTATCAGCTGTGTTGCAGCAGGTATCTGAATCTGGCAGAAGAAGTGGCTGAGTATCTGGAGTTGTTTTATTTCGAGAAGTGGAACACTGAACAGCACAGGACAAATGTTGGGTGGCTGGATCAGCCTTCCATGTGTAACATTTATTACTCCTTTTGGAAATGCCTGTAAAAATTTGCTAGAATAAATTCTCTGTACTCTGGCTTTCATTCTAACTGAAACCATAGAGAAGTTGTCTGGTACGATCAATTAGAGCCAAACCAGATCTTCCTACATCCAAAATGCTACAGCAAGGTTGACCTGCCCTTTAGCACCTTGCTCACATTTTATTTCAGGAAAGAGGTTAGGCAGCCAGGAGTTGGCTCGTGTCTATAGAGGGAACTCACGTGGACAGTGAAGTCAGCTGTGCTTCTCCATTAAAATTTGTAATGATTACACATGTGCTGATTGAAGTGTGGTCAGCTGGTGGCCATCAGCATTCGGTTTCTCAAGTAAGTTCCACAGCAACTTTGGTGAAAGCATTTGTATTAATAACTTCTGAGTAGCAAAATCTGCCTAAGTGGGGTGATACTTATGCAAAAGAGCAGTACAAAAGACAAGGATATGTATTTTTTCTCAGTCTGTCTTGGAAAAAAAGGTGGTTGTAGAGGATATCCATGCTGACATTATTTCTAGAACTGTTACAGGTACGTGATTTCCTATCTTAACTTTTGGCCATTCCAGCTTATGCATATTTGCAGTTTATGCATATTTGCAGTGGAAATGTTTAATTTTCCTCTCTATAAGTCTACTCAGTTTTAGAGGGACTTCTTTCTGGCCATCTGCTATTTGCTGTTCTCTTTTGCTTTTCCGCTGGTCACTACTTTATGCTTGTAGTCAACTGTGGTTAAACTTGCCATTATTACCAGCTCCCCATTCCCAGCTTCACAGAAACACTTAGAAATGTGAAAGAAATAATCTGAAGTGTTATCAGAAAAGTAGCTGTGATTGTCTGTACTTCTTCCTTTGTGTTATATAGTTTAAAGCTATTTTTTCACAGTTCCAGCAAAACTTCTCCTACTGAGCCCAAAGTGAAAGCTAAGCTCTTGACTTAGCATCTTGTCCAGAAGGTAGATTTAGAAATTATTCTGTTCTTTGCTCTTTATGAGATTCTAGAGGTCTTCTGGTGTACTTGAAGTTTTTGTCTGAAATCACTCTTCTAAATTTTTCTGCGTGCTATGGGAGAGACAGAGAATATCAGCAGAATTGCACAAGTAGGGATTTGAAGTAAAATAGCAGCCTGCATAGCATATCTATTTAGCATAAGTGCTAACTGCATCATTAAGGTGTTTCACAAGACCTGTCCTCTTTCTTTTATATATAGCAGTGAGGGCATTGCAAAGTTTACTTTTTGGTTTTGGGTTTGCTTGCTTGATTAGCCTTAGCCTAATAACCTCATTCCCTGCCTCCTTCCTCCAGTGCCCAGTGGGATGAAATGATCCTTCAGCAGCAGCTTTTTTTATTCTTCAGCTTTGATAGCTCCCTTTCATCAGTCAGTCATGAAAAGGTTTAGCTGTGGCAGGAGAATTTTTGCAATTTAAGAATGCTAAACGCTGTCCTATTTATCATGGCTCTGTGTTCACATTGCGCTGCTGTCATGACCATGTCAGCCTACCTGGATTTGGAACAGTTTGCTTTAATTGGTGTAGTTTAAAACACACCTGGAAAACTCAGTTTGAACTTGGTTTCTGATTATTTTTTATAAATGCAAAAGTCTTCTTTCTGGCACCAATTGAAAATGACTCAGTAGGATATTTAGCAACTTCACAAGCGTGTGAGTAGGGATGTTGCAGCAAAGGGCTAGACCAAAACTGGAAGTATTGTATGTTGCTCTTCATCATGGCTAGAGGGGGGCCAGAAATGTGGGGGCAATAGAGCCAAAGAACTGAGTAGACACAAGTTTTTTCTGGATTATGATGCTGAGGTGCAAATTCACTGAAACTATTTTTAGAATAAAGTAAAACTCAGCACGTCTAGAGATGAGTGGTGAGAAATTAACACTAAATAAAAATGAAGACTATTCTGAATTATAGATAATATTCACAAATTACTTTGTATGAGAAAACATTTATTCTTCTTTGATGAAGAAAGAACCTGCAAGATTTCTTCAGCCATTGTGAGTTTGATCTTCTGATACTCCTAAAAGGCTAAAAATATGTGTTTTCCTTTGTCATCAGCATAGCTTAGCCCTCTGTTTTTTTGCTGTTGCTCATAGGACTTGACTGAAGCTGCTGAATAGCAGTAACAGTGAGGTGCCTGTGCCAAAATATAATTTGCAGGGCACAGTTGTTCTGTGAAAAGTAATTCTTATTAATTTATATTCCTGATCAGATAGGGCTTTGAGAGGAAAAGATATTATACCGAATGACACACTAGCAATTTTTTGGAAAAAATTAAGTGGATTGATTCAAGTGGTTCTTCTACCTGCCAGCAGTGTATCTGGAGAGAAGGTAAAGGCAGAGTGAAATGGGCCATGATATAACAAACATTCTCTTGGGCTATCGTGATTAGTTTTCTTTCTTGCTATTGTTGTTTACCTTTTTACATTCTTTGTGGCAGTCCTTGACAAAAATTAGTGTGAAACCTTCATTGATTTTTTTTTCCTAACTGCTGCACATTATTTATTTTCTCCAGTGGGAGACAATTTATTTGCAACTGTAAATCCAGGCACCTCTGCCTTTTCATCTTTCTGCAACTGCTCAAATGCCTGTCTAATGTCATAGGTGAGATGAGCTAGCAACTGACTTCTATGTGTACATTCATACATGTTTCCCCATATTCTTCTGTTCTTTTAAATTGCTTTAGAATCTTTTTTAGGAGTTACATTTAAAAACAGAATTATAAGGTTGCATAAGTCAGAGATGAAAAGAATGTATTCTATTGGATCTTACAGGTTCTGATAAGAATGTGTTCTGTTGGATCTTGCAGGTTCTGAACCTACAGTTTTGAAACTAATAGGTAGCTGCTGTTGCCACCTGAAATTCCTGTGAGCCTGTTTGCAAGACCACTAAAGTCAATCGAAAAGACACCTATTGGCAAAACAATTTCCTCTGTCTCCTACAGCTGCTCCTGCTGCTCTTTCCAGCAATTTGTTTCCTTACAAGGATCCAAATTAAGGGGGATTTTATCGGTGACTTCTCTGACTCTTGGAGCTACTTATTCAGTTATATACATATATTACTTATAATAAAATGTACATATGTATTCATACATAATAAAATGCATATTTTAAGGTACTGAGCAAGTTGAAGAGGCATGAATGGATTCACAGTAACCCAGTGATGAATAAAATCAGGAAATAAAATTTTCTGGTAGCTTTACCTGTGTTATTTATAGAGCACCAGCGACACATCTGTGTTTCACCATTACCTGAAAAGTAAAACAAGTAGGTTTCTTGACTTGTTTTTTTAACAACAGGAGATATTATCTTACTATCACTGTGGTATAAGAGAATATTCTATATTATTTGCTTCCTTAACTAAAAAGAAATGTTATGATTTTTTTTTTCATGTAAAGCATTACAGGCAATTCACAGATTTAGAATACTATCTACAGAGTAGTTCTGAAAAAAGAATATAATCTCATCCATTTTAGAAGACTAATTGGAATGATTATATGAGACTGTGTTCTGTCAGCATAGAAATAGTTTGCTGCTCTTGTCTTTGTTGTACAAAAAAAAAGTAAAAAGCAAAAAAAAGGTAAAAACCAGAAAAACAGTTAAAAATTTACACATGATATTGCTATGTTCTTATAACATTTGACCAAAAATTATTTTAAATTCTAAGTGCTAGAGCAGGATCAGAGTCAAGTGAATTTTGTAATTGCTTATGTGGAAGGCATATGATAATTTAGAAAAGCTATATCTGCAAATGTAAATATAGGAAGGAACATTTTGGCAACATAGCAAATTTTGTGTCTTGTAATATACCTCTTTTACATGGGAAATACAGGACAAAATGAAAATCTTCTCAGCTACTCTCTCAAATTTGCAAAAACATTTGTGTTCTGTTCTGCATTTTGGAATCCAAGATTTGTATCCTGCGTTCTTCAGAATCCAGTTTTTTATCTGAGATGTAGGTGGAGAGGGGATCTGAACTTGGCTTTTTCACATCCTAATGCACTGTTGTGGCCAACATGCTGACAGCATCTCCTCATGTGTCGTGCATGTGTGTGTGCATTTGCTTGTGTGACTAGCAGTGGAAAAGAAACAGCTGTCAGAACTGATGCATAAAGATTATGGCTTTCTTATGACATTTTATCAAAACATTCTATTTCTGCACTATAGAGGTTCTTAAGCCAAAAAGTCTGCTAGTTAGTTGGTTTTCAGCAGAAATAATTATTTTCTTTGTCCAAAATACCATATGATTCACCTATGTAGACTTTTATGGAGCCCATTATTCAAATGGCCATGCCTTAAGAACTATTATTTTTCGCTGAAAGTTAATCACTGTTGCCAGGTTTGTTTTTTTCTTTTCCTGTCTCTTTTCCCTAATCTTCAGGTTCTGTTTCTCTGTTGTGAGATCTTTCTTCTTTCTTTGGAATTGGAATGAAAGCAAAAGCAACTATTGCCACATCAATGAAATTCAATCTGTGGCTTCAAGAAGTCAGTCAATCTCTTGCACCTTTTCTGCAAACCACTGGACTACTTTATTTCTGCTATGACAAAAATTTACAATTAATTTGATTTTCTATATTCATGCTGAAAGAGATTATTTATGTAAGAACAGGAGTTCAAATGAACTGACCTTTCTCTATTATTCAGGAAGTTCCAGAGGTATTGTAAAGACAACAGAAAGGAAGGCAATTAATTTTCTGAGGTGTAATGATTTAGACTAGTTTATTTTTTTTTGTGGATACGACATATATCACCAGATGAGTTTTGAACAATCAGTAGCAAAGAGAGTGGAAGAACCATGAAAGCCAATTGTAGGAACTAAATATAATTTGTAAAGAATGCATCTTGCATCTTATTAATTTGGCTCCAAGCATTAGCATTCACATTTGATGACTAATAATTTTTGAATGTTGTAGAAGGTACTTAGGTCATCATGTTCTTTTTTAATTATTTTTATTAATTCTGAAGTAACAAGCCACTTCTTATCCTTGTTGCTGGATTTGGAACAAGAAAACAACTTTTTGTAGAAATGATAAAAAGTTTAGTAGATAGACTTACTACTGCTTTCTTGATCACAAAGTCACGGTAGGTGGATGGACACTGTGTCTACACCTGTAACGTGTTATTGTGTCAACAATGATGGTGGTAAATCCTCTCTCAATTTCTCTAACCATATTATTCTGCCAACAACATCATTCTCTTTAAAGGATACCATTCATTTAGGGTTGGTACTACGCAGCAATACCTTCCTAAAAATGCCTTCTAGCTTTACTGGACATTTTTTAAAATAAAGCTGAAAAGCCTTTCCTGTCTGTGTAAACAAAAAAGAAAGTGGCTCACAGCTTGATTCTTTTCACACACACAGGTGCACACCCCTATTCAAAGACACAAACAAGTCCAGAAGTGGATGTTCTAATGTCAATAGTTGTGTCTCAGAGTTGATTTATTACTCCAAAAAGTGGCAAATGAAAGTGAGTTCTATGGAATTATGAACTTACAAACTAAGCCTTACTATAGAAAACCAGATGCAACTACTTTTGCCCAATACGATGACTCTTGTAAGAGAGTATGTGCTAAAAAGACTATAAAGGGAGCTCAGAGATCTGGGATTGTAAAAATTAAAAAGTGAGTTTTCCTTACCTTACCTGAGGCAGGCAAAATCAATCTCTCACATTCCCTTCAGGCTATTGTATGAAAATAATTTGTTCTCATGTAGCAAGCACTGGGGATTGAAGCTGTTTTATAAATCTTTTGCTCTTTTAAAACCAGTACAGATGGTGGGTGTTGATAAAATATTTGTTGTCTCACTAAATTGTTCAGATAATTTAATTTTATTGAGTAGAATTTGTAGTGGTAGGAATTATGTGTAGCAGTTGCAGGCTGAAGAAACTAATTTCTTGTGTCTGACTTCATGTGTTCAGTGTTATCTAATGGATTTATTTCCAGATTTATCTGTCGGAAAAAGGGCCCTCCATCCCTCTTGCTGTGGAACACACATTTTCTTTTATGGATGATAAAGATAGGGAAATCCTGGGCTGGTGTACAAATTCCAGCATTGCCATAATGAAGCACTGTTATCTTACAAAGATAAACTAGTGTTCCCTGCTGCTAAGCAGTGCTTTTTCTTCATGTTCCTGTTCGTTACCGAGGTAGTGTGTGGGATGCCCAGGAAGGCAAAGCAAGGGGTAATTGGTGTCTGGAGCTGGGGCAGTAGACAATGACAGCTATTAAAACCAGTTTACATCCCGTACAAAAAGAGAGAAAACTGGAGGAAAGGAATCCAAAGAAAGAACAGGGTAAAAGACAAATCACTAAATAGAAGGGAAACGGGTGATTGGAAAGAGAGCACTGAAGATAATTGGAAGCTGAACAGAATTGTTTGGGGGATGGTGTGGGAGAAGGAGGAAGGACAGAAAAACACACTGTTTTTGTCTGTGGTTATATTAATGTTTGTATAATGATACATTTTGACAGGCATTCCTAGTGATGGATGCAGTTTTATCTGTCAACACAGAGAAGCTTTCTTTAGACCCCTGTCTTTCAGCAGCAGGATTTTATTCAGCCTCTATTACCACACGGTCCAGATGCTTCTTATGTCTTCAGACCTCAAATGAAAGCATTTGACTTGCTGACTGCGGAAATTATTTCTTTTGTGAAATAAAGCAAAGTGTTTTGTGTGGGGGCGCATTTTTATGTTTTGTGTTGTTTTGGGTTTTTTTTATCTAACCTTTTAAGAATTTTCAGTTGGGAAAAAAAAAAGTTAATCCCAAGCTTTTTGTTAATTTCGTGTTGATTTAGGACCAAAGTATATATTGAAATTTCTTGTGGCTGTACACTACAGGCTGGATTTTTTTGTATACTATCCAGCTCCTACCATCTCTTAACAGACAGCCTAAAGCCTTTATGTCAGGAAATTGCGTTTTGCAATGGACAGAAAATAGTATGTTTCACTTAAGGGTTTTCTTTATCCAGTTGCAACTCCCTTACCACAACTGCTATCAATCTGCAGCAATCATCTGGGTTTTTCACTACTGTCACTTCTTATTTGAGAAGAGCAAACTGTTCTTTTTGTAAAGCAGAGTGCAACCTGGCATTCCAGGTTTATATGACTGACAAATTCGTATTGATATGCTAATCAATGTATGTTGTCGCCTTCGTGCTGAGCTCTTTCCTGGCAGAACGTTCTGCATCCCACAGACTTTGTTTTTTCACAAGATGCTTTGCTAATGCAATTAATCATCTAATCCAGGAATCATCTCCCAGCATATAAAACTGACATCATCTTTTCTGCTGTATATACTCTGCCTTTTTTGTCTATGGTGGAACTATAGACTCTTAGATCTAGAATGTGTTTTATCATTATAAATGGTTACCAGCACTAGCTCCAAATCCATTGGAAAGGTGCCACTAAATACATATGTATATGTACACCTTAAAGCTTTTCAGCTTTTCTGTCTTTCACCATTGACTTCACTGAGCAGTTAGTCTAGTGGAAATCTCTTCTTCAGTCCTATGATGTTAAGCCTTGAAAAGCGCATGTATCCAAAAGCTAATTCTAAGGTCTATATACAGTATTTCTTGGTTAGCACAGAATCTGTGAAACTAGATTTAGAGATAAAAACCTTCAATTATTAAAATAGAGGAAGGTCAGTAAACCGAATTACTCTCCTGAATTCCTGCTGCAATGAAAATGTTATTCAACAATCACTGAAAGTTTCGAATAGAGTGATGCTGCTGCTATTTTTTTCATGCAATAAAAGAGTCCCCAGTAGTTCCAGGTAAGTATGGGATGACTCTGTAAAGATGGGCTTCTAAGTGAAGACCTGGACACCAGGTCTTTTCCAGTACAGAGATGGATAAAGCTGAACCCCCTAAGTGACTATGGTCAGCTGCAGCTTTCTATGTCAAAGACAGAGAGAACTGGAGGAGTGTAATACAGTCTTTCCCCCAGTGAGCCATTCATCTTCTTGTTCTTTGGTGTCCTGAGAACTTCCTGAGGAGATCAGATTTACAGAACCATGTTTAATAGTCATGGTGAGTCCTAGCAAAAATGGTTTTATTTATATTTTTGATATGTACATCATATGACTGCAAGATCCTAGAGCAAATAATATCCTGTCCCAAAAAAGTATTTCATGTTGTCTCCTAAATTTGTGACCTGATAATTTCTTTGGACTCTCTTGAATATTTTTATTTGTAAAGTTCAAGAAATAGCCATTCTTTATTTTCTCCAGATCCACTAAGATGTATTAGATGTGTTTGTCTTGCAAGCAGAGGATTTTTAAACCCTCCCAAGTGTAAACTACACCATAGCTCTCATTTCTGTTAAATATTGTCACCCTTCTCTGCAGATCTTCTAGTTACCTGTATCTTTTTTTCGTGAATGGTTATAGTTGCTTTACATATTAATACTGTGATATGATTGTGTTTTGTTCTTTATACCCTTTCTAGTAGTTAATAACATCCTATGTGATTTTTTGCTGCCATGAGCCAATGCTTTCTAAGAGTCAAACAGCTAGTTACAGCCTAACATGGAGGACCCATAGTCACAGGGGTATGTAGGAAAATTTCTTTATTCCATGGAAGTTGTTACTGAATCTTTTGGCAGTAAAGGATCTTTCTATGCATGTTGTCTTGTTATTACAGGATTTTAAATTTCTTTCATTTAAAAAAATATATATAAAAAAATCTTGCAGAAGGCAATTTGAAAAATTGCAAACATACCCTAAGAACCAGAAGGCAAATGAGAAGGCTCTGCAATTTTTAGCATTCTTCCCTCCAGCTGAAGTTTTTCAGTGGACCACTTTTGCCTTCCAAGCTCAGAATTATAACTTCTGGATCCTTGATATGGTTGTTCTTGTGTTAGGGAATTGGAAAGGATGGGTGACCAGAGAGAGAGAGGACAGGAGTCTGTCTGTAGAAATCTCTGAAGCAGCCACCCCTTGGGAGAAGGCATAGATTAGGATAAATGAGACACAAGAATTGCTCTGGTGGAAGAAATCTGGGGCTTCTGTCAATTAATTTCTTTTAGAATTATCTTTGTCTCAGATAATGTCATATGAAGGGGCAGGTTTTTGTTGTATGATGAGTTGGTCATTTGTATCTGATATAGTAACATGATTTTACCTGTTTGTATTTTCCTGGATTATTAAGAGAAAATATAGGCAATTCTGTAGGATTTTTTGTAAAAAAAATTGAAACACCAATAGAATGTAAAAACCTGAAGAAAAATACCATTCCCTATTACGTTACCTGGTTTTTATAGCATATAAAAATGACTTGATTTTTTTCTAAATCCTGTAAGATTTTTCTGGTTGGGATGGTATTCTGAATTTATAAATTCAGTCCTCAATAGGTTTTAGCTAGAGTTTTTGGCAATGCCTTTCAGAATTATAGAAAGCAAAAAAAAAAAAAAAAAAAATAGAAGAAAACTGTTAAATAATGGGTTGGGTTGGAAGGCACCTTAAAGACCATCTAACTCCAATCCCCCACCATGGGCAGGGACACCTTCCACTAGACAAGGTCATTCAAAGTCCCATCCAACCTGGCCTTGAACACTTCCAGGGATGGGGCATCTGCAGCTTCTATGGACAACTTGCTCCAGTGCCTTACACCCTCACAGTAAAGAATTTCTTCCTAATACCCAATCTAAATCTGCCCTCTGCCAGTTTGAAGCCATTTCCCCTTCTTTCATCACTGTTAAAATTCACTTGTTAAAATTCACTCTCCAACTTTCTTGTAGGCCCCTTTAGGTACTGTAGATGTGGCACTTGGGGACATGGTTTTGTGGTGGACTTTGTGGTGCTGGGTTAATGGTAGGACTTGATGATATTAGAAGTATTTTCCACCTAAATGATTCTATGATTCTGCGATAATCAGGCCTGTTGATCAACTTGATCTTCAAATCTGCCTTGTATCTGAAAAAGAAGTCTGTGCCAGAAGCACCTTGACTACATCCCTGAGTGTTATTCTTTTGGGATAAATCATCTAAGAATTACACTGAATAAGAGAAAACTGAAGACAACCTAAATGACAAGGGGGAAAACTAGAATTTGCTTCAGAAAAGCAGGAGGCTGTTTACAACTTATGTCTGTCATACCTAATTCTTAAAGGTCAATACAGTTTCTCTTTTAGAAAACAATAAATTAAGTAGTATAACAATAAGACACCAAACACTGAAAAAAAATACACTGTCATTGAAGAAGAATGCTGACATTTTGCAAGAGATGTTGTGGGAGTCAATGGAAAACACTGAAGAGTGGAAATTATGTGTTTGCAA
Source organism: Manacus vitellinus (assembly GCF_001715985.3). Classification (NCBI taxonomy): domain Eukaryota; kingdom Metazoa; phylum Chordata; class Aves; order Passeriformes; family Pipridae; genus Manacus; species Manacus vitellinus. The sequence continues at coordinate 44,047,156 of NW_021938789.1, read as the reverse complement.
ACATTAATAAGAGTTAGTGATATTTTCAGGAGAATGATAATATTTGCAGCTAAATAATGGCATTCATTTCAGGTATTTGGGTCAGAATTTTGATTTAGAGCAGCTGATGTGGAACTATGAGCACTTTATCAGCCTAGCTACTCCAGTGGAATCTAACAAAACTGTGAAAGGAACTGCTCAGGAGCTGTTATTTTTATATGAGCCTGGAGTTAAAAAAATCATTAGCAGTTACTTGATGACAGTTATTCAGATAATCTCAAAAACATCTAAATTCAGGTACAGAACTGTACTGCTTGGAAGACAGTGCTGTATTTTCAGTGATTAAATGTTTTGGTTTTGACCAATCTGAAGGGGTTCACCATTACTTCTACAGTGACTTGTGTTTGGTGCTTCTTTGCTGAAGGTGGCCCTTCCAGCTCCTTCCAGAAACCTGGAAGATTGGTGCTAATTAGAAAGATGGAGGAGAGCTGAGAAAATGTGAAGGAACTTGGCTTGAGGAAGAAGCAGCTGGTGGGTATGTAGAAGCACAAAGGACAGAGCTCACTGTGTAGCTACTGTGCACTAAAGCAAGCCTCTAAAAGAAGCAGAATCAATTTCAAAGAAAGACACCCCCCCCAAATTCTTATTAATAACAGCCAAATTAAACTTTTATTAAATGTTAGTCAAGCTACTTATTTCCTTTTGTAAAAGGTGGCAATTTCTTTTTCTCTAAATATAAATATTTTGAAAATAATCAGCTGGCTGAGAGCAGTGAGAAACATAGAGCAGAAACATCTTGCTTGCTTTGTTAATATAGTCTAGCATGGTGTCTAATTGGCTGTGCTTGGAGATGTCCAGGCTACCTAGGACAGCAACAGCATTCGGAATGAAGAATAGCCATCTTTCACTAATGCTTGTCCTTTGATGCTGTTTGAATGCAAAAACCCTAGTTTATAGGGAGATTTTTTTAAAAAAGGATAAGACAGACTGTCTTTTAAATAGTTCACTTCTGCAGCTGCAGTGGAAAAAGAAACTTGCAAACAAAATTCACAGTAGTTACCCGAATGATTTTCCAGCAAAGACTTATGCTAGAAGTATGTGAAAGTCAAAGCATGAGAAAAGGTTAAAGAAAATACCTCTGGGTTGTGTTCTTCAGGCATTTTTCTAATAGTCACTTCCTTTGAATGGTTGTTTAGTAAATTAAATAACTAATGTTTATAAAACTTTTTGGGAAATGTAAGTATAAACAGTGTGCACATGCACACTGTTACTATTACACATGAATCATTGTATTAACAACAGCAATCCAGGTGTGGACCCAATCCATCTCCCACTGGTTTTGATAGGATGCATTTCCTCTAGGCTAATGAGGATGCCCAAGAAGTTGACTTTTTCATGTCATTTAGGGAGGAGAAAAATTTTTTTTCCCAACATTTTCATTATATACAAAGACTGTAATAGAAGTCCCATTACTTTTTTCTTTGTATGTAGTAGGTGTTCCTGTCAGTATTACTTGTTCGAATGTTACAACATCTCCTCCCTGAACTCAAAGGTAAATTCTTCAGCTAGTTCACATTGTTGTTTCAGAGTACTGCAATAATATCTTTGACTACCATCACTTCTTGGCAGAAACTGTGAATAGAAATCCCTGCAATTTTGGAATTCTGGTTACAATTTCTTACCTTTCTATATTTTCAGTTCTGCTTCAAGGGTAGCACGTGGAGGCTGTATTACCCACCTTTCTCAGCTCTTCCTATTGTGAGAAATACTCACTACTATGGAAACTTACTGTAACAGAGCTTTGTTTCTTGTCTCTTCTGCCAGTGGTACAGAACAGACCATAACACAGAACATCTCAAGCATCATGGCTTAAGAAACTTTCAATACGTGCTGGATTACATGCACTCCAAAATTTTTCTCAGTGTGGGAAGTGAGTGTCTGAAAATGGACCATTGGAGAAATATTTGAGGAAACAGACATTAACAAAGAGGAAAATACCAAGTTCTTACATAATTCATTTTATTCACATGGCCTTGAGCAGCTATTGAAAGTGTAAGCATGACTGGACATTACTTGTGTAAGTATTTTTCTGTATCCCCCAATATCCACAGTGTTTGATAACAGAAGTCTGTTTCAAATAAGACTTTGTAAGGTGTTGTTTTCTGGTGGATATCACCAGCAAGTGCAAAACCTGTGTTCTACTTGTTCTACTAAACCTAGTTAGCAGAGTACTTCTCTAATTTTACCCATCTGCTATGTACAGGAATTTTGTATCAAAGTTTGCTCTTTATCACTGTGCTGCTTTCTCTTTTCTTAGCAGATTTTCCTTTACACACATGCCAGCCATCAGATACCTCAGTTCCAGCATTTTTAACATTCATAAACAGGAAAGTTTAGTAGCATTAATTAAGCCCTGTGTCAAAACCATGAAAAATGGTTAGGATTTAGACTTGTGTTTCAAGAGCACTATCTGTCTTTTCCCTTGATGGTGTTACCATACAAGAATATTAAGAATACTCAGCTGCCTGTTTCTCTCAAGTACAGCAACATCATCGAGCACCCAGAGCCTTTCTGCGAAGTTTGCAAGACTGAACAGGAGATACAGGTGTGTGGTACAGGGAGCTGTAGGCAGAGGGAAGTCTTTGTGTGCATGTGCAAACATCTGCCTTGCTTGTCTGAAGTTACTCATCTGACATGTTTTGTCACGTAGAGAGTTGAAATCTGTGAGTCAGAGGTTGATTTCATACTTGACTTTCTGTGGGAAGTCCAAGCCTGAGCCTAAATATCATTGTCACTCCATTTTCTAAATATGTCTTGACAGCACTTTTGAAGCCATTTTCTGTCTTATTTGTTCTCAGCTCAACCAGCAGCACAGACTTTTTTTTTTAACAGTTTGAAAGAGCTCGCTCACCTTTCCTGTGCCATTGTTGCCTAGAACGGCCTCATGTTAGAGTAAAACTGGACAGAAAGATCTGTGTTTTCCAGCTTGATATAAGCTGGTAGCAATGCAAGAATTCTTACCATTTTTTAGAACACAGAATCTTTCAATATTTCTGAAAAAAAGTGTCTTTTCTGGTTTAGCACCTACCCATATATATGCCCAGTCAAGATAATAGGGGTTTAGACTTTTAGCAGTCCTGGGTTACTTGGGCAGTGGGTTTACTCCATTTCATGTTTAAGATACAAAATTACAGAAGATACGTTCGTATTTAAAGAAAAGGTTTTGTGTCTTGCATTTGAGGCCACACATTACAGACTAAATACAGAATAACACCAGATCCAGTGGGAGCTGCCTTTCTGGTATCTGTTGCCACAGATACATAATTAGGGAGGAATAGAGGGCAGTGAAAAAGAGCAATGAGTCAAACTACTGAACAGGAAAAATAATATTTGGTAACCAATGCAAATGAAGTCATACTGAACTGCTGACTGTGGCAACCGTACACAGTTGTATAAATTAATAATGAAATTTCCTGATTTGAAGATAGAAGAATGCTTTTAAAAAGCTCTTTCCCTTCAAGGTCATGGTAGCTGTTCATCCTGGTTTTGCCATGTTATTATTATACTTGGTTACAAGTTATCAAATTCGTTGTTAGAATTGGCCCTTATTTCAGCTGCAAAGATGATCATTTGTGTTCAGTTTGTGGCTAGGGAGCTGTGCAAACACAACTAGTTGCAGAAATTTGTTGTGTAAGGCTTGTTTAGAGAAACACAACTAACAAATGCTGAAGCAGGATGTGGAAACTTCAAATGAAAGCAAAAACAACAATAAAATGCCTTTTTATAGTTTAAGAAATAAACCAAATTTAAATTAATTTCCATCCCTGTCATTTTTGGCCAATGGAAACAAATAACACAGCATGTTGCATGTTTCTCACAGCTTTCATTCCTGATTGACTGAAAAGGTCTCTGTAAATAAGGACTTGAAAATGAAAGAGGAGAACTTGAAGCAGAGCACAAAGGCAGCTATCAGTGCTGCTAAGGAGTTAAAAGAATCACAGCCTGGAGAGGATTCAGAGGTGCTCCCTTATGTGTCCTGCTTAACCCTAGGCACCAATCTGCACTCAACACCACAGGCTTGTGAACAGCTATAAGGATAGATAGAAGATCATTGTGAGGGAAAAGTGAAAAGAAAAAGATCTGCAATCATTTGTCTTCTGATTCCCGAGTGCCTTACTATGCTCTTGAGAGTACAGTGTCATTGTAAGACCTAGTTTATTTTCTATTCAGTACCATTTTTCAAGTAGTTCCTTTGGGATGAACTACAGCAGAATAACTGTCTGCTAATTTGCATCCAGCTCTTATTTTGGCCAAGATTAGGATGGGTTTTGCTGTTTTTTTCAGCTGAAGCTGTTAGGCCCTTAGCTCTGCTCTAGAAGCAGGGAGTGATGAATGACTTCAATGGAAAAGTGTAAGCAACATAGGAGCTGCCTGGAAAGTAAATGGGCATCTGCTAAGCAGCTTGGTGTTCAGGAAGAGGGACAAGAGGATGATCAACACACATGAAGCAAGTATGTAAGAAGAGTAGAGGGATGCCACTACTAGGTGGAGCCCAATGTTGTACTGGAAACTTTGCCATTTGATTGCCCACTAACCTTGGGCAGTTACTTTGACACTTTTCTTTGTCTATGCTCAGTATCAAAGCTGGACTACCAAAAAACCCCCCAAATATTAGCACTATTCCTGGTGTATTCTGTTAAGCGTTACATGGGCACCATCTCTTTATGTGTCCCTTTCATTTCAAAGGAGATCATGGAGGCTATATTGGAATAGTTCCTAGAACAGGAGTGTGAGGTGCACTCTACCACCATACCTGCTGCAAACCAAAGTCTCATTCTCTACATGAACTAGATGCTCATGTGCACTAGCTGTTTTTGTCCTATGGCTACACAGTGCTTGCATTTTTGTCTCTTCCTGAAGGGAAAAACTAAACAAAATATAAACATAATTTATTAACTGAATCCTTTCCTACGCTAGGGATTTTTCTGTAAATATTGCATCAGAAGTGTCTCCTCTCTGATGCTGAGACCTTTGTGTTCAATTTATTTTATAATATCTTGTTATTCTTTTGATGATGATGCTTAGTTACAGTTTTTAGTCTTAAAAAATACTGAATGTAGATATCCACTGAATGGGAACATTTTTTCTTTCCATTCAGAGGGTATCTGAATTCAATTTATCTCTTTTCCCCTTTTCGATGCTGTAAAAGTGTAGTGTCATTGGTCTCTTGAATTTATGCCTGCATCTATGGCTAAATTTTATTTACTCATTTTTGAAGGGTCAAATGCAATAGACTGTGAGCTTTTTAAAATGAGTGTGTGCTTCCTGTCTGTCAAGTCCTAAAATGCCTTGAATTATATTAACTTTGATATTGAATTGGCTAGATTTAGAAGTAGTTTCAGTAACAAAAGGTAGTGCAATTGTAATGCTCTTTATACTAGTTAAGATAAGGTGTTCATTTAATCTACTTCTACAGTTGGGAAGACTGTGAGACTCTTTCTGTAACTCATCCAAAATTACTACCAGTGGGATTTTGAAGCTTTCTTATGCATTTCTGTGACACTATTGTGAGGGTCAACAAAAGCAGCTACCTGATAAAAATGTGATTTGCATCAGATGCAAATGTGGTTTGTTGTTAAAAATAGAAATAGGTCTAGAAAATTGCTAATAAGAGCAGGGATTGGTCAAAGGTAATTCTAAGAGCTGTAAGTAGGGAGTGCTTGGAAACGTGTCTTTGTAGGAACTATACAACTCCCTTGGGATATCAGAGAAATAACCTTTTTTACTTGGATCTAGAATCCAAAATGTTATCCTCGGGATTGGTGGATAATAAATAATGTTTCTAATTCTTTTGTAACAGCATTTATGCTTTTCAGCCAGTCACATTCCTATTATTGCTGACCATGTACTAGCCAGCTGGCTAAGAGTCCTCATCTACCAAGTGTGCAATTGCTGTGAAATTCTGTATCTTGCTGGGTGCTGTAGTGAATTGAGCCTGTCTCCAGCTTCCTGAAAGTCTGGACCATAAGGCTGTTTTGGACTTGCACTCTTCTGTTGAAAGTGGGTCAGGGTCCACTAAATGACTGAAAAAAAAACAAAACAGGAACAGGGTCGGCTTGTGGCCCAGAGGTGAGAGCACTTGTTTGAATGATCTGTGCTAGATACTTACCTCAGTGCTCATCTTTGTATTTGATTTGATGTTCAATTAAATATATATCACAGAAGCGTTACCTGGGATGGAAGAGGTTGCAAAAACAGGCTAGTGACTTAACATGCCTTGGGGGTCATGAAAGAGAATGATTAGTCTTAGACACAAAGAGTATATATTTTGGTAATTGGAGAATACAGCTTTAGAAGTGTTTATTCCCTAGGACTGGAGCATGATTGACTGAGCAGGAAGAAAAACATGTGCTAAGATTTAATGAAACACCTTATTACATGCATATTTCTGTGCAATACTGAAGACAGTGGTGTCCTAGGAAGTGATGTGGGGGCAGAGAAGGCTATGTGAAGCTCGTAAAAGGCATACCTTTTTTTCTTCAGATATTGCACCTTAAGTGTGTTCTCAGCCCATTAGTGTGCAGCATCACTAGCTTGAAGACAAAAAGGATTTTAAAGAATGGATTTGGGGATCCTGTTAATAAAATGAGGCTGCTCACCTTGTGTCTGCCATGCTGTGTGTGTGTGACAACTAGTTTGTTAGAACTGACTTTCTTGTAAACCAAGAAGGTTACTTATGTCTTGTTTTGTTCTGTGAAATCCCAACCTTGGACAATAACTCTTGGTTATGTGACCATTGCGAGAGATAAGTCTGTTAAAATTAATTTTTTAGTAAATAACTAGATTATATATGTTTTGCAGTCCTGAAAATTCTTAGTGTGGTTTTACTTCTGTTCTTAAAATCAAAAATGTAACTTAAACTCAGGGAACTGTAAATTGTTTTGAGTTAGATTTTAGCTCCTTAGTCTGTTACTCAATTTGAAATTCATCCCTTCAGCCCTCAGACCTTATATTTTGCTGGACTCTCTTCCCAAGAGCCAGTGACAGGTTGACTTGAGGATCTTAAAGGTCTTTTCCAACCTAAATGGTTCTATGATTCTATCTAGGTGCTTTCAGGGATTATTTGGCAAGTAAAACTGCAGCTTTCATATCTGATGTCAAATATATCCACAAGGCAAGTCTTTTGTTTTGGGAAAACAAAACGTTGGTTTGTTGTATCATGGTAAGTTGTACTTGGTGAAAGAGTCAGTTGCTCTGACAACCCCTGAAAGACTAGCAGCAATTTCTGACATTCCATGCGTTTCCTGCTGTTCATGTTTGTCTACAGATTTTAAACCAAAAAAATAAAAAAATGTTTTTTGTAGGGATGACTTTAGGTTAGAAGGGGAAGGAAAAAATGAGTGCTATTACTCAGTAACCCTTTGGGGTTTTGTTTGTTTGTTTACTTGTGGGGGTTTTTGTTTGGTTGGTTGGTTTTGGGTTTTTTCCTTGCTTCTAAACTGGTCTCCAGCAGCACTAGGGATTGTTTTTTTCTTTTAAATAAGCATACAAGTGAACCCTTGCAAGTGTCAAGACTGAAACATTTCATATACAGAATAATTCCTCTAATGGTGTCACTTGCTGAAGAGTTCAAAATATATTTACATGGTTGTTCCTGGAGTAAACTAAAACCATCAGCACCAGCAGAGTGAGAAAAAGGTTTTTTGCAAAAGAAATTTGGCCTCACCTGGACTTCAGATAAATCCATTTCAATTCAATCAGATTTATCGGTCCATAAAACTAACACTAACTACATCTTTATGCCTTTAAGACTTCAAGAAACAAAGCTATCTTAGGATCTAAAACTGACCTGATGTAAGGGGGAAAAATGACAGAGCAGCTGACAGGTGGCCCATAGAGACTGTGAAAGAACAAAATTTCAATGTTAATAGTTTCTTTGAATATTTCCTCACACTTTCTATCTTTAGCACTCTTTAGCTTTACATGTTGTGTTCTGAGATTTAACAACAACAAATGCAGTAATGATGATATGGCATTAATTCGTGGAAAGAAACAACAATTTAAAATTGGACAAAGAGAAGAATAAATTAAAATGAGTTAAGATGCTGACAATTACTAGCATCAGAAGCAAAAGAAATTAAGTGAAAGATCCTTTGATGTTTTAGCTGGGAGGAAGTAGTGCTAATAGTCTTTACTTGAGTAATTATGGCAATAGAAAATTCCTGCTGTGATCAGTATTTATTAGATGTTAATATTTTGGTAATACTGCATATTGCTGTTAAAATCTAATTGGTGGTACTTTCATAAATACAGCCAAAATGTGTTCAAAGGGTGATATTAACTAATGTTTCCTAATGAGCCATTTACAGCATTTTTTTGTATTCTACATGTGCTTCAGCCTTTTGCTGCTCCTTGTAATGCCCTGAAAAAACCCTCTAAATTCTTACTGGCACTGTTCACTTTTTATTTTTATATTTTAATAAATAGGAGGCCAAATGGAAGAGTTATGATTGAATTGTCTGTCCTTCTAAGTATCTCAAGCCACTGAGTTCTACCCAAGAATTCATTCAGGAAAGGAGATGAGATCCTTCCAAGCAGACAGGACCACCTTTTTTTTGAAAAATGTTCATTTTCAGTCCAATAATGCCAAGTCCAACTACATCCCCCGGTAACCTACTACAAATATTTGTTCCCTTGACCCCTTCTGTTGGTTGTTCTATTATCTGGGCATACCCTTTGAAAAATGTCTGTTCCTGTCTCCCAGTCAGGATTGGAATTATATGAAATTGTAGTATCCTCTGCCAACAGTCATCTGTGAGATTGTTAAATCCACAAGATCCCTCCTAATGTCCCTTCTTCTGTCCTTGCTTTTGTTCCCTGCCTGATCAAACTATTCCCTTTTTTGTTGCTATTCTCAAAGCCTATGCACAGTTTGACAGATATTTTAGTGACTTCTAGCCCTTTCAAACTAGTATAAGCTGAAATCCTTGATTCTTCTCTGACTCAGAGCCTGATTTCCATCTCTCCAATTGCCTCTTCTACTTACTTGTATGGCTCATTTACATTAGGTTGTTTCCTCTATGAGAAATGAGAGCTTTCTTGTCAGATCTTGTGCCATCAGTCTTGGTAACTTTATGCAGCCAGGAGTAACACCTGAACAGTCCAGGAAAAATCTTTGGATACATTTGTTATCAAATTCTGTCAAGCGTCTAAGGACCATGTGGGACCTGTGAGCCTAAGGAGCTATAGCAAGCCACAAATGCTGCCAAATTTCAAGTCCTTGTTCTGCATAATGACATGTCAGAGGTTTTTAGTAAAAAGCTTAGGCAAAATGACATATTTTCCAAAGCCATCTTCCGTTAAATATTTGAAAATTTCCCCTCTAACACCCTCAACTCTCAAAAGATCCAAAGCTGAGAGTAAACAATATGAAAGTTACTACAAAAATAACCTAATTTTGCTAGTGAGGACACAGAATTGTTTAGGTTGGAAAAAACCTCTAAGATGATCGAGTCTAGTGTTTTGCCAAGAATTTCCAAATCCACCACTAAACTACATCATTAAGCACCACATCTGTATATCTTCTATATGTCCCTTCAGATTTTTCTTGTCTTTTAAACTTGTAGCCACTGAAAGAATATATACTTAGAGTTACAAGAGCAGTATTACAAATTCTGCTCAGATTAATGGTACAGTGGATTTTTTAAAGATAAAGTGAAGAAAAGTTTGCATATTACTTTAAATAACAAGAACATAAATTTTCTATGAGGACTCTTCACCTGCTGTCTTAGCAGATCTCCCATGACTGGGCTACTTCTCCACTTACGTAGCTCCCCATGTTAAGACCATTGTCCATCATCTTGGTTTATATTTTGAAATTTTGCTTTGAACTTTAAGTCCTTTTCAAGAGGAAAAGAATATTTTTGGCATTGAAGTAGATGCATGGGTTTGGAAAGAACCAATAGTGCTTTATAATCATTTCACATCACAAGTCAGACCATATATAGCCTAAATACAGATTAAAAAAGGAAAAGCTGTATAAATTTAATGTATAAAATTACTGCATAGATCACTTCATCCATATCCATGTGTTTTAATCGCTGACTGCAAGCTATATATTTTATGGTGGGATCAGCAGCTATTTCCCATAGATATTGCTTTTTCTGTAACACTGAACTCAGTCATGCCCTTTCCATCAACATTGAATAAATAGAGAATATAGTCCCATGTGACAAGTGGAAAGCTAAGGGATCTGGAAACATTCAGTTCATTTTGAGAAATTAAGTGCTGGGATCCCACTTTCACTGCAATGTAAGAAAAGTCTTTGCCTGACATTGGGAAGATGTAGCTCACACATCCAAAGAGAATAAAGCCATTTTGCATAAAAATGGTATGCCTCATTGATAACAATTAATTAGGGCAGCAGGGATTTCCTCTTTGCTCCATGACCTCAAAATCCCTTCACTTCTGCCTCCCCATGGCCAAACAGGTTAGGGCTAGAGCTACAAAACTGGGTCAGAGCTAGGAGGTTAGTCCACTAGGAGGTTAGTAGGGTTTAGGAGTTTCAAGGTGTAGGGGACCTGCTTCAGGGACTAGTGAAAAGAATTGGATTAAGGGACTAGTGTAACATATGGAGTTAGAGATAAGGGCTGAAGCCTCACTGAAGTGTCTGCAATCACTGTCTCACCCCATCACCTTGATGACTCAAATCTCCATGATTTTTTTCTTAGACACTGAATCACCAGCTTGATGCTCTGAAGAGACGTAAGGACTTCTGAGCTATCAACCGTGAACGGCAATGTTTTCACAAAGTCCCCTGTAGATAATTATTCTCCGTGGGAATATTCACACTTAAGGTAGCAAGAGGTTTCATATGACCATATACAAATGAAGAAATCAGGTATTAGAAGACAAAGGAAACTGGTATATGGGATCAAAACTGAAATGGAAAAATATTGTTTTATGAATTGGCAGTGGGTTCCCTTCCACTAAACCATCTGACTGAATCAATCTGCCAGGAAAGACGAGAACTCAGATGGATGGACATCAGACAACTTGTGTGTGTCTGATCCAGAAGTGCAAGAATAAGTTGGTTGATCCTAAAAGAGGAAGGGAAGGCCTGGATATCTATGTACCATGGGCATAAGAAAGGGGAAAGAGTAGCTGATAACATTATTTCAATTACAACAGAATTTTAAAGTATTGTCATGAAACGGGTTCAAAGCCATATGAGGCACCTAATTAAGGTTCAGTTCTCTTCTGTATCAGTTGACTTGTTAGGAGATAGAAATGAATTGCAATTCATTTGCATTTAATGCTTAAGGCTGTTAGTCAATATATATTGATTCAACTAAATCACCTTTAAGACTGATTGAGGTTAAGTTTGTCCAACATTTAGGGTCAGGCAAGATAGTTAAAATCTAGACAGGAATGATTCATTACCCTGCAAAAGACTTTTCTGAGGTAATATTTTTCAGTCTGTTTCAGCATGTGAAAAATATTATTGGATATGTCTGATAGTTCCTCTGTAAACTAGAAATAAATGTCATCATCTTTCTATAAATGGGATTGTACCTTGCCAATAAAAATTCCATTACTTTTTGATAAAAATATAAAAGGTAGAGAGAAGGTAAGGACAAAAAAATTCACTACTTAGAATTTTGTTGAATTTCCTATAAAATCTTAGCTGAAACTGAATATGATCTAGCTTGAAAAGGGGTACACTAATATATCTTAAGCTAACCACAACAGTTAACATATTAGGTAATAAGTAACAGCAATCTGTCTGGCAGTTTGTATTAGGAAGTTTTATTAAATGTCTCCTTGTTTAAGCACTCAGAGAGGGTATTGATAATATTTTAATGAAATCTGAAGGTAGTACTGAAATGATGAAAGAGATGCTCCCACTAGTTGAAGCAAATAATAAGATGTTAATTTCAGGAAAATATTAAGCTATAAGAAAATAAGAAGGTGAAGGTTGACAAATTCCCCCTCCCCCCCCCCCCAAACAAATGAAGAGGTAATTTATACAGCTGAGGAGGCTCTCAGGAATGCCTTACAAAAACTCATGTAGGCTACTGGGAAGAGGCTTGCATGAAAAGTGGTTATAAGAGGAGACCTAGGGTGACAGAAATGTGGTGGAAAACAATGTACTTGTGATGTTGCCTCCAAAGTTGACTTGCCATACAACAGCATCTAAGGTAAGGAACTCCTCTTTGTGGGGTACTGAGGTAACAACTCAGTAATTTATTATCAGAGAAGTAACAAAATGTAGGCATTTCAAAGACTCTGGGATCAGAGATGGATAGAGATTTTAAAACTTAAATGTATCATTATTACAGAGACAAATGCTACTTTATCCCCCTTCTAGGTCTCCTTTCAGGTACCAGCTCTGTGGCATGAGTAAACCACATGCTGCCTGGGTATGTGGAGGAAATTGTCACCCTGCTCTGTTGCAGTGGCCTTTTCCTGCTCCTGACCCTTTCCTAGGAGCAGCAAGACGCCAGAATTATGGGAACAAGCGCCTTTATGGATTGGCAGGGCACGGCCACAGCCCCAGGGTATTACTGCCCAAGGGGGCCAGGCTGGTCAGGGTAACACCGGGGTGGGTGCATCCTCCTGTGGCTGCCACCATGCCTTGTGGGATGGCACCTCTCCCTGGGGGCTGAGCCAGGCTGAGCCCACCGAGTTTCAGACAATTAAATCTTTGCACAAATGTCAAAAATTTCAAAGTGTTTAATCTATTGAGAGGCTTTTCCTTGTCTAAGGTGACAGATTATCTCAATAACTGTTACCTAATATAATTTAGGTTCAAGATTCTAAAATAATCTGAGGGGTGAATTCAAGAGTGCATAAAACAGGGGTGAATTTTAAGAATATTGGTCAAAAAAAATTAGGCTGTCAGGACTGTTCTCCGTGGCTTCTCTAATACTGATGTGCCCATATTGAAATTGCTTATGGCAGGTTGAAAATAAAAAAAGTAAAAAAACCCATATACAGAGCTAAGCTATGTAATTCCTTGCCACAGGCTGTTGCAGATGCTAAAAGTTTGCTGGTGTTCAACACTGTTTGGATACACTAATAGAATAAAAAATTATCTAGGCTATTAAAAGAAAGATGCCAGCTGTGGTCAGGAAATTTCAGAACAAAGAGCTAAAAGCTAGATGTCACTTCTTGGGAAATATGTTTCTCATTTTCTTTCTACTTTTCCCTAGGAATCTTCTATTGGCATTACTGAGTACAGCATACTGACTTAGATCTTTCATCTGAACCAACAGGGCTGGTTCCATTTTCTCACTGAATCTTTTTAAACTTAAAGCTGTACTTTATTTAAACCTATTATGTGATCCTCACCATCGCAAATCTTCCTGTTTACCTCTAAAGAAATATCAACAGGGCTCACAGATGTGGTCACTGAGTTCATGTGGTCCATAAAACAGTGAGACACCTGATTTTCACTAAATGGTCTCATTTAAAAGGAAGGCATTTTCTGTGAAGAATGAGACTGTAAATAATCAAAAATAGCCTTGCTTTAATATGCACTTTTCAGCAATAATTGAGCAAAAATACATTATTCTAATATGTCATGCATCCCTTCCTCGCAAGTTTCCATTTTTCTATGCTCCTGATCTATTAAAAATTGACATAAAAATGATGTACTGGAACCAGCTCTAGAAACTATTGAACTTAGAAAGAAGCTCCTCATCTATAGGGCCTTTATATTGCTTGAGGAATAGCATGGTTTATTTTGAATAAAATACCATAGTTGTGATGAATGGCTATGAATTCTTGTCATGCAAAGAACATTCTGCTTTTGAGATAAATTTAAAAGCATCTGATGTAGACAATTTTCTAGGAAAACTGATTTGTTTTTAGTCCTATGGGGGAGAACAAGTGTCCTTTAATCTTTGGCAGAATTATTTCACAGACAGTCCTTACTTTGTTGCACTTCATAAGTTTATTTTTCATCAATTCCATCTGTATTGCTACAGTAGAAAAAACTTGTGACATTATCTCCCTGGGACTTTCAGGACAAAAATGTAGAGCTGGTAAACTTTTAGGCTAACTCTTGTGGTCCTTCCTGAAATGACATGAAATGTTATTGTATGTGATCTTACCAGCAACCTGTCCTCCTCATTTCTTAATAGAATGTGATCTTCATTTACAAAAATGAACTGAGCTGCAGTGAACTGAACTGAATTGTTAGTAATGACTTGACTGATAGAAATGGAGCACTCAGTGGGGCAAATGGACAGACTGTAAGTTTATGCTAAAATGTCATGTTCTTTTATGTGTGTGTGTGTTTTCTCAAATATCTTAGCCTGAACTGTGTGTTTGCAAAGCTTCTGTTTCTTTCTGAAATGGAAAAATTAAAAGGTTTTATTGGGATGATTAAACAGAGATGGCTGTGATCTGCTATATTTTCACTGATAATCAGGCTGAATTTCCTGAAAAGAAATATGTTGCTGAAACAGTGATTGCCTCAGTATACCTTTGGTTTAAGAGATAAATTTTACTGTTTCCTATTATGAGGTTAACATTTGTCTGAGTAGGAGATTCACTCATTTTTAATAGCTTAGTGGTAGGATTACTTAAAGAATCACCAGGAAAAAGGTATTCTCCTTTTATATAATACTCTGCAATTAAATTTTATTGAAATCTAGAGTGAAGTGTGTGTATAGAAAACTAATAAATAGTACTGTCAAACATATAAGAATATGTATTTAAAAATCAGTCCAATAGTGGACAGACTGAAAGAGTTGAGGTTGAAAATAGTCTTTATTTACTGTAAGGTAGCATTTGATTAAGGGTGTATGTGACTTTGCAGTTAGTGGATACAAAACCCCTTTCTAGGCAGGCAGAGCAGTTTTCACACAGAAAGGCAAAAATCTGATGCTACAAAGAGAAAGAACAGTGGTTTAGAGTAATCAGTAGTCTGATCTGGCATTTCCTGAAATAAAAATTGCAATATTCCAACCCTTCAAGATACCACAAAAATAAACCTCTCCAGTCAGGTAATTCAAACAAAGATTGGGGTGTAGTGGAAAGGGGAAGAAACGTTTCTTTAGTGGTGTCTAAATACCCAAAGCAATCTTAAGCGTCCATTAAAGATCCATAGGGAGATTGGAATAAAATCCTGCAGACCCAATTGATTTTCAAGGGCAATCCTCTCTGGTTAGACAACTGAGAGTTCCACCTGAATGTGGTGGTTACATTCTGTCTGTAGCTTTTCAGTCTAGTCAGTGGTAAAGAATATGCACCATGAGTTGTATTTAGAAGATAGAAAATAGCTAGTGACAAGAAAACCCACTTAGGCTGTCAAAACCTGAACTGTTAGAGGAAATGATTATTTCCATTAGTTGTCGGACTCTTTCCTCTCTCACTTACCAGAATAACCGCTTTTGGATGCCCCCTTTGAGTGACCTAGGAGGTAGGTGTGGAGGAGTGGATTCCTCAGTGTGGACTGCACTGTTCATGCTCTGCTCCTGCAGGGAAGCTTGTGTGCTGATTTGCAAAAGGATGGAGTACAGGGAAGAGCTGAATGAATACACAAGAGGGCAAATAAAGACTGCCTAGTTCTCTTGTACTTAGGAACAAACATCATCCCGAGCATTTTCCTTCACCACTCAGGATGACAACTCCATGCAATGAACAATCATAAAAAGTTAACAAGCATTGTTGTCACCAGAGGGTCACCTGCTGCTCATAAATGTTTATTCTGTCTGTGCTGAAAAGTTACGATTTACACTGTATGGCAGGTAAAAGGACTGTTCAGCCCTGAAGCTGCTGCAGGCCTAGTTTTGCTTAATCAGAAAACTTATTTGAGCAAGCCATCAATAGTTGCACATCTAGGTATACTTACAACAAAAGGACATAGGATGCTAGTGAAATTGTGCCTGATTTCCTCTGAGCTCACCCTCTAAACTAAGTGTGTCTGGGATATGAAGACCATTTAAGTACCATGGGAGTAAAGGAAGAGTAAAAGGCTAGGAATTTACTAGCTGGAAAAGGGAAAATAGAAGGGAAAGGTGATAGGAATACATGGAAAAGATGAGGAGAGAATTAAGAGGGTTCGTCATTTAAGTATTGGTTTTGCTTTCAAGAAATCAGGGCTATAAAATGAAATCACAAAGAGATGGATTAAAAAAACCAGAGAATTTTCTTTGTGCCTTACATGGGGAAAGTGGGGAGCTCTGCTAACAGTGTGTTGCAAAGTCCAGTGTTTACATGGATGTAGAAAAGCAACTATAAAGCTTCATAGATGAAAAAGAGCTGTTGATCTGTTATCAAGAGCTGGTAAATCACAAAGATATTACCTCAAACCCCAGAATTTATAAATGAAGTTCACTAGATGATCTTTAAGTAAGGTCCCTTCCAACCTAAACCATCCTATGATTCTATGAATTTCTTGCACCACAGATCACTTGTGACCAGGTGACTATATGGGGAAGAATAAATACCTTTGCTTTCTTATAGTGTTTCTTAGGCATTTGCTGTTGCCTATTGTCAGAACAGCTGGATGCTGGGTGAGGCTGTCACTACACAAGCTAAGTCCTTTCTAAATCCATAATATGGATTTCTTATGCAGTGGACTCAGGTCTCTAAACTATAGCAAATGTAATGAGACTATTCACTATAGTTTCAGTGATCTTTGACACAGTTGTTGGTGTACTTCTGTTCTGGCATGTCTATGGCTGCAGCCCCTCGGATCATGCATGTGGGGACTTGGAAGAGCACTAACAGAGGAGCTGTGAGCTTTAGCAAGGGGGGAATTTAAAAAAATTATGGGACTGCTAGTGCATGAAGTCATCTCTGCACTTATTGACATTTTGAAGGTCAGTAAGCTTGCTGCTGCTTAAACAGCTCAGCTGTTGCTTTTTTCATCTGGTTTAGCTTTATTAATATGTGTCAAGATTCTAGAAAGCTTCCAGTAAAATTTCTGTCCAAAGCCTCCAAGGGTAGAATCTTCTATATTTAGACAGATAAATATTTTGATGAACTTTTAATTCAGTACATTTATTAGACATCCAATGTCCTAAGTAGCAAAGTAATAAACCACATACAGACACCTAGAAGCTTTCCAGCTAATTATCAAAGAAATCTCATTTTGATTTCTGCTGTATTGATTGCTACTTTTCTTCCTATTAGAAAAATTGCTTACCCACCTACACATTAGCAATACTGTTGATACTGCAGGTGTTACGTTTCTCCTAAATTTGATTTCTTTGCAATATTGAGAGCACTTGCTAGTGTTGAATTAGGAAGGTTTTCCTCCTGTTTTCAATTCTTTGCATAGGAACAGGAAATTGTTTCATTTCAAACTGCCTTGTGTATGTTTATATCAAATAAATATATACTTCTTGAAGGAACAGGGTGAAGGGAATTAGATAACTCAGATGAACATTTGTCCCATGAATTTTGGTTATGCATGATCTCTAAAGACCTTATCTTACCCCTCTCCTTTTCTATTATCTCCTGTAAAATGTATGCTACAGTTCATTTCTGACAGTTATATGCAATCATGCCTGGAATATGAAACCCATCTGCAGGGTTGGGTTGCTACAAAAATAGGTAGTAAAGTGAAAAAGGGGAGAGAATCCGAGATCTCTGCATTTGATTTCCACTAATGCCAGAGGCCAGTTGTGCTTTGCATGTACAGAGAACTTCATGATACCATTTATCAGACATATTTAATTGTTCCCTATTTTTTTTTATTTATAACGTAGATAAAAATGCTGTAATTTCTTCAGGAAACTAGTGTTAAAATAGAAATTAAGTTATTTCAATTTTTTCCTCCTTTAATATACCACAGTGTTGTTAACATAATTTCTGATGAAGATTTCAGTTATCACTATTCATCTCAACTGGAAAATGAAAGAGTGCTCAGGGAGAGAAAGTTTGCCTCACTGAAGTCAAGTTTATATTTTGTGCCAGGAGAATGCATCTGGCTATCTTGGACCTACAGATGCATTCTAATGCTGCACACATTTCAATAATATAGTTAACCTTGGTATTAGGCATGAAGCAAAACACACTCTAATATGAATGAATAATAATAAAATCACTTAGCAGTTCTTTCTGCATACACATTTTATTTGTTTCTTAAGGTTGAAGCTGCTGTCACAAAACCATTCTAATTATCTGCTCATGTATATTCATGTATCAATGACAGAGGAATTATTGCTAAGAGAACATTTTTTGAATGCTTTTTCTTACTGTGCTGGCTGTCTCTGGCGTCTGCAGCTGAAGTCTGGAAAGCAAAGTTTACGGGTGAATTAGCAAAGTTTAACATGGTCTACTCAATATTGTGCTCTTTTCTCCTGCCAAGTGACAGGAGTAGTCTGCATTGATTTCTAACAATGCCTGTGTACCTTCCAAATATTTTAGATAGATGAAATTGTAATATTATTTCAGTATACTGGTCTCCAGTAGGTATCCCCTAGCTTAAAAATGGGTCCAGAGTTATTGGCAGTAGCCAATATCCTGTCTTCTTGATTTTCTGAAGTATTTTTTAAAAAGTAATTTTTTATATAGATGAAGAACTTGAGAACTGAAGTTTGGTGAATGTTCTGGTTGATTCCATTCTGCACACTCCTGAAATAGTCACAGGAGATTTGAGTGAAATTTGAATGCTGTAAATGTTTTCAGCTTGACACAGTGACAAGTTTACAAGGCTCCCTGCAGGGTCTGAGCTAATTTTAGGTGTAATTACAAAGATGTATTTAACTGATTGTGTCTAATTAATGTCAGAAGATATGACTCGGGCTTTTATAATACTGAATTCATGTAAGCTACTTTATTATTATGGAATAAATCTAAAACAACTTAATCAATCTGCAGTATCTCTATATCAACTGGATACTAAAAAAAAGTAATATCTTCGTAGTCGCATATACTGTTATATGAACCATTGTTCTATAAAGCATGAAATGAGCACAGCTGTGCTATAATCTCTGCTCTGCAGAGGGACATGGACAGGCTGGAGAGTTGGGCTGATTCCAACAGAATGAGGTTCAACAAGGCCAAGTGCCCGGTCCTGCACTTCGGCCACAACAACCCCCTGCAGCGCTACAGGCTGGGGACAGAGTGGCTGGAGAGCAGGCAGGCAGAGAGGGACCTGGGAGTTTGGATCGACAGGAAGCTGAACATGAGCCAGCAGTGTGCCCAGGTGGCCAAGAAGGCCAGTGGCATCCTGGCCTGGATCAGGACCAGTGTGGCCAACAGATCCAGGGAAGTGATTCTTCCCCTGGACTCAGCACTGGTGAGGCCACACCTGGAGTGCTGTGTCCAGTTCAAGATATTGAGGTGTGGAGCAGGTCCAGAGAAGAGTAATGAGGCTGGTGAAGGGCTCGAGCACAAGTCCTATGAGGAGAGGCTGAGAGAGCTGGGGCTGTTCAGCCTGGAGAAGAGGAGGCTCAAGGGAGACCTCATCACTCTCTACAACTCCCTGAAAGGAGGTTGTAGCCAGGTGGGCGTCAGTATCTTCTCCCAGTAAGACAAGAGGGCACAGACTTAAGCTGTGTCAGGGGACGTTTAGGTTGGATATTAGGAAGAAATCTTTTACAGAGGGAGTAATCAGACATTGGAATGGGCTGCCCGGGGAAGTGGTGGATTCACCGTCCCTGGAGGTTTTTAAGATAAGACTGGATGTGGCACTCAGTGCCATGGTCTAGTAACCGTAGCAGTGTTGGATCAAGGGTTGGACTTGATGATCTCAGAGGTCTTTTCCAACCCAGCTGATTCTATGATTCTATGGTACACTGAAAAGTAACTTTTACTGTAACAACCTACGAGATGAAGTCCTATGTATTGTACCTCCAGTGAGGGGAATTAATTTAAAACGTTAACAGCATTTTTGTATCCTAAAGGAAAAAATTAAAATACCATGAAATATTTCTGCTGTTGAAACATTTCATAGAATCACAGAATGATTTGGGTTGGAAGGGACTTCCAAGATCATCTAGTTCCAACTCCCCCGCCACGGGTAGGGACACCTTCCACCTGATCATGTTGCTCAATGCCCCATCCAACCTGGCCTTCAACACTTACAGGCATGCACAGCTTCTCTGGACACCTGTTCCTGTGTCTCACCACCCTCACAGTGAAGAATTTCTTCCTAATATCTAACCTAAACCTATCCTCTTTCAGTTTAAACCCATTCTTCCTTGTTTTATAACTCCTTGTAACAAGTCCCTTTCTATCTTTACTGTTAGGCCCCCTGGAAGGGGCTCTAAGGTCTCCCCTGAGCTTTCTCTTCTCCAGGCTGAACAAGTCTAACTCTCTCAGCCTTTCCTCATAGGAGAAATGCTTCAGCCCTCAGATCATCTTCATGACCCTCTTCTGGACTTGCTCCAACAGGACCATGTTCTTCTTATGTTGGGGGCCCCAGGTAGGTACTCCAGGTAGTGTGTCACAAAAGCAGGCAGAGAGGGAGAATCACCTTCCTTGACCTGCTGGCCCTGATTTAGATGCAGCCCAGGATACAGTTGGCCTTCTGGGCTGTAAGCTCACATTGCTGGGTCACGTTGAGCTGGGTCAACCAACATCCCCAAGTTCTTCTGCTCATCCATTCTCCACCCAGTCTGTATTTGTGTTTGGGATTGCCCTGACCCACGTGCAGGTGCACCAACCTTGCCTTTATCCAATTCCAACAGAAATATTATATGTCTAGTTCCTAAACCAAAACAAACTTTTAGTCATGAATTTAATTATTGAAGTTGAATGTCATAGTAAGTTCATAAATTGTTTCTGTGCAGTGCCTGCTAATGATCTTCAGAAATACACAATCAAAATTACATGTGCAAATACAAATGTGCTCATGCTGGAGAGGGGCTCAGGTTTTTGTTTGTGCAAACATTGTAACACACATTGACATGAAAGTACTTTTCCAGTCATGCATAAACACTCTGGTCAGTCCTTTCCAGCTGCTTGTAAAGTGTATGAGACAAACTATACAGAATGCCATATTAAGGTTTTTTGGTGTTTAAACCCTCATCGGTGTGATTCACCCATGCAACAACTTGGGGAGGGGAATAAGGGAGTTTAGCAGGAGAGCAAAAATTGGAGACATTTGATATAGGCTGTTTTTGTTTCCTCTAATGTTTTGCTTCATGTTTTCTTTAATATCTGGCTGGAAATGGGGCACAATACTGAATGACTGATAATATTGTGGGGTGGGAGTAAAAGAACTAATATGATCAGAGCCTTAAGCTGAACTTAGCTAGTTCTTAACGTTTTTGCAGAGTGATTTATTTACCATGTACTTCATTTAATTTTGAAAATAATAAAACCCACACTTCATTCAGAGAGAACCAGGCCATATCCTTTCATTTTTTTATAAAATCAATATAATTTCAATTGTTTTAGTGATGAAAATAACTGAGAGGACCAAAACTCCAGGTGATGGGGGGGGTAGAATAAGTTGATTGTGCTATTAATTATTCTTGTTTCTTGCTTTGCCATTTTCATCTTTTATTTATGCAAACATTCATAAGTACTTGTGGATTGTTTTCATGTTGGCTACTAAGTTTGCTAGAAATTATTTGCTTTACTATTCTCTTTTTTCATTTTTCATCTGTAGCTGTAAACATAAAAGCTGCTTATGAGAAAAATGAGGATTAATTTTCTGTGTGATGTTGCTCTAATTTCCAGCTACTTCTTTCTTTCCTCTTTCCCCAATGTTGGTCCATTCTGCTCGGTATAATGTAATCCTAATAATAACCCCTGTTGTTCCATTACTATTCTTTACCCTGGTAGGAATTTTTTTTACATACCACGCAGTTTCTAAACTAGATTTTGCTGCTTGTGCTGATTTTTAAGCACCTGTAGCTACAAAACCAGCAAATCTTTACTGTGGTTTACATAAGGGACTAAAGCATGGCCACATCCTGAGTCAAGAGCATCTATTGTTATTCCCATGAAAACTTACTTATAGCTAGGCAGCAGGATTTATCAGTGTCCAAAGAAGCGAGAGGTATAGTTTCACTGTTTTAAATGGTTTTGGAAATATCTAACTTTAGTGTAAGGCTGTCTAGAAAGGAGGGCTTCTGCATAGCTGACATTATCTCACAGAGAGTGCCCATGCTAAGAGCTTTCTGTGGAAAGATCTAAAGAAACTCTAACTGATTTATTTGCAAGTGGCTTATTTGTGTTCTCTCTGGTTTGCTTTGCTTTACTTTGAAATATTCAGAGCTGGTGGAAGTAATTTTTCTTGCCCGTAGTTGTTGTGTGTTCTTATATGACTTTTGTAATCATAATTGTGAATTAAAAAGGGCAGAGAGAAAAATATTGAAATATAATGTGCTGTTTCATGTTTCCTCGGGTCTGTGTTTTTATGAATTTGGTAACAAAAATACAGAATTTAATCCAAATAGTTATGTAAAGACAAAACTGATTTATCCAGAGTGTTTTTTTGCCACTCTTATCGTTGCTCTGCTTTTAAATTGGTTTGGATATGTTTCCAACTATAAAAGTTATTATTTGAATTTATAATCCAATATAACTTGTCAATCTCTTGGATAGGGATGAGAAATTGTGTGTGTGGGTGTACATGTAAGAAACATTCAGTTATTCTTCAAAACATAAAAATTAATATTTGGCACTAGGGCATATTTTGCTATATCAGGATTTTTTTTAAAGCCTTTGCAATCCAGGGCAAACTTTAAATTACAAGGGAAGTACTCAGGGCCTTGTCTAGTTGAGATTTGAATATAACCAGGGGCGGAGATTCCATAGTTTCTGTGGGCCCTAATCCAGTGCCTGACTATCATCAGGGGGAATTTTGTTTTTCCATTCATGCAGATACAATTTCCCTTGCTTAAACTTTTGACTATTTTCCCTTTCCTTTTCTTGGGAAGCTATGTAATGTGCCAGTCTTATATATTATCAATACTCATGTCTCAGAATATAAATGTACTTGCCAAATCCTGTATTTCATTCCTCACCACATGGTAAAACAGCTTCGAGAATCACCATTTACAAAAGAGTGGATGACATGATACCTAATGACTCCACTATTTTTTTATTTATATGTGGAGTAGTGTATTTTCATTGCCTATGTAATTGAAATCAATTCACACTGGGTTAACATTACCAGTCAACTTTTCTAATCAATATGTTATACATCCCCCACTATATTTTCTTCCCTTAGTGTCTAAAGTGTCTTTTTAAAA
Organism: Manacus vitellinus; assembly: GCF_001715985.3. Lineage (NCBI taxonomy): Eukaryota > Metazoa > Chordata > Aves > Passeriformes > Pipridae > Manacus > Manacus vitellinus. The sequence goes on along the minus strand of NW_021938789.1, from coordinate 44,024,006 downwards.
TAAGTACCGTATTAGATTTCTGATATGTAATGACTAGGGTCTTGTAAACTAGTTTTTCCCACCCTTGCATGCTTATGTTTATGGGTTAGATTAAATTGTCCATTGCAAACACAAGAGTAGGGCAAACACAAGAGTAGGGCAAACACAGAAATTGTTGTGGGTTTTTTCTTTGTATGTGAAAGCAGACCCTAACTACACAACTGTTCTGTACTGTTCTGAAAAGAAGTACGGTTACATTCAGCTCAGGATTTTCCTGTTTATTTTTTTGCTACAAACTCTCTGAGGTCCAACCCTGCCCTGCATTTTTTTTCTACAGAGAAGTTTAATTTGCACATAGCAAGAGATGAGACTCCTCTGCAGCTTGTCACAGCATTATCCATTCAGTTAAAAAAAATAATAAAAAAAATCATACTGTCGATGTCTCAGACAGACAAGTCCAAACTGAGATCCGAGTCTCTTAGCTATTCAGAAACTGCCATATCATTTCAGTCCTCATCACAGTTGAGCCACATGAGTGGATTTTATCATAGGGTGGATGGCTTACTTTAAATTGCTTGCACTTGTTCTCCTTGAGCTGAAAATTACTTATTCAACAAGTATGTTAGTGAGAGCAACATGTACCATTCCTAAAGAAGAAAAGGCCTTTACTATAACAAGAAGCTTTACAACTCCTCCTTCAGAGGCAACTTGGTTTTTTACATAAAGTAAAACTGCATGAGGCTAAAAATATATAAATGTAAAAATACATTAGAATTTTGCTTAACATCTTTAGCCTCAGAAATACTAGAAAAATCTATAACAATTGCTTCCATAAGTACAAGAATGAGAGCTTAAATTGCTAGGGGACATTAACATTTTTCTATAAAGTTGCAGAATATAAATGGGAATACCAATGATAAACAGTGGTGATAAAACAGTTTTTCATTTCATAACAAACATGAAATATTTCCAATTAGTGATCAAAACCATCATCATGTTTTGATGACAAAAAAATACAATTGTGTACTTTTTAGTTATTCTTTGACATCTACCAGAACAGCTTAATTTTAACCACTTCCACAGGGAGGAAAATTAAAATATAGAAAGGTTTTTACTTGATTGTATGGGATTAGATCACTATGGTTTATGTAACTATGAAGGAAAATGGACCACTGACTCACAATAGTTTTAAAAAGCTGTCCTCGCTGCTGACTAGAGTCCCAATTACAGATGTATTGTGTTCTTTGGTAGCTCCTTATGCTTCTTTTATGTCTTGGCCCCCCATTACGGTTGATAAAATATTCACCCATTTTTTGAAAATATTTTCCAGTAGTACTTGCAAGTCACAGGCATGGGATACAGTAAAAAGGGTCATGTGTTTGACTGGAAACTGAAATGGATTCTACTCCCACTAAACTTGGGGAATGTTTATGGCCAGCTTAGAGAGAAGAGAGAGCTTAGTGAGAATTTACCTGTCTAAATAAACAGGGCAAGAGGGGAGCAGAGCTTATCTTAAGGGTCTGGAATTTCTTTCTTGTTTTGTTGTAATCTGTCATAGAACAGTCCTGTTTCTTGCTTCATTTGAAGTCACCTGGAGCCTTTACCTGGATTTGAACAGAAGCTAAATCCCACACTTCATTTTAATTATTTCAGTTCATATATTTTATCAAATAAGGATAATAATCAGCATTGTTAGAACCAATAGAATTTGTAAGTTATATTGTTAGAGTAATTACAACATTAACAGTGGTCTCCTTTGACATCCCTTCTCCCTGCAATTCCATTCACCAAATTGGCATTGTACCTTTATATTGCTTGGAAAAAAACCATCCTGTCTTGTCTACCTGTCTTTATGAAGAAAAGGTTCTTCCTCCAGTCAAATGAGAGTTACAAAGATGTTTCCAAGTTTCTGGGCAGTGGAAGGAGGAGGAGGTGGTGGCCAGAGGGACAGAAACAGATTGGAGTAAGATGTTGCAGGAGCACTGAGTGAGGCAAATGAGATTGAACCTGCAGCCTACAGCTCCACTGAGAGCCATGTTTCCTAAGGGCTGTGCACAGAGGTGAGAACAGCTGGTTCCCTCTTCCTAGGGTGGACGTGGGAAGGACAGATGTATGCATCACCCTAGACATGCATCTCCTTCACAGTCAAAACATGTTAAAACTAACTGCCCCATCTCCTGCCACTGGAAGTGGACCTAGGAGAAGGCTGTAGATGCTGAGCGGGTCTGTCATCCCAGCATGGAAAGCTAGCTCTGACATCAATCAGTTACAGAAGCTGAATAAACCCCTCTTTGTCTTCCTGTGACCATAAATCACAGGAAAACTGCTTCACAGAGCAGTCAGATTGCTGTACTCACATTTGTGAGAAGAATGTGTAGCTTTGACTTCCTCTTTACAGAAAATAAATATGTAATATTCCCATTTCTTTGCATAAAGATTTATATAGGGATTGTACGTCACTATCACCATTCTTTTAATACAGCTGAGATTAAAAAACTTTGAAGGCAGTATTTCCCCTCTGTGACAGTTACTGCATGATCTGATGGAAAAGCTTCCTAAATCAACAATGAAGTGACAGAAAGAAAAGAAGCATTTGTCTTTCTGCTTATCAGACTGCCCCAAAGCAGTGAAATATTTAAAAGATTTGCTGTCTATTTATAGTGCCATTTATATTCACTAGTTTCAGTGAGAAAAGTAGCTGTCTCCAAGCAGTGTACAAGATAAATGCCAATGGACTTTCTCCCTGCAACATCTCTTGGTGCCACCATCACTCCATAATAATAAGTGAAAAACAATGAGAGGAGTAACAGACTTCAGAAACTGAAGAATGATGAATAGTTGGAGGGAAGTTATTTTTAATTTCACAAAAGAACAAAACACATTTTTACTGGTTCATATATGAGGAGTAATAGTTGATCCTATGACACTTAAATCACATTTATTTAAAACCTAAATCGTACCTAATCCATAGAATAATTTTGCAATAATAAGTGAACAGGTAGCATTTCCACTGATGTGTGAGGAAATGAATTGGCAAAGATTTGAATGATTGGAATATGCTCACATCTAGTGTGTTGGTCCATAAATCATGCCTGGTCTTCTGACACCCAGAACTTTTCTCGTTGTGTGGCCAGAGCACCTGGCAGCACAGAACCAGTGCTGTCATTTAACGATGATCTTGTTAACTGATAAGCTGGTTTTTGTGAAATTAAAAATTCTTGGGAACCACTGATTGTATATGGTAGGAAATATAGAAAAAATAGTTGGCATAGGGTAACTTTTACACACTATTTTCAGCGCAGTACTGAGGCATCTCTAGGCTGTTGGTTTTCTCCCCCATGAACCTGGAGTGGCTGTCTATCACTGTGAAAGTCTACAGTAAATATAAAGCAGTCACAATGTTATCATTGTATATTTGTCAGCTACTGGTATGAAATGAGTGAATGTAGAAAGGGATGGGCCACAAAATATTACTGGGTAAACTGAGGTTATAGGTACTAAATTATTGAAGGGGCACATTTTGTTCTCTATATCTAGCATCATGCAAATGTCTATTTTTTTCTCTAATTTTCTATTTGTTCAGGAGAAATATATGACTAAAAATTTAGCATATACAAAATGGCTACATCAAGACTAAGGTATAACAAAAAAGACAACTCATGGAATCTATAATCTGATGAAAGTAAGAAGGAAAATTTGACCTGTCATGATTGATAGCTCACACTACTGTTGTTTTTTCTGTGTATGGGTTTAAGGAGGAGTGCTGTTGTGCAGATTTTGCCTCTGTGAAACCAAAACATGGGAATGATATGATTTACCTGATCATTCTGAAATGTGGTATCTAGTATAAGTATGTCTCTGAAATCTAACTGGCTGTTGCAGAATAGGGGAAAAGCCACACTAAAAATGAATATTTATGGTTTCTATCCACTGTTGAGATGAGCAGCATGTGCATATGATCTCTTATTTTCATCCACAAAATGATCTGGTAACAGAATGAGGAATTGCTTACTGTGTAGGGTAATGTGAATTTAGGGGAAAGATTCAGGTCTGAAAAGGATTTTTCTGATGGAGATGCACTACTTGTTTGTTGTTTTATAAGCAAAAATGTAACTATGAAAGATTCATTGAAGCCTTAAAGTACCTATTCTGCTATACCAAAGTGGCTGGGCCTCTCTGCTGAAGAACTGGTTCAGTGTACTATACGAAGAGAAAGCATCACTTCCTCAATGGTGAGACCTCGTTTGTCCCAACCCAGAGTTAATTTGCTGTCTAGGAGACAGGCAGCCATACAGAGCTTCTCTCAGCTTATTTATCTCAGTGTTGCTGCCACTGGTAGTGACTTCAAAGTGTCCCCAAGTCCTTCAAAACCAAACCAATATATTTCCCGGGATGTTGAAGCTGTGGGAGTACAAAGTGGAGTGGGACAGAGCACTGAACTTCTTGCTATAGAGTAGGGTGTACAAGATAAATTTTGAAGAAGTGGGAAGTGATTGTGTGAGATTAATAAAAGTCAGAGTAACTTCAAAAGTTAGCACAGAGGTCTCCCTGCAAGATGCTGCCATGGTGAACTTCCATGGTACCTCTATAAAAATAACTCATGGGGATGTGACAAGATGGAGGAGATGATGTAGAAGTGACAGTATAATCTGGGGGTCAAATAAACAATATTTGAGAGGGATACCAGTAAGGTAGGAGAAAGACCTGTCTTGCTTTTCAAAGTGGCCCAAAACTAGAAGATTTGCTTTCGGCAGTGTGGAGAAGAGAAGAGAGGCATAGTACAAAATAGGACCTTACTGTTTTGCTAGAAGTTTCTCTTTAACCTGGGCCCTCTTATATCAAGTGTGGAACAGGAGGGCAGAAAATCTAGACACATCTGGGTAGGAATGTGCTGGGGAAAAGAGGAGACTAAGAGAAAACATTAAAAGGAGAACACCTTTAAGACCATCAATTTCAGACTGAGTCTCCTGGGTTTAATTTTTTATGCAAGTTTCCCACTTACTATGTGAGTGACTGAGCACTGGAACAGATTTTCCAGGGAGGTTGTGGAGTCTCTTTCATTGGCTCTTCTCAGTGGTGCCAAGCAGTAGGACAAGGGGCTACAGGCAGAAACTGATGCACAGAAAGTTCCACCTGAGTACGAGTAACCAAATAGAAGAGGGCAACTCTGTAATCCCTCGGGATCGCCTCTCACTGAAGATGTTCAAGGACCATCTGGATGCAGTCCTGTGCAACGTGCTCTAGGATGACCCTGCTTGAGCAGGGAGGTTGGACCAGACTACTCCCTTCCAACCTGACCCATTCTGTGATTATTTGATAAGTTTTACAACTGGGCTAGAAGCAAGTCTTTATACTGTGGTAATTAAAAACACAGCAAATTCATTTGCTAGTAGTTTAATAATGAGATTAATAAATGAAGTCATTTCAGTTGAGGTTCCCTTTTCTCTCTTTATGACAAAATGCAATTGGTCAGTGCAATCTTAAAGAAAAGAAACAGCACTCAGAGTAATAAAAATTTTGCAAGGGGCAGGGAATCTGACCTCAGCATTATTAGCTGTGAGCTGATAAAAGCAAAAGCTTTATTTTACAAACAAAAAAAAAAATTCTCTCCCTCTTTGTATTTAGCATAGTGTGGATTTTACTATAATACACTGAACTAGCTGATGGTGATTCCAGGCATTGGATGGAGAGCAGAGTTAATGGCAATCTGGGCTGCGTGGGTGGAGGTTACTGGATGCACCTGGAGAGATTGCTGCTGGGATCAGGTGGGATGGCCTCAAGAGAGGCAGGGGAGGAGACATTGCTTTGTGCTTCAGAGGTGCCTTCTCAGAAGGGTGTAAGGTTTAAGTAACCTGCCTTGATGTGTCAGGGTAGAATGTTGGTTACTAAAAAGCCTGAAGAAGCAGCAATGCTGTACAAAGACAAGTCTTTTAATGCTCTATTCAAGAAGCATATGGAGAAAAGAGCCATGTTCCTATATGGCACTCACTAAAGGTTCTAAATCAATGATGACCTTTTTATTTTCACGATGTCTTCTGACCACTGTGGAGGACCATGACAGCTCCCAGCAGTTTTCCTTCTATCAGTGGTAAGTGTGGCCTTTGAAGGGGCATACCATATCAAGTCCTTAGAGGGTACAAATATCTAAAGATGGAGTGCCTGCTCTTCTTGACATTCTGGGTAACAAGAGCTTTTAAGTAGCTTTAGAAAAAATAGGGTTCTTAAAGCATATTAATCAGTAGTAAAAGCATAGCTTTAGAATGAAGTGATCAGAAACATTTTCTTCTAAGTTAACACACTTCTGACACTTAAAACAGACTCTTTGTGCATCCTGCATAATTCATATCTCTTTTAAATTGTACCATATTGCTGGAAAATACTAGTGATGTTTTGCATGTGCAAGTGAAACCAACTTTACCCTCTGCATAACTAACTAAATACTTTTATTGATTAGAAAGGGAAAGATGAAAACTTGTAGTAAACTTTGTCCTAGGCTTTTGTATTTACATTACATGTAAATTTTATTTTGAAGAGAAAAAAAACAGGGAAAACTGTATAAGCACAGGAAATTTGACTGTTATAGTATTGCATTCTACTAAAGCTTCTTTTTAAAAAACGTTTACTTTTTTTGGCTAAACCACTTCAGTTTGATATTAGTCAACTATTGGTGTTAATTAGAGAGTTTTAAGAAAATTATTTGGTGAAAGGTCTTTGTAACTTAAAATGTGGGTTGCCATCAGGTCTCCAAATGCTCAAGTTCAACCAGCTGCAGCTGACTTCCGCTGCTCCCTTTAATAATGCCGGTGCTGCAGTGGTACCACTGTGGACTGATGATTCCCAAATGATTCCTCTTTATGTTAGCTATAGAATCCTGATTGCAGAAGTGTGGTGCCTAACTATGCCAAGCCTTCTACATGTTAAGACTTTTAAGTTTTCCTACTCGTGTCCAGTGCGAACACCAGATAGCAGCCTTATCTTCTTACCAGCAACAGAAATTGCTTTTTAGCAGTGAGTGTGATTTGGCTCTGAAGCAGTCACTCTATGACTAGAAAATAGAAGGGTTTAATATTTTTTTTCTGGCTAACTTTAAATACAAAGGTAGTACTGACAACTATTAGTTGGTTTACTCTTCAGTTCACTGCATATGAAATATTGCTATAGCTATGAGCTTATATGATGATCAAGTTCACAACCTTTGTTTTATTTTCGCTTTTGCTCTTTTTATTTAGCCAAGGATTGTATAATAAATAGCAGAAGTCCTTAAGTGTATTTTGTCAATGCTGAGTTGCCTTTGTATACCTAGATGAAATCATAATCATAGGAAATCATGTATGGGACGTCTCAGAGCTGTACTGTAGACTTCTTCAGGCACAAAGTGTATTTGATCAGGTGAGGGATGCTGCCAAAGTGAGGGGAAAAATGTTTTTTAAGCTTCTCGACAAATTTGTTTCACTTCTTTAGTTACCTGTGGAGTGCTCCTAAAGATGCTAGCTTGTAGTGCTCCATTTTTTTCATTGTTTCTGCTGGTAACTTACTGAGAACAAACTTCAGAAAGTGTTTTAAGGTGCTTCCTGTCTGAGAAGGGACAAAGAAAAGTTGGGAAGGTACAACCTACATAAGGTCTCTCTGATTCAATGCAAAAGCAAGGAGGGATGGGAGAAGAAGAGTCATGCACACCCTGAATTTGTGTTGCTCACACATTTGGCTTATTAGTACCACCTGCTAAGCAAGTTCCTAGGCTTCTCAACAGAGGATACCAATTATTACAGCATGCTGTGCTCTCAGGTTTTATTAATGGTGTAACACGTGGTGTTGGGGTATCCCAATTCCTGGTGGCTTTCAGCTCTCTGTGTATTCTCAGACTAAGCTACAAATGCAAATGTAGGAAGTGGGAAGCATTACTCCTGTCAAGCTCTTAGCTGCTGCTGCCTGCCTCTGCACTGTAAACAAACTCTGGCAGGTCCTGTACTTGGCTGATATGTACATTATTGTCTCACTGTACCATTCAATTGTTTCTGATCAGGCTGCTTGACACTTAAAATGCATGATAAAGCCTCTCTACAAGTTAAATCTTGTTTTTCTTTGTACTTGTTTTAGCTTTCTAATCATACAGGTATGATTATATTAACTGTCATTAGTGCTAGTAGCTCATTGCTGGTTCTTGACTAAGATCAGACCAGATGGCAATTAATTATATTGATATATAGATGGGCTGAGGAGCATCCACTTTAAGCCCTGCCTTTGGGGTCAGCTGCAACAGTGCTGTTCTGTAATGTCTAGTGAGCTAAATAAGCATGTCAAATTAAAGATGCTGGTGTTGCTGATAATGTTTTTTCCTCTGAGAGCTTGCCTTTGGAGCAGTTCACAAACACTAATTAAAGAACCACTGGAATAGGCTTTGCCTACCAATGGATTGATGTTATTGTGTCTGCTTTCTGTGGATAAGAAAATCAGTGCAGAAAAACATCTTCCTGCTGAGGAAATCAGTGTAGAACTGAGATTATTGATCAGGTCCTTGTTCCCAGAACTATGCTCAGATGTCTTGTTATACAGGGAGGATCCAGTGAAAAGGCAGCTATGAATACCAAGACATTAGAGCAACCCTTTTAAAAAGAAATAAATCAAGATGCGCCATCTATTGACAGAAGCAGCTTTTCTGAGTGAGAATGCTTGCTTAGTTCCCCAACATTATTCTCATTTCAAGCCTCTGTCACTAGTGGGGAAAAAAAAAAGCAAATCAAGGTAAGCTTTTCTTTGCAGTTGATCCCTCCCCCAAGTCTTTTTATTTGATAACTACATTTTAAGTCTGGGTTCAAATGCATGTGTCAAACGATTCATGACTTTACTAAATGCAGTTTTGAAGTTGTCCTTCTATTTTACAAGCACTTTTCGAATCTTACAATGGACTGTTTTTTGGAAGTAACATTTTTTTTTTATTTGTTTATTTTAATTTTCAAATGGCATAATGCCAATTTCTAACTTCTTTTGTAATCATCATTGCTTGTCATTATCTTCTGGTGTAAGTAATGACTATATGGCTAAATTGTGTCAAGATGCCATGTATTACCAGGAAGCTATGAGGAAATACTGATATGTCCCTGCGTGTGTGTATATATATATATACACATATATATAAACTCCCAGAATAAAAGATAACTAACTCTACAAAATAAAATTCTCAGAAGTTACGAAATGCTAATAATCCTTGACCTTAATCAACTCCACTTGTGTATAGTCTTTAATTATGATTATATATGACTGATTATTCAAAAGTAACCAGGCAGCATCAGGATAAGTGAATTTAATTTAATCAAACAGCATTAAACACTTTTTATTGTAATTTATTAGTAAAGGCCTAAATTTCCTCACCTGACCTGGCAAAATGGTAAAAATAAAGTAGCTGTATTTTCAAGGTATTTACAAATAGTTTTAGATGTCAGCATGTCTTGAGAGAGAGCACAGTTCACTACTCACTCTGACACTGGACTGCATTTCTTCTTACTATAATGTCATTGCAGGAAATTACCTAACTTCCTCAACAGAAGAAGATAAAAAAACCTCTACAAGGTCCTTGAACTGTTCCATTGAGCAGCTTTTCAGGAATACAAAAAGGAAAATTACACTACTTTCTTTTCAAGCAATCATCAACTCTGTCTCTCACAAATAACTATAGTCAACCTTTCTGGCATAGCCATGCATGAGGTTGACTTCTCAGAACAGCAATATTCCACTAACAGTAGAAGCTCTTACTGCTAAAAGAAGCCAGATATTCAGGTGACTTGATGGGGATGGGAGGGAAACTCTTTTCATTGTCACAGCCTGTAAAGTCCTCTTGCAATTCTATTTATTCCTGTCAAAGAAAATCCTTCCTTCCTCTCTCTGGATTGTAATAAACCACAATGTTCCTTGGTATCTTTCCCCTGCAACCCAGGTTTCCCAAAACTTCTGTGTTCAATAGGCTTTAATCATTGCTGTGGGGGGCACTTTCATAGAGAAGTCGTGGTTGAGTTATAATATTTGTGACATTCAGCCGTCATTAGAATGCCTTTTCTTTAATAAATAATGGGTTTGGCCAATGTCAGCAATCCTTATGGTTTCTCAGAAGGAAGTAATGTTGACAAGACTAAATAAATGAAATTCTTAATGGCTAATTCCATACACATAGAAAACAGGAGTCCATCCTAATGCAAGAACTTTGACTTATTGGCAGAAATCATTTGTGTCCATAGCAGAGAAAACCAGCCTATTATGTGTTGTGTGCAGATCAATCACAATAAATAAACAACAGGCCCAGTAGAGTTGACTTATGATGACTTTCACTATTTGGTGGTGTTTAGTTTCTGATGAAGTTGTGGACTTCAGTCTTCTGGAAATGCAGCTCCAGCAGCTGATGGCTTTCCATAGTTACTTTAGAAGTTTTAGCTGGCAGGAACAGTCTTTTATGTATTGTTGTTGCAGTTGAACTTAACGCTGCCAAAACAACTGTTAGTTGAGTTTAAATACAGCCTATTTTTAATCGACCCAAGGTAATTTAGGGTGTTTATTTATTTACTTAAATGATCGAAGGAAAACTGAAGAAGTGTTAAGACTGGAGTGGAATGGAAACAATTGTATACTCGCACACCAGAAATTCTTTTAGATTTGTAATATGAAATGTCATACAATGATTTAATTTATCTGCAGTCCCTGTACTATGAGACCAGGTATTAGAAGTCTGCAAGTTGATTCTTGGCTTAGATTAAAGATTACTGATATTAAAAATGTTATCCTTGGCTGCTTCTAGTCTGTGTTTATGTAGTCCACCAAGCACAACAGGATGGTGTTCAAATGTTTTATTTATAAAAAGACATACTGTGCACAGAAACAATCCAGTGTGACTTTTGGTCTGTACTGAGGTGCAATTTTGCATAGTTATGGTGGTTGAAAAATGAATTAAGCAGCAAGGGGGTCCATAGGCCTTTTGAACCTCCAAACCTTATGAAAGGGCTTTGTGTGTCTTTGGGCTTTCTAAGCATCAGCTAGTGCTCAGCATCCTTATGCTTTAATTTGGGAGGGGGAGCAGCTCGTTGCTGATCCTGTAATAAGCAAAGACTTGGCAAATTCCAACACCTATTAATTCCCCACAGCTGTCTGCAATCTTTTAATATGTTTGCTTGCTACTGCAGGTAAGTCTTGTAAAGCAGACTACAAGACAAATTCCCTGGAGGAAAATCTCTCCCTGCAGGTAGCTATTACAAATTTCCAGTTGCTGCCTCACTGTGTGCAGATGGCTGGTCTCGCCAGCCACCGGCTGCCGCTGAGCCATGCGGGATGGTGCCAGCAGCTGTCCTCATGTGACACTGTGCTTTGCAGCAGCCCCTGGGAAACCACAGCAGGCATTGCTTCTGCTGGTATCCCTACTGGTGGCACAGCACCACAGAAAGGGAGTTGTCTGCACTTCTATCAGCTCAGGAAACCTTTCAAACCAGTGTCTTTATCGATGCTTGTTACAGCAGCTGTTCTCACTTGTGTTGTCTCATTTCGTGGCCACTTTGCCTCTTTCAAGTACCCCTTCTAAGATTTAATGGTGAGGAGCTGAGAGCCAGGATAACTCCTGCAGTAACTGAGCATGGAGGCATCTTAGTGGATCTTGCCCATCCTCAGCAGCACCCATCCCAGGGATGTCTTCTCCTTTGTACAGTGTGTGCCTTGGTTGGCTTTGGAGGCCAACGGGGAGAAAGGGTGGAAACCTGCTTGGAGATGCAGCAATGGCAGTAGTTCCCTTTTGCAAGGATCCCTTGCAGAGGAGGCCTTTGTTTCACAAGGTCCAGAACGAGGCAAATCCTTGGCTTTTCAGTTTATCTTCTTTGTGCCCATGACAAGGCCAGAGTAAGAAGTCTGCCACTGAGCCATGGAGCTCCTGTTCTGCTCTTGAGTATTTCAAACTGCCTTTCTGCTGGCAATCCCCCAAAACCATGCAACTCGAGTGCTGCTGCGCTTAGAGCGATAGCAGGCTGACTTTTGCTGAAGCTCCTTTAATGGCATACCAACATTTTAGCCACTTTGATAAGACTCTGATAAGATAGCTGACCTGCATTTGACATCTGACTTAGGGCAGCCTGACAGTGTCTAGACACTACAACTGTGACATTTCCTTCCACCAGCTGTCAGCAGGAACTCTTTTGATACTAGTTTTTCCTATGTGCAATCAGTGATGTAATAGCTCTCTAATGGTCTCTGTCTGCTGCTGTGCTGTGGCTTACTATGAATGAGGGACTAGGGAAAAAGAACTTGGCTTCTGGATGGGAATTTACTATAGAGGGGAAATGAGACTTTTAAAAAAGGCTTGTTTGGTCTATTCCGTGAGGTGCAGAGGAAAGACCTTCTGGGGCTGCCAGGGATTTTCCCTGAAGAGGGGTTCCTTGCAACAGCCTGGCAAGGTCTGCATGCTGCTGGCCATAAAGCACCTTCCCTAGGCAAAGGGGCAGCTTGGCCAGGCTGACACTGAGAGTGCTCCTTTTCTCTGTGGGTTTTGCTTCAGGAAGGAGGCCAGGCTCTGCTTACACTCCTGGGGGTAATCAGTTAGCTTAGCACTCTGGCAGGCCTGTACCCAAATAGTTTAATATCCTGCCACCACCAGCATTCCTGTTTCTCTGGTTTAACCGCATGGGAGGCCTCATATATGATAAAGTGCCACTTTGGGAAGCACTCCTTTACATATGAATACAGTATTGCTGGGAATTAACTTCTGTGAGTGGTCAGAGTCTCCAGAAGGTCAACTCCGTGCCTGGGTTAACCTCTGACTGTGGGGAAATCTCTAAACCTTCTGACACTTCTCCATTCACATCCGTCTAGTAAAACGCGTTACGTGTCTTAAAATGCTGCTGTGAAGTAGCCTGAAATATCAGTGTCTTGAAAATTCTGCTGTGGAAATTAACACTGGTCAGACTGGAGAACTTGTGCTGGGCACCTCCATGCTTTGCAGAATCACCATGAACCAATCCACAGGACCCCCTGGAGTGAGACTTAATTGCTCAGAAGGGCGCTGACAGCTTGATATAACACACACCACCACCCCCGTTAGAAATTAGCAACAAGAGACAGTTTACTACTGAGGTCTTTTTAAATGTCAAGCCATACTGGCAGGAACCCCCAAGGAAATACAGTGGTTAAGGGCACTGAGTAGCAGATTGGAAGAAAATATGTGGTTTTATTAATAAAAGAATTGAGGTACATAGTGTACATAAATTTTAAATCCACCATCTTACTTGGATTTAAACTTAACCAGCTTGCTACAGCTTTTTTTTTTCCCCTCTCCCACCTACAGCAGCACTGAAAAACCAAGCTAGTTACATGTAATAAGATGAATGATTCAACTGCTCTTGTAACTAGGAAAGTTACTGGAAATGAACCTTTCATGTAACACCTGTGCCTCTCTGAGCACTCTCATATATCTGTCAATGTATTATCTGATTAATAAAGCCATAGTTTGAAAAAGATACCTTCAAAAAGATTGCTCTTAAGAACATTGAGTGCTATCTCTTGTATTGGTGTGAAAGTCCTCCCTAATGCTGTCACTCCCACTCCTTGTTACTCACTGCAGAAAGCAATTCAAGAGATTAAACATTTTTGGGAGATAAACCTTAGCCATTATTACAGCCCAGTGGGTCTTGCTGTCTGGAGTTCAGCTACCTTAAAACAAAGCCTGTGTTTTTCTGGAGTTAAGTGCCATGGTCCTCCTAGGGCATGCCATGTACCTCTGGATGGAGTGGGGTGGGTGTCCTTAGCAGGAATCAGGGTGTTTGTAGTAAGGAAAGAAAACAGAGCAGGGCATGTCATCTACTCCTGTAGCAGACTGGCTGAAGGTCAGGCCTTCTAGGCCTCTACAAGCAGAGCCAAGTTCTGATTGTTTTTGGAAAAGGACCATGTTGGTAGCAGGTCTCAGATGTTTCAAACCTGTCTGCTCCAGGTCCCAGTTTAACTCATAATTCACAACTCCTTCTCCTCCCATTCATGCTCCCCATAAGTCACCACCTCCTTCAAGTATTGCTCATGGTGGAGCTGTTATTCTAGGGCCAAAACTGCTGCTCTTTTTGGTCCTATTAGCTTATCTCCTTGTCAGAGTCCAGCTAACAGCAGACCCAGTGGCTTTCAGCCCTCCTCTCTAGCCTAGGTCACCCTTCCTTCACCAAGAATTTTTGCATCCTGAGGCAGAGAGACTGGGAGGACCACAGCAGCCATAAACCTTTGTGTGAGCATCTTTCTTCTGTCACATTCCTGTGCCGAGACCTCTTTCACAGTGTGCACAATCAGCATCGCTTCATTAAGACTCTAGAGGAGAAAAGAGGGGAATGGGAAGGAAACATTATGCTGTTGGCAAGCTGACCCCCACCTGTTGATGAAATTCAGTGGAATAAATGCACAAACTGTTCGAACTTGCAGGCAGAGTACTGGGTTGTTGGATTTAAGTTTTTATTTTTTTTTTTTTATAATACGGCAGGAGGCCCAGAGAGATACAAGTGTGAGCAGATCAGTTTAAACTCTTGCTTACTGCCCTAGAAAGAAATTTTAGTGTGTATAGGAGAGGAGAAGTTGCACATTGAGTATTGACTTGTACATTGTGATTGCGCTTTGAACTCTGTGTTTAGTGTTGGTCAACTCGACTTACGATAATGCAATGACAGCACTGAAATAAAGTATAGGGTACAGCAAAGGCCTGATACTGAGGTGTATTTTTACTAAGCCATCTCATGCTAGCTTGCTCTTAAGTAATACTGAATTATAAATGTGCTTCACTCTTGCAGAATAATTTTTATTGTTCAAAAGGAGATGCTTGTGGTTTTGGGGAAGGACAGGAAGGAGGCAATGTGATAGCAGGGAACCAGACTGCTACAGGTTAGGAGTAGGGAACTGCAATAAATTCTGTCACACTTGCTCCTTTGAAATGCAAATAAGACCAGCGATCAAAGAACTACAGAGGTGATTTTAATGATCTCTCCAGTTGCTTCTCAAGCAAACTGATCTAAAAAATAGTAACTCTCCGTTGTACTGTGTGTACTTGGATTCCATCTTATGAGGGATAACTGGTATTTTCCTTCCACTATCTGCTTTTTCTGCAGATCTTTTCTGATGTAAAATTACTTATCTTGTCCAATCCAGATATAAAGCATCAAAATAGAAGTAGTGATGAGCAGTCTGTATTCAAGCAAAAAATTGCAGCAATTTCACAGGGAATATGCTCACTGGGGATGAATTTTGACCAAAGGAAGGGCAAAATATGAAGCTTCACTGTAGAAAGAACTGGAGAAGTATTAATATTTCCTTAGTCTCATCAGAAGACATTCACCAAACAGTCAATGCTCCTTGTCATATTGTATTACCAAGGCTCTCAGAAGATGCTTTGTGAGACCCTGCATCAAAGGGTATACACACTTCACCTGAGATGAGTGACTGAAGGGAAATCATCCCAAAACTCACTTTTCTAAAATCTAATGACTAAAAGCCACAGCTCAGGTCCCACTGTCAGATTTTGACAATGGTCATCCCAACTTCATGAACTTGAGAGTGTGTGAGGTTTTGGAAAAGGAGTATGAGACTTGAGAGACATCCAGCTCAGAGGGACATGCTGGCACAGTCCTCTGTGGTCCAGGAGAGCTCAAAGGACCTTATTTAGGACTGCTTTTTATAGGGTCACGAGACAGTTGGCTTTAGTCATCTATAAATTTCCATCATGACCTCATCCATGTCCATAATTACTGGAATTTTCAAAAGTCCAGTAAAAATGGTACCATTCCACTTGGGCTATGATTCAGGTAAGCAATGTTTCAAGGCTGTCAGGTCATGACTGATTATTCCTACTCTTGTTCCCCACCTTGGCCAGGCAAGAGGAGTTCTTGGTACAGTCAATGCCATTCTCACCTTAGCCATGCAAGGGTTCCTAGTGCAGTCAAAGGACACTTGACTGCCCAACTCATCAGACAAAGGTCAAGAAAGACGCTGAGGTGCTGGAGTGTGTCCAAAGAAGGACAACAAAGGGTCTAGAGGATAAGCCACATGAAGAGCAGCTGAGGGAGCTGGAGTTGTTTAGCCTGGAGAAAAAGAGGTTCAGGGGAGACCTTACTGCTCTCTACAACCACCTGAAAGGAGGTTGTAGCCAGGTGGGGGATTGGCACCTTCTCTCAGGTAACTAGTGACAGGACAAGAGGAATGGCCTCAAACTGCACTAGAGGAGGTTCAGGTTGGATATCAGGAAGAATTTTTTCATGGGAAGGGTGTTTAAGCATTGGAATGAGCTGCCCAGGGAGGTGGTGGTGTCACCATCCTTGGAGATGCTCAAGAAGCAACTGGATGTGGCACTTAGTGCTATGGTTTAGTTGACAAGATGCTGTTCAGTGAAAGGTTGGACTCGATTATCTTGGAAGTCTCCTCCAACCTTAATGATTCTATGATTCTATAATCAATTATTATTTGCCATTTCCCATCCTGTTCTCAGACTGGACAAAATGGTGAATTATATGGGGAAGGTTACTGGACATGATTTGTTGTTTTTCCAAATCAGTTATGACTTTAGAAATTCCATTTTGTGCTGCAGCAGAAATTGGATATTCTGGTACATAAATAATCTCTGAATCAGGGAGAGCAGGAGCTGCTTGGAGTACACACACTGTAGCCTTTCAGGGTTAGGGCGAGCATTTGAACTGAAGGACCACACGCTGCTGTCTGGCAAGTGCCAGCTTTCACTATTCAGAACATTGAAACTCAAAATGTTTTCATTGTGAACTTTAACAGCAGAGCAAGTAGGCTTGTATTTCTTACCCAGGAGCCATAAATAAACTTTTGCACTTTGGCACATAAGACTTGCTCTGTTCACTGCAATGATTTTTAACTCTTTGCTGTCCAGGTTGCACACCCAGTTTCTCAGTATCCTACGGTGTTAATATTGAGATTTGTGCTCCTGTACCTATTAGAGATTTCCTTAATTGTTGAGAACTGACTGGAACCAAATTATATGGGCCATTACTACCTATTCATTGATGCGATTCCACTTTCTGGACAGACAGGCCCAATTGTCATCCAGGCACTATTAATTTTTTTAATCTCAGATTTTGAGGAAGGAAAGGGGGAAACTCTCGGAGTTGGTGGTGGTGTCTGAGTGTTTGGAGTGTTTTCTCTCCAATTGCCATCATTGTATCTATGAAACACATGAATTAGATTCTGGGTAATGCTGGCAGGTTGCCTCTGTTGCAGCTCAATGCTTGATTATATAGCTCTCTCCACCTCTGAGTCCTAGGCTGATGATCAGTGGGTCACAGTTCCTGGGAACTATTTTGGGGGATTGTTTAATTTGTCTGACATTATGACCTGTATTTTTGATTTCACTAGATAGATCACCCCATCCCATTTTTCACCATAATTTTGATGATATAATATGCATTAATGTTGCCCAGGTGGGGATATTTCTGTGCACTGGAGCTTCTTCCTTATGTCTACGGCAATGTTCCTTATGGTCAATAGGGCACCGAAATCTGTCTCTGCTAATTTCATTTTGTTTTGGAATGAGATTAGGTTTATGTACAGCAGGAACTCTCTTAATTAATGGCTTTAGCATGTCATGATCCACAATTGCCAAAACGGGAACATCAAAAGGGCATGGCCTAGATACAGGCAGCTTTTGTAATAGTTGCGGAGACCTTGCTCAAGGATCTAATGGGTATCAGCAGAGGTTCTCCTCTCTCCAATGTATCCATTCTGTTGGCCCAGTATGCCACCCTACTTATTATAGAGTGAGGATCATTTGGGAGTTCAGGGCCAGAATTAAAAAAGACACCAGGACCCCAAAATCCATTGGCCTCATCACCATTTAGTAAGATACTATTTCTTCTGATTAGACATACCATAAATGTTTATTTTTGATCTTGTCTGGCTTACAGACATTACAGCCTTGCAAATCAGCCATCTGAATGGGATCATTTTTTGGTACGATCTTACATTCCACCCTGAGGTCTGGTGGTTTCTTCTGTTTTAATACTGAATCTGGCTTCATATGTAGGGGGATTTGAAGGAGATAAAGAATTGTCTTCCTCTGGGTCACCAGGTAACCCTTCAGGGTCACCCTATATGTTTCCATCTCATTCATCAGGAAATACAATTAATTTTCTAATTGGTAAAATGTTGGGGGCAATGGATTGGTTGCATAAGCATCAGCTCAACCTTTTCTTGCAACTTTTCTTTTTTTCCCCTTCTTTTCCCCCTGTAACTCTTTCTGCAACTGCCCAATTTTCAAAGATGTAATAATTCAGCTGCTTTCTTGCCTTCTATTTCTTTCTTCAGGTCTTGTTTACTTTTACATTTTATTATTCTTACTAAACTGACAAGCAGTTTCTAGGCAGATGCCTAACATTTTATGGGTAATTCCTTTTCCTTTTCTATCCTTTATATGGCCCCTGGCTACCTTTAACTGTTCTTCTACAGCTTTCCAAAAGTGCCAGTTATCACAAGCCCATTCTCCTGAGAATTTGGGGCTTAGACTTATCCCATGCTTTTGTAAGTAGTCAGTGACTATCACTTGTCATCCTGCAGACTATGCCAATTTGACATAATGAGTGGTTTACAGAATCACAGAATATGCTGAGTTGGAAGGGACCCACAAGGATCATCGAGTCCAACTCCTGGCCCTGCACAGGACCATCCCCAAGAGTCACACATGGATCTGAGAGTATTGTCCAAACACTTCTTGAATTCTGGCAGGCTTGGTGCTGTGGCCTCTTTGGTTGTTTAAGAATCACTGTTAAATTAGGTCTAAGTTGCATTTGAAAATGTGTGACTTAACAAAGTTCAATGATAAGGTTCGCTCAATAAGTGAATGAAACACACATAGGAAAACTGAGGGGTTTTTTTGATGTATAAAGCCAATAGATACTCCTATGAAATATTGTAAGGCAGCTTGTGACATAAAAGATGTTAGAGATATTCTGGAAATCAGAACGTTATTGTCCTCTTCACACTCAACCTAGCAGCCACCTCCCTACAGCAAGGAACGGAGTGATGCTGTCATGAAAATTAATGAGAAAAAACTTTTTAAAAAAACTGTTTATGAATTTCCTTACAAACTAGAACCACAGAGCTCATATGTAATATATTACTGCTGTGGTGATATATATGATAATTTTTAAGAGCTTGATCCTATAATATTTTGTGGAAATCTGCACAGAAATCTGTAACATGGTAAATTAAAAAAAAAACAAGTTTTGTCAAAACACAGATTTAACATGTATGCTAATGATTAACCTCATATCATGCCAGCACTTAATTTAGATTTCTGTAACGCAGAATTCCTGGCATCTGGGTTGGTCAGTGGATTTTGTTCAGGGCCTTTAATGTCACCACTTCAATAGCTCCCATTTTGGACAGTGCTTAGTAGACATGGTTACTAATGCACTTTGCAGCCTTCCTCTGGATGTTGAACTGGCAGTATTCTCTTCATGGTTTTGCCTTGCATCCTCTTTTCCTTCCTCATATTCATTGAGAATGCTGAAGGGATGTATGGCGCATTGCGACAGTAAAAAAAAAAAGTACTTCCTTTAGTATCTAAGACGTGATGCTTTTATTGAAGAGAGGTACTGTTTCAGGAACAAGATTATAGGATTTCTGCATTCAAACAGGCATGTAGACAAATACTTAGTATATTTCCTCCCAAATAGCAATAATACAGACAGGTCATGTTTAGAACACATGAGATCTTCAATGATGGAGGAAAAAAAACTATAATTATGTTTTAAGAGTTTGCGAGGCTGTAGAAGTGGCAAAGCCAGACTCAGTGAATTTAGATGTGAACCATATCCTTTGGGAATACAGTATTGTGTATATGTCTCCTGTGAAGATGGCAAATCTTACGACTGTGTGATGCATTTAAACATTTGATTCTTCTTTACTGAAACACAAAACAGCTTCTCTGAAGGCAACAGCTATAACTTAACTATGAGTACTGCCCAGATACAAGGGCATTTGCCTTTTGAGAGCCAGCCAGAGATTGAACACTTATACCAGAAAGCTATCAGGACTTCAGGAACAGCATCCATTTGGATAGTGCCTGGTTTCATTCGCCAAGCATTCTTGAAATGTACTTTATTTCTCAGTGTTTGTTGTTCATTTAAAATGCAGTTATGTTGAGAGATTTTAGGATGCTATTGCAAACACCTAAGCTGCTGTTCAGAGGTCAAGAGCCTCCTGGCAGTTTTCTTTAGAACCCATGCAATTTCTGACAATAGGGGGATTTTTAATAAGCAAGAGAGAAGGAAGATGGCTTTGTAGTGCCCAGGCTTTCCTCTGGGCTCTTTTTAAAAGAGTTAGTCATTTTAACAAATTGAGTGCAATGGAGGTTCTCTGAAAAGTGTCCTTAGTTGCAGAGTATCGGGCTGTGAGAGACCAAAATACTGTGCTGCCTTACACTTTGCTCAAATAGGAAAATATTGCCTAATATTTGCCTATTTTGCATGTTAGCCTACTTGAACAGCAGTTATAAACGTATGCAATTGATTAGAGGAGAGTCCCAAGGCTGTGAAATTCATGCCACTTAAGAAGGAAAAACACTTATACACCTCCTTAACAACTACAAGATCCACTGAAAAGACTGAGGTAACTTTATACTATAAAAAGTACAGCACTTAGTCTGGCATCTCCTCTTTTGACCTTCTTCTGTTAATAGTTGTCTTTCCCATTTAAATAGAATCATATTAGGGTCATGCTGGCAGCCTTTCAGTACCTAAAGGGGGCCTAAAAGAAAGCTGAAAAGGGACTTTTAACAAGGATGTGGAGTGATACGACAAGGGAGAATGGCTTTAAACTGAAAGAGGGTAGGTTTAAATTAGATATAAGAAAGAAATTCTTCACTGTGTGGTTGGTGAGACACTGGAACAGATTGCTCAGAGGAGCTGTGGATGCCCCATCCCTGGAACTGTTCAAGGCCAGGTTGGACAGGGCTTTGAGCCACCTGGTCTAGTGCAAGAAGTCCCTGCTCATGGCAGGAGAATTGGAACTAGATGGTCTTTAAGGTCCCTTCCAACCCAGACCAATTTATAAGTCCATGATATTTCTCATCTTCAAGACTATTTCATTTCTGATTCAGAACTTGAAGCTCACGCCCTTTTCCTGAGTTTCATTACCTGACCATTTTCTTTTTGCTTATTTAATCTCACATTTAAGAAAACATTGTGTCTGGTTATAAAATATTCTGAAAGTTGCCCATATGGTGAAGAGTTGAGGCATGAAAACCCTGAATGAGTAGTTGTTTAACAGTAGGTCAAATCTGGCTGTTCCTTTGTTTGCTCATTGTGCAGCATATGGTTTAAAACACAGTAGTAAACATTATGTTGTGATGAATTTTTGCCAAAAGACACCAAGAACTGGGTTATATTGATCTGTGTGCTGAATAAACACAGATAAGAGACTTGGAGGTTATCCTCTGACAAAACCCATCAACCAAGATTTCCAACAGAGAAGGGAATAGAGAAGCGGTAACAATGTGTTGATTTTCATAGATCATATTTTTGTGTCAGTTCATTTCAGCTCTTCAGATTTGTACTGTGGGCAGTCCATAGCAGAGCACTATGTGCTCCTCACTTTCCCTGCACCTAAGCATCTTCCCCATCTTGCACAGGGCTGGTCTCCCTGCACCGGGTCAGACTGAGCTCTGCTGAGTGAACAGCAAGACTGCTTTTCTCCAGTGTTTTGTTTTCCTTTAAGAGCAGAGGTGTTTAATATTAGGCAGTAGGAGCACTTCATTCTATTGACTCCAAGTAGAGTGCATCGGTTCAGGTGAAGCAACTCAAAAATTGCTGACTTTGGAAACCTAAAATAGTGGGATTCTGATGACTGGATATTAATCCCCCAAGCACAGCACACACTGCATATTGCTCACGGAATTAAAGGGCAACCTCTCCGCTTTCAGAATATCCTTCTTGAAATCAGGGAGAAAAGACCACCTGAGGAATAGCAGTTGTTGCTGCTATGACATTAGAAATTAATACCAATGCATATTTGCTTTATGTTCTTAGCACTCTCTAATTTCCCATATGGACCAATCATCAAAAATCACCTCAGTAAAGTTTCCTGAGAATGTTGCGTTCCGCTTAGGATACTTACCTTTAGCATCCTGATCATAAATCCTCAGTAGGATAATGTGGTTTAATTCAAGAATTCCTGCCAGTTGCTGGAGAATGGAGGTGGCTGTATTTAGACAAGGAAATCTTAACAATGACAGGGTGAGGGAGGGAATAAAGCAAGAGTGGGAAAGACTAGAAGACAAGGTATGTTGGCTTGGATATAAGTGAGAGAAAAAAACCAAGGACAATGACAAAGCTGAGGTAGGAGCAGCTGGGGAATATAATCAGCAGAAAACATGAACAAAAATAACAGAAAAATTACATTCTGTCCCTTTCTATGCCTACCTAATTGGAACTACCATAAAGTCAATATTCAGTGTGTGGAAAAGACTTGGAGAAATCTATAGTGGTCCAATGAGCCAAAGAGGACTAATGAATAATAAACAACAACCAAAATCCTCTAATTACATAGCAGATTGTTTTCTTGGAAGAAAAACAAGCTTAATAGAAATACAAAAGGACTGGAACACCCCACCCCAAATTATCCACAAAGATGAGACAGCAATGTCATGACAGAAAAAGAAACTGAAGTAAATGTTCTGGAACCCAGATAGAGGAGGTTATTTTAGATCTTGATTTCTCAGTGGCTTGAATACAGTCTTTCCATTCCAGGAGCTTTATTAGAGAAGCAAAGGTCTCCGTCTTTTCATCTTGGAGGCTGTGAGGAAAGACTGCACAGCATTGCTGTGCTCCCCTACCTGTCTCCTGAGAATTGTGGCTATGTGCCCTTTACAGTACCTTCCAAGAAGCCAGGAATTAACTTTTGATAACTTCAATTTGTACTTGTATGATGGTCATATTCATCTATGACAAAGACTTTCTACAGAATTCTATCAGAGAGGTCATATTGCTTTTTTTTCTCTACCAAAACCTCCTCTATACCTGATGGATTTTATATTTACTCTTAAATGTTTTTCTTTCTGCATGAGGATACCTCTGTAATGACAGTGTATTAAAGAAAAGGAAATCATCATGTTATTTTCATTGTGGCTTAAAAAAAAAGGATGTGTCTTTAAAATATAAGATGATGTAATTTAAACTCAAGTACAATTTTTCCGCTTTATGATATGCAGCGCTCTGTAAAAGCAGTTTCCAGTTACTATGGAAACATATGTTTGTACACACATGCTCACCTGCACATGTGAAGAGGCTAAAAAGTGCCAGAGAAGGCCTAAGCTGCTGTTGGAAATGATGTATGGATCTGTCCCCATGGCTGAAAGGAGATCTGTATGACTCCTGGAGTGCAAAACCAACACTGTATATGAAAGATAATCCTGTCATAACAACTAAAGTGCATAAATGACTACACTTAAAGTCAGAAGCCTTCTTCTAACATTAAAGCTGCTCTAACATTAATACATTACAGCTTCTAACATTCGTACAGCAACAATTTGCACTAGGTTTAGAACAGAAGCAGATCGGATTTCCTGGTGTGCTTGACTGCAGTAGCAAAGAGTTGGTTGCCTTCTAGCAGCCTTCCTTTGACTATTTACATGCGTGATTATCTTCAAAGGTATTTTTGCTTGGCCTTGCCTTTTGGTTCTCTCTATGCTGTCATAAGCCACAACATCCAGTGTTCCCCCTTGCTATCAGTAGCTACCTGACTGACAGTTCTTACAATCCATGTAGCAGCCAATAGCTGACTTTCCACCTGAAACTAGGAGCTCAACAAGCAGTGAAGAAGAGGCTTATCTGCCTTGAAGATCAACAAACATGTCAGAGATCCAAAAGAACCAACTTCAAATGCACAAGGCAAAGCTTTAACTGGAGAAAGTTGGAAAGGAACATGAGTTTTCTGAGACAGAAGAGCAGGAGAGGCAACAGTGAGGAGTTTCTCCAGGCATAAACAAAATCACACGAGTCCAAAATTCATCATATGGAAAACTGTTTTCCTTGCTAACAAATTTGAGAGCTCATAAGATCTTCAGGTCCTAGAGGTTTCCAAATGCTGAAGCATATGAAATCGTGGAGGTAGAAATGCTTAGGAAGTTACAGGTGTATAAACTCTACCAAAGAAACGCTGCACAAGGCCAGATATGTTGTTTGTGAGGCACTTAACAATACAAATTTTTTGGTATTATTTTGTGTACCCAGTGCTTTTGAATACAGTCAGAACACTATTTGTTTTTAGTTTTTTCATTTTACTGTATATTATTCCATGAGAGCAGGTGGAAGAGACTTTACTAAGTGGGAAGATTAGATCTGAATGGTGCTATGCATTTTGTGCTGAGTAAATTGGGCCTTTCTTTTCATAGGTCACTGTCCTGGTTTCAGCTGGGGTAGAGTTAATTTTCTTTGTAATAGCTGGCAAAGTGCTGTGCTTTGAATTTAGTATGAGAGTAATGATGATAACATACTGATGTTTTGGTTGTTGCTGAGCAGTGCTTACTCTAAGTCAAGGACTTTGCAGTTTCCCATGTTCTGACAGTGAACAGCTGCACAAGAAGCTAGGAGAAAGTATGTCCAGAGAAGCTGATCAGAACTGGCCAGAGGAATATTCCATACCATTGAGCATTATGCTTGGTATATAAATTGTGGGAGTTGGCTGGGAGGTGCTGATTGCCATTGTAAGAGACAGGCTACACATCAAACAGTATGTGGTGAGCAATTGTATGGGGCATCACTAGTGTTTCTTGGATTTTATTCCTCTCTTTTTTCCCCATTATTCATATTATTTATTTATTTATTACTGTATTTCAATTATTAAATTGTTCTTATCTTAACCAAGATAAGATCCTCCTCACCCTCCAGTGGTGAGGAGTGAGTGGCAGTGTGGTGCTTAGTTGAGGGCTGGGGTTAAACCATGACAGACACAATGCTGGGTGACTTTTAGGTCAGTACATCAGACCAGATTGGAGTAGGTTGCTAGTATTTTTTCATCTTATGAAAACTGAATGTAATTTTAAAAGCCAAAAGAGTAATCACACTGTAATTATCAATTGTCAGTGCAATTATGTGTGTGTTTAGTGTAACTCTGCTCTTAAAAGCAGAGCACTGCTTGAAATTGGACACTTAAGTTCAGTAAATGTTCTGTAATGGTACAACTGACCAAATTTATTGTCCCACTTAAACCATTCAGGTAAATTTTCTGGGTTATCTCTGCAACTGATTTATAGCTTCATAAGATAGAGGACAAACAGCACTTGGTAATGTGCACCAGTCATCTACAATTAGGAAGAAAATATCCTAGTGCTTTTTCATTATCTCAAAAACATTTAGAGAAATGACCTTTCCTTCTATAAGAGAACTTGAGACTTGAAGAGTAAAACACCATGTTGCAGGGGCCTAAGGAAGTCAGTAAGGAGACAAATACCATTTGTAGCATTACTGTCCAATCAACCAAACAGATTTGTTTAGCAAGAATACAAACCTTTATTTCTTTTGGCAGCACATGGAAGTTTGAAAATATATCTACCTGTCGTTCATCTTTCGTGTGAGTGGATTGTCTGTAACTTCCATTTGAGCAGTGATTTGCCACCTTGCCTGGAGAATTTTCCCTGAGCCTTTGCAAAGTGCTGTGACAGCAAAGGAGGCAGTTCTGGGTATGTTGTATATGACAAGAGGTCATACAGCATGCTTCACGAGCTCCACTATGGTCAAATAGTACCTTGCCAGTGGTATCAGCAGCAAAATCGAGCCATTGTCATTGCTGAACAGAAACTGCCCTAATAAAGACTATTCTAAATCCCTATTTACTGCATATTTTCATATATAATGTTACAGTCTAGGCACTTTTTCCACCAGAAAACCTTTTTCTGTGCTAATAATGAAGGCTAATTTATAAAAGGCTAATTTCTAAATTAATACTTCTATTTATGAATTTTTCTCCAAAGTTATGGAATTGTAACTTATAGAATACTTGTTTTTGTGAAGTTTGGATGATGACACAAATATTAATTTATTGATGGCAACCTTGGTCTAATTTATTATGAACCAAATATCAGGAGGAAGTTCTATGCTGCATGTGATTTTCATGAGGTGTAATTAATTAATAACAATTCATCAAAGCCCACAGTCTGTAAGTTCCAAAATAAAGTAAATATAATCAGAGAGCAGCTGATAATAAATTTTTTAACAGGAATTTAAGCTGTTATTTGAACCCTTCAGTAACTGTAGAGAAGCTGGGCTCAAATAATTTTAAGGTTTGGTACTGGAACAAAATATTGCTAGCTTTAATATAACTATTGATTATCAAAGCATTTTTTCACACTTCAAAATGCTAGTTGATGTTCCAAACTTCAGTCAGCTCAGGGGCAAGATTAGATTGGTGTGTTAATAGTTGATATTGCAGAATCAATGGAGTTAGCATTGATTGGAGATGATGAGTTGTGACTCACAGTTCATCCTGTTTATCCACAGGGCTGTTACAGATACCAAAATTTAGATGGGATATAGTTTGTGATTCCTATCGTTCTTCCACTATTTTTTGTGGGTTACAACTTCTGGGCTTCACAGGGCAAAGTTCATGGATTCAAATCTGAGATGGAAATCGCTCAGTGACCATTGAGAACTGGTCAGTAAAATGTTTGGTCCTTCTAGGTCCTGGTTAATACACACACAAACCCTGCCCACCTCCATACTCCCAGTCTTCTTGTTCCTTTGTATCACAAGCGAGTCTTATATAGTGGTGAAAGGAATCCAAAATGGCACTTGTCAGTTCATTATTTCTAAAAATAAATAAATTGGTAGAGTATCTGTGTTGGTGGAACAATCAGGACAATGAATATTAAACAGAAAATTATTGATGCATGAAAGGCTTATGGGTTCCTAATTCAAAAGAAATCAGTAGATTGTATACCAGTACTGCTTAGTCAGTGTTCAGAATCTAAGCACTAAATAATTCTATCACTGAGTCTGATATTTTGCAACTAACTGCTAATTAGGAAGATTTAAGCAGGAAAATTAGCCCCAGAATCTGGTAGGTATTTAAAATTCCCCTTGAAAAATCATCTAGAAATGCTTTTCTTCAGAAGCCATTTCAGTTGCCCATTTCTGATACAAACCTGTGCCAAGTATTTGGATCCATAGCACGCGTATGCTGGGGTTATTAAGCACTAGGGAGTCCTTTGCGGTAATTTAGCAATTCATTATCCTGCTGTAGACCCCTCTCAGGCAGCTGACTCTGTGTGTGTGCAATCTTAGTCTGTTGCAATGCAAAATAGAATGGACTCACATCACTGATCACCGACTGCGATAGAAAATGATTTGCAAAAGCCATATGAGGAAAACCTGGTGTTAGGTTCCAGGATGCTTGAACATCTGGAATTTTATGTAGGGTGGACTACAAACAGCAGCAAACCAACTTTTCTTTGGAGTGATGGTGGTTATACTCACCTGTCTAATTTAGCCCTGTAACATTAGAGGTGCAAGTCAAGCCAGTTGCCATTCCTCACCTGTGGATACAGTAACTTTCCAGCTGAGGCATCTATAAGGCTTTAAACCGTTTTGTATTTGATGCTTATATTTGTGTTTGTTCATAGTCTATGAACTGTTTACCTTCATGGACTAATGTAGAGAAATAGAAATACCTGGGCTTGCTTTGATGCTAAAAGCAGCACCTCTATGTTAATACAGTGCCCCACTGCTCAGCTGGGTGAGTTAGCTGTGTGACTTGGCCCCTGGTGAGTGAGCTCATTTGTTTGAAATTACTGTTCAGAAATTCCTGAATAACTCACATTAGAAGTGTATACGCACTTCTATTTCATAATTTTTGCTCTTCACACCAGTTTGATTTAGTTCAGCCTGGTTCGTAAATGTACCAGGTAAGATATTCTGCAATACAATTTTCTACAATGGATTACTTTAGGAATAGCTGTTGTATTTTATACTTGCACCCTATGTTATTCTATCTCAGCTTTTAAAAGCAGATCATCCTTACCATTTAAAAATTCAGAAGTTTTGAAAGGCAAAAACTTAAAATCAAATAATTGTAAAGTGAGCAATAATTCTGATATCTACATTGAGAATGGGAGTAGAAACAGTTATGAGAGACTGCTGTTCCTAACAGATGACTAATGAAAACATGGATTTAGAAGTAAACTGTATGGAGTCCAGCATTTGTGTAAGCTAAAAAATACAAAAGAAACAGTTGATTCCTGGAGTGTGGGAGATATTTGTTGGAATTACTGTAAATTATAGATCAAAATCCTGCCAACTGCAACCAGTGGTGATGGTCCAATCAGTAAATAACACATTTAGTATCAACCCACTGAAAAATTTACAACCATATTATTTCTTGTAAGGTTTGTCATGAAAAATGTCAATACCCCTCCTCACAAATAGAAGCTGTGAAATTAAGCTATGCCTCTATTTGCAGTTCTTAGCACCATGTATGAGTGTGGGCTATAGTATGGGTTACTATATCTGGCAGAGAGATTTTGATATGAAAATCATTGAAGACTGGTAAAGTATATAAATATCACTCTCTGTTGTCCCTCTTCTGGCATGCAGTCAGAGATGTCTGATATTGATCATCACTGGAGATTGCACACTAGACTTTTGTACCTTTGTTTTGTTGTGATATACATTTTTATAATTGTGGGTGAGGTGGAGTAAGGAGTGATTCGGAAGTATATTTCAGATAGTGAGTAGGGAAAATTAAGAACAAGATGCAAAGTCAAAACAAGAAGCCAAAGGCAAAACAATGGCACAGGTGCCACCACAGTGCACGATAACTTTGGACAGGATTTGTGAAGTGGATTTTGCTGGCTGCCTGGTTTTCTCAAATAAAATTGGAAACTTTATCTGAAGTTCCAGATGCATGATTCAAGTTAAATTAAAGGACAGTAGCTGGAAACAGAGTTTGCATTTTTTTATGCTTGTTCCTCAGGCAGCACTTCAATTGCTGTGATGCCCATAGAGGGTAAAAATTTGGAGCAAGGTGTGAGCTCTGCTCCTGACAGCAAGCAGAAGGCAAAGCAGAGAGCACATGATTGTATGCAGCCTTGTGCACAGAGATGAGGCAGTAAAAGATTTCCTTTGGACAAATTCAGTAAAATGTTTGTCAAAACAAATGAAGAAATAAAATCTTGGGTTAAGAACTGCGCTGGGACTGTCTTCAGTTTTTAACTGCTTCCCCTTACCTGGGTACCTCTGGTATTTGTTTTCTACCTGGGGGGGGGGGGGTGTTTGTTTTCAAATCCAGCTCGAATCTCTCTTACTTTGAGTTTATTGTTTGAAAACACAAGGATGCACTTACTAATGTGAAGTCATCAAAAGGGTGACTTTCTCTTGGTCTGTGTTTCAGAAAACAGCTACTGTGTCTGAATTCCTAATTACTGCAGAATAATACTGTGGCCAATATATTACCACCTGTAGCAGAAACAAACCTCTCCTTTGCCAAGCAGAAAGACATTTGGCAGATGACTCTTTTTGCCATTGGCCTAAGAGATGACTCAGCCCACGCTCTAGGATAATGTTTTTACAGTGTACACAAGACCTCTTCAAACAGAGGTGGGGTGGTCCAAATGGCACACAAGCAATTACACTTGCAGAGCTCTAAGAGCACTACATACAGCTCTGTTGTCAGGAATCCACTCTTAATTTTATCCCCTCATTTTTGGTGTCCATCTCTGCTCCCAGCTTACAGCCAGTTTGCATTTCCTGCTGCGCCCTGTAAGTTCATTTGGCAAAACCTCTGCCTCAGTTTTGGTTGCTTGGAACATGAACTGCTTATGTTTTGCTACTGAGCCCAGCATAGTTCAGGGTCGAAAGGATGCATTAGGAGCATTTTTTGATGAGGGCTAATGGTCCCTGGAGTCAGTGCCTGATACTGTCAAGTTAAAATACACCAAGCAACTATTTACTTTTGCACTGTGTCCTATCAACCTTTCTAGTTTATTACATATATGACACAAATTATGCCAACATTTTCCATAACAATGTATGGAGAAAACATGCACAGAGAGGCTAGAGTCTTTACCCTCATTTCAGAGGCAGAAAAACCAAAGCAGCCTTGTTTTCTGAGCCCGGACATTGCAGGTCAGCGACTAAACTGCAAATACAGCAGCAAAAGAAAGCAGACAGAGGTCATCACAACATTTTTGTGCAGAACTTCTCATAAATGTTGCTAAGACACCTTTGCCATTGCAAAATTTTAATTGTTGAAAATGCCTTCTCTATACATTATATCTTTTGAAAGGAATTGTGCTTCTCTGACACAAAACGCACCCAGGCAAATGCAAAACTTAAAATGAGTAAGGAACCTCACTTCAGTATCACCTCTGATGCTTTTTCTTAGAATAATTTTCCTTCAGTGAAAAATGTACCCAACTGCTTTTGGGTTAAAGCTTGGCTGAAGCACCTGCCAGCATCTGCATCCCGGGCAGAGAGTGAACTCCCAGGTCCACTCTCACAGCTGTGTCCAGCAGCTCACTACTATTAGGCTGGGAGAAATACCCAGGGAGCATTGCCTTCTGCTTTGCCTTCATGCACCAGCACTGAAACAGGATGTGAGAGGCCAGGGGGACAACTCACATAAAATGAGCAAATCAGCCTTATGGAGGCTGGGGAACCTGCTGATGGCAGGAGAAGGGCACAGAGGCTTTATGAGCCAGTTTTACTGGGGAAGAGCTCCATAAAAGATTTTTGTCAGTGATGTGCTTTTAAACTGAGTGGCCTTTCTGTAGAAGGAATAGGCTGTTACACTTAATAATTGATAATACCTATCCTTAAATTTTAACACTTAGAAAGATTCTCTTTGTAAAAAGGAAAATACTTTTTTTGGGGGGGAGGTAATTTGGGCGTTGACAGTTGTGTGCCGGTTGGTCTTTGGCTGGGAAAAACTGCTAAATGGAAGATTCAAATTGCAGCCTATAACTAAATGACCTCAAATATAATGCAAATTGTGCACTTGCAACTAGCAAAGGAGGTTTAGATTGAACAGAAATAGGTAAGGAAGAAAATAAGTAGGTTTTCAGAGGAAAAAAACCCAAGCAAACCACAACGTAATTGTCAACCTCGTACGTGCACAAAAACAAGTCCATACAAACGGCACGGCACGTGTGGGCTCTGGGCAAAGGCACAGGTGGTCTGAAAACCATACCAGGAGCCTGCTGGTAGAAATTATCATGTCCTGCTTCTAGAAAAAGTCTTTCAGCTGGAAATGATTTAACAATAGCCCTCAGTTTGCCTCAGGTTACCCACTGAGCCCTACAGAGTGGATGGCCTCAGCATTTGGGGCTTAGAGGGTTAAGAAGGACAAATTATGAGATGCTTTCCATAAAAACTGATGTAGTCAAGCTTTTATGCAGTGCCCTTGTTTTTTGGGTCAGCCAAAGAAGCCAGCATGCCTCAGAGATTGGCTTGGCAATCCATCATCCCTGCAAGGAATTGAAAAAGGAAATGCTGTGCAAGGCAGCATAGTCATGTTAGATCAGTCACTGTCAAAGCCCAGATGGCTGTAAGATACTGTGCTATAAAATGGCTCCAGAAAGCTAATACATACCTCTCTCCTAGTAGGTCAGAATCTGTTTTCCTCTTGTCCAGTAATGCTTCTTGAGAGAAGTAGTCATTGCACAGCATTGAAGGTCTCTTGGGAAGCCCTAACAAGTTTCCAGTACTGTTGGCTCAAACTCTCAGAAGTTAAAAGTACTTTTGGATTCAGATGATTCTTTGCAGTTTCGGTTATCCTGAAGGATGAAGGCTGGATACCATACACATCAACATCATTCAGCTACCAACCATTTCTTGATTTAAGTGAACTAATGCTACTGGTAGGACAGAAGATTAATTTATTTGCTCCTTTTTTTATATTACATTAGCATCTAGAAACACAAAAAATGCTGGTCATGTTGTACTTGATGCGTTTATCAGTATAGTAAGAGACTATCTCTGTCCCACGTTATATTCTCATCAAAAACAGAATAAACAAAGGGCAGAAGTGGAAAAGAAAGTTGAATAAGTTGAAGTGCAAGGTCATGCAGCAGACTGCTGGCAAAGCTGATGTCTCCTGATCACCAGCCTTGTGCTGTGCCTGCAGATTCAATGTGTGTCACTGACACTTCTGAAAGGGATAGCAAAGCAGCACTAGTCAAAAGCCTAAGGGGGTTTGATAACCAACCATATCTATCTGCCCTGCAGCTAGCCAGTTGCATGTTTATCCCTTTGAAGACAAATGGGGAGGAAAGTAAGCAACCTATAAAGCAAGGTAGCCACTGACTTCTGAGGCGCGATATAGGAGTATGCGGTTCAGAGCTCATCACAGCAGTCACGGCAGCCAAGTATTTGGGGTGATTTCTGTTGGTATGCATGCAGAAGGTTTGGCTGGGATGGGACAGAAGGCTGGAACTGGTAGATAAACAGCACCAGAGATAAATTTGTAATGAGCAGTTGTAGCTGTACTATGAATATTTTTTGTCCCACGGTATCTATTATTCTGTTGAGCTGTACTGCAAGGGCTTGGCTCTGGAGGTGTATGGCAATGAACTAATATTAAGTCTGTCAAAGAGAGAAATCTGAACTGTAAGAGAACTGAAGCTATTTTTATATGATTCAGAGGTGTGTTGGACAAAAAAAAAGATGGAGTAAAATCTGCTTCATAAACTTCATTTTAGGCTCAATGCAAACAGAAAGATTTAGAAAGCATCCAAAAATGTGGATTGTCAGATCGATACAAACTAATAAAGACTAGCAGACAATTACAGCAGGAGTGGCAATAACATTTCTGGCCTAAGTGCTAAGTGAAAACAGATTTCTCTCAGTAGCTCCTCTAGAAGAAATAATCCGTTTCTTATTAAAAAGTGCTGGAATAGAAGTGTGGGATGTTATGCCAAATATCCATAGCTGAGGCATCATTAGATTTAAAACCTAACTGGGTAATACTAAAGCAATTTTCTAGCTCTAAACACTATGAGTTACAGAAGTAGAGAATAAAATGTGCCTTTGGAGAAGTTTACTTGTAGACTATGATCTATATCAAACTATAAATAAGGTTGCACGCTCAGCTTCATCATTAACTTTTCCTAACTTGAGTCCTCAAGTGTTTAAACTTCACAATGAATTAAGGAGGTAGAAGAGGAAAGATGATATTTTGGCATCCAAGCCTTATAAACAGAGCCTCACGAACAGAAACCAAGCTTGTAAATTAGCCGGGCCCAAACCATCAGGACTGATGGCCCCTTCACATCATCTTTGGTAACCAAGGATCCTAGGACATAATCTTGGACTGTAGTCATTACACAAACTTACCCGGCAATCAGGGAAACTAAGGCCCTTAAGCAATATTAGGGAAGTTGCATATGTTAGTGTTTCTGGCCTGAGAAATTCATATTTATAATATTTAACTCTTGTTTAATCACTGCTTTCATGGCTGAGTACCTCCCCAGGACTGCTTGTGAGGTAAGCCAGACTTTTGCAATCTAATGCAACTAGCAGATGAATCAGTCTCAAGCAGTATCATAGTGTATTCCAGTTTAGTAGACTGTTTAACATTTGATTCTGAAGTATTTCACAGTATATGAAACATATTTCAGACAGTGTTATTTCTTACTGCTGCTCTTAGCATAGTACTCTGAGATTAATTTTGTTGTGGTTCAGAGGCTTGATTCAGTTCACTCTGAGGCAGACTGGTGCAGCTCCATTTACTTTCGCTGATTTTGGTCCTTAGTCAAGCTGACTACATTTTAGAAGGGTCATGCTGACACTTGCCTTTGAGTAGGATGTTAGAATGTATGTGTTCCCTAGGTCTCTCTGCATGGGGCAGAAACAGGCTCAGTGGCACAGTAAAACTGCTTCTGCAGTACAGTAATATTAGGGACAGTAAAAGGGTCAAAGCTGCCCCTAAGGAGCTATTCAGCATGAAAAAAGCTGAAATTATTAGGCCTAAAATAAGAAAAGTCTCTTTATTGGAACAAGAGCTGTGACACTGAGCTTTCCAAACCTTTTTTTATGTCTTTGAGCGTTATGTGGCCAAATTAAGCAGGGAGTTACTGTTTTCATATTTCCTCCCTATCACTGTCCTGCAGCTGAAGTTGGTGCAGAGCTGAGTGTGAGGGACAAGTGATCGCAAATCTCTGTGAAGTGGTTGAAGGTGTGTTCCTGGCCATCTGTCCCCCAAAAGTGGGTGACCCTGTAAGGGAAGCAGGACAGAGCTGTGTCTGCAGACATCACCTTCACTGTGCCAACACACATTGCTGTAGCTATTCAGCAGAAAGTATGCTTCAGCATCAAACACCAGGTTACAACCACAGCAGTGGAGGTGTAGGTGGGCACAGCTCTGATTCTGCTGCCCCTGTTTGAGGCCAGATGGTAACACACAGCAGAAGGCTGGGAGAGCAGTGAGGGGGTGTGGGCACCATATGAGAGCACAGGCATTAGTGTCACTCCATGCAATTATGAGCCCCAATATCACCCTGACATTACACGTAGTCAGGAGTCCCAGCAGGGGCACCTACATGCTGTAACAACAGCAGAACAGTGGACAACCTTGCATGCTCGCAGCAGCAGCTGTCTTAGCAGCATGGTATTACATGTCAAACATCTTCAGCCAGACAGCATAAAACTAGTGTTGGGCACTTCAGTCCGTGACAAACCTTACATTGTTTCTCATGGCAGAGTTCAGCAGGGCTTTTCTGGACCTGCATCCAAAGTCCTCTCTCTTGTCATGTCTCTGACCCCTCTGCTCACCAAAGGAAGCAGGCTATTTCTGGTAGTAGTTGTCATATGATAATAGACTAAACAGCTGGCTGGAGACAGAAAGACAATAACCGCTTGCTGTAGGAATCTCCTGAATTATAAAGCCCTGTCCATGTTCTTAACAGGCAAGTCTGACACATCATCCTTTTCACACACCAGCTAAACACCACCTTAAGACAGTCTGGCTTTTTACCAGCTCTACTTGCCTTGGGACACTGTTCCATAACTCACAGCTACTGTGGCTAGAAATCACCTAATTCCCAGTTTAAATGTATTCCAACGTCACTTTACATCCATATGCTTCTTTATGATATTTTTAAGCTCACCAGTTCAGTTTGATTTTTTTTTTCCCCCAGGGACAATTGAAAAAGCACAAGGTGAGGCTAAGCCTAGACCTCTTCCATTCTACTTGTCCTAATCATTTTGTGATGTGACTGATCAAATAGCATGGATGCAAAAACATAATGTGAGTTGATTTGCAAAGAATTCTTATTAATTGAACCTGCTACCTTATTAGTTGCTTTACAGCGCACAAAATGTATCTTAAAAAAGGCTTTTGTTGTCCCTGGATTGTCCCATTGGACACTAAATTATCACTGCTGGTCATTTCCAGTTTCTCCCTGGAAGACCATTTGGATACCTCTAAGCATGTGCATTATGATCTCTTAACTGAAATACTTCATGAAGTCTTATTATTTTTCTTCTGTCTGTTATTTTTTTTAATTAACTACATGCTTAAAACTATATATTTGGTAATATATGTTGGAACCCTTTCCTTTCCTCTTCCTTCTCTAGCCTCCTGGGTGGTTCAGTAGCCTTTGATATTTCAGCATTTAACAGGTTTCTCACAGTTTTAAAACTCTCAAGAACTACATTCGTAAAATAAAATAAAATCAAGGTAACTAGAGAAAAACACTCTAAAAAATAAAAAGCAGCACTCTTTTCGAAGAGTAAAGACAGTTAAACATACAATTCAGTTTATTTCATACATTCCATTTACAATGGGTCACTGCTCCATACCTTGCATTTAACTCTCTTGTAGTTTTTCCTTCTTTCATAGTCAACAGAGTGGGAACAAATTAAGTATTTTTCATCTTTAGGAACTTCAGTAGAAGAGGGGTAGTTCTAATGGAATTAATCTCAGGTGACATTAAGACAAGCATGTATTGTTCACTTCCTTTGCTGATGGTAACAAAAGCTGTTAGGGGTCTGGTTCTGTTCTCACTCACTTGGCTACAGGGAGATAAGTCAGTGGAAGCAGTTGTGGTATAAATAAATGGAGCTGGCATGGTCTAGGAATGGGGAAAG
Source organism: Manacus vitellinus (assembly GCF_001715985.3). Lineage (NCBI taxonomy): Eukaryota > Metazoa > Chordata > Aves > Passeriformes > Pipridae > Manacus > Manacus vitellinus. The sequence goes on along the minus strand of NW_021938789.1, from coordinate 43,987,947 downwards.
GTGCAGGCATGCCCCTTACTGAAAATGCTCTAGTGGGACTTTAACCATTGATTCTATGGAATGGGAACGGATCTGCTCCTGTGGCTCAGCAGAGACAAAGCTACTGGCTCAGAGCAAGGGCCACCCTACTGCAGGCATTCAGCACACACTTGCTCAAATGGTTCAAGCCTAATTAAGTGGCTGCAATTCCTCTGCTACAGGGACTTTGCAGCCCAGTGCAAACTGGACATTTGAACAGGACATCTAACCTTACACCAGCACCTGCTGTGTACTACTTGAGACCTAAGAAAATAAGTGCCCAAGGAATACACTGAGTGCCCCCAGTGATATGAGTGAAGTCCTGTAAATTTAATCTTCCAATATGCTTGGCAAACATGCTGCAGGGACCTACTGAGATGTATTTAATATGATCTGGGAAAAATGTTGCTTAATGTTATGACTAAAACTAAAAAAACAACAGTGGAGGAGTATATAATTTCATATCAGGCAACACAGTTTCCTTGCAAATATAACACTGTGCTTTATGGCTTGCTGTTTGCCTTTCAAAGCAGTTAAAGCCTCCTAACCATATTTTTTGCTAACTAAAAGTAGTGAAAACATTCTAAACTGGAGATTTCTTTCCTTATAATCCTGAAAAACAGACAAAGAGCTGGTGATTTACTGACAGCTGCAGTCTCCTCGTGCTTTTTATTTCCTTGCATGTCTGCATCAAGGTGACAAAGTAAAATCCTGTCTTGGTAGAGGTCAAGATCTGTGGGTGCAAGAATACATCATGAACAGAGCTATGAATATTTTTTAAAAATGATACTCAGAAGTTACAACTCCTGTGGCCATGTTTACTGCCCTAAATTATTTCTGAGACCTGCTGACAGATGGAAAACTTTGATTTAGACCTCTGCTTTGCCTTCACTGTCTCTGATTAAAAAACCCCCAACCCTGTAGGCAGGGGAAGACTGGTGCTGGTTGTCTCAATCGGGCAGGACCTCCTCCCCACCACTGTGGGCAGGAGAAGGAAGAGGCATTGCTGGGTGTGCTACACTGAGCCCACTCACATGGCACCGCAGCAGCAGGAGAAAACACAGAGGATTCAGGAAATGGCCATGCAGCCTGTGTTTTGCATGGCCATGGCTCTGAGGCAGCCACTGCCCGGCAGCTGTTGGCAGTGTGCACAGTGGCTCTGACCAGGCTGCACAGGGGCTGTGCAGAACTGGCAACCTGACACCTCTCAGTAACAGTGATGACACTTACTACAGTCAGAAATGAAAGTGCAGTGTTCTATGTTCCCTGGGATTTCAGGCATTTATTCCTTCTTGCCTTTTCCAGCTTCTCTGCACTTGGTGAAGGCTTGTGGCTCTGTCACTGCCTTGGTTCCTGAGCAGGGTAAGCAGGGAGCAAGAGGGAGCCATCCTGCCATGGGCATGGGGATCTTTCATGCTGAAACAACAAGAGGGCACATTTGGCATCATGGAGCCCTCCCCAGTTCAGGGAACTCGCTTTGGCTTTAGCTCTGCATCCTGCAATCTCCCACAGTGAACTGGAAACGTTAGCCCAAGACTTGCTCACCCAGCTGTACCCTTGGTAGACCAGCTCTGAGAGTCAGTGGAAAAGTTTGGCCCAAGCATTTGCAGAAGATATTTTGCTTTAGTTTTGTCATTATTTCTCTTAGATGTCTGGCTTTGAGCAAGATTTAAGTGTACATCAAACATTTTGAAAGTGAAGCACAAATCCCAGTGTCGCATTTCCGTCATTTCTGATCTGTTTTAACCTTCAGTCTTGTGATGCCTCCTAGGTGCTTTTTCACTCCAGTCATTTGACTGTGAAAGTGAGAAAAATCAGTGCCAGTTTCCATTTAATATTGCTAACTGAACTTAGCTGACGATGACTAAGAGACACTTTTTTTTTAAAAAGATCCTGAACACTATACTGATAGCTGAACATTTAAGAAAATATACTTCTTTGTAGTTCAATATCATTTGGGAGGGAAGCACAAATCTCTGAAATACAGAATATCAGCATCCATTTCAAAGTTGAGTGTACCACTCACAGAGGGAATATAACTAGTCTGCTTCATGACTATTTCTGCCTGAGTGTCCTTCATTCCTCTGGGCACCATAAGTCACTTAAGGTTTTAGTCTCAAGCCTGGAAAATAATGTTAATTTTATACAGACTCCCCACACAGCGTCCAGAAAGCTGTTAGTAGTGATAAACGTCACTGTATTTTTGCAACCTATATTTCATTCATTTTTGTTATGTTTATTGTAACCAAATATTTGCATAGATAAACAATGAGAGGAAAAGGAAAACCTCTACCTGCTGGTTTTTCCTTTGTACAAAATAGGCATCATAATTTGGCATAGATCAGTGTGGTGGGTTTTGTTTGGTAATATGCATGTATTTTGTAAGTGAACTTAGATTTGTGCACTTCGTCCAGAAAAATACTAACTATATTCTCCACAAAGAAGCTCTTGGACAACGAAGAACCAGGAAGAGCTTTTCTGAGGGTGTAGAAAGTCTTGTGGCTATTGCTTGTTGAACTTGCTGAGTGATTTCATGCTGAGTTAGCTAGAGCCCAGGAAAATCTTGTTCCACTTGTTTCAAAGCAGCAGCAAAGGTGAGATGGAGCTTCCTGTTCAGCAGGAGCAGAACAGTCCCGTTACTCTGTAAAAAATCCATCATGGTGTTGTCATTGTTCCAGTAAAGCCACTGTTGAAAGGAGATTCAACAGCCTGTGATTGCCTAGGAAAGCAAACACCAAGGAAACTTCTGAGCTTGTCCTATAGATTTTAGATCCCCTGTGGCATTTTACAAGGGTATGTTGTAAAGCTCAGAGGTCCCAGTAACCATGCTTCAAAACGTATCAGAAATGGTCTTTGTTAATTATCCGTGAAAGCCAACACAATTTACCTCTCTGTTTCCCTTGTCAAAACTGTCAGACAGCAGCTCTTCTGTGTCATATGTCCTATTATGCAGCATAAGCTCAAAGGCTGGGAAGCCTTTACCTACTGAGGGCGATGGGTAAACTTTCACTATTTACACTGAGCTGCTCCTGCAAGGTGGGAGAAATGTGAGTTTAATTTGTGGTGAGGTCCTTGCGGGATGAAATCCTGATAATAGTAATAGCTACCTGCGGCCCATGCTGATAATGTCAGCTATATTGACTTTATCTCCAACAGATAGCTGCTTTACTGAATGAATCACAGATATCACTGTGGATCTTCGTTATAAGAGAATGAGAAGAAATTGGTGTGAATGCTTTCTAGGCAAGTTATTGATAGGCAGAGTAAATGATTTTTTAGCATCTTCACCACCTAGAGATACTCGTATCACTTGCAGAGAGACAAAAGGAATGGAAAACTGTTACTCTTGTGTTACAACTGTGTCTCTTGGGTACAGCTCTAAGAAATGAAGTGTGGCACAAAAAAATCCACAGTAAACTCTACTTGCTGTCAGCATCCCCCACCACAGTCACAGAACCCCCTTTAAGGGAGCAGTTCTTGCTGCCATAGGGGTGAAATACAGCCTGTGCCTGTAGCGGTGATGGTGGGGATGTCCATCTCAGGTTGAATCAATCCACCTGGCTCCTAAGTACCCCACCACTTCCCCAGTAATGCCCTCTGGGGCCCTGGGGCTAGGGGTGCCACTGCTTTGCCTCAGGGTCCCCTTGCTATCCTGCCCCACAAGCAATGGGAGTGATGGCACCCTGAGTGGGGCGAAGGCTCAGGGACATCCCCATGGTGTTTGGGAGGGTTGTATTTTTCAAACTGTGGCAAAGCCAGGGTGGCATTGAGAGTGTGGGGCCTGAAAGACCCCGTGGGACACAGTTGGGGTGCCTTCGTGAAAGGCACTAGGCTCAGACAGGGGTGAGTCCAGGAGAAGCTAGAAACCTTTTGTAAACCTATCACCCTACTCATTATATCATAGAAAAATAAGCTGTTGGAGGGAGCAGAAAACAGTATACTCAAACTCTCCTCCTTGCTGTGTGACTGTGGTCTAGCACTGACTTTTAAATAGAGGCTTTCACAGCAAAATGAACAGTTTCAGAAAAATAAATCATCTTTTATGTTTCACTCCTCCTTTGATGCTTTTGGAGAAATATGTTTGAAATGGGTTTCTTCGCAAACCTGGCTCCCCTCCCATGTTCTTGACTTTCACAAATGAATGTTTCATTTCAGTTGTAAAGGAAAGAGACATACAAAAAGAACTAGAGGGTGAGCAAATGGGAAAGTCTTTGAGGGCACAGATACTGTCCCTGCCAGGACTGTGCTGCCCACAAAGCTTTCCTTCTGCCTGCACGTAGCCTTGGGAATGAAATGCCTGTTGAACTTTCTGTAAAAGACAATGCACTTGGAAATGTAAAAGTATTTCAATCTCTATAATATCCCTGCTTAGGTAGCCCTACTATGGGTGTTGCACATGCAGTGGTCTGTTGTGCAGAATTGACTCAAACCCTCCTGGTTCAGTGTTGTGGTCACTGGCAACAGCCACAGGATCTTAGGAAAGATACAACCAACCTCTTAATAACTCTTGCCTTGAACACTTAACAACTGGTTAAAAAAAAAAAAAAACAACAAAAAAAAAGCTTGTGGTATTTGACAAAATGCATGAGTTCAGTTGGCAGAACTACTATTTCAAGTACAGTGATTGATTATATTGAGAATAATGCCAATGTTTATATAAGTGAGGACTTTAGAGGATCAGTCAAATAGTCTTTGGCTTTAGCAGATATACGCCCTGTCAATCTCTCCCTCAGGTAGGGAATACTTCAATCATTGTTGTCCCACTGTGTTATAAATGATATGAGAAAAACCCTAGGCATCATGCCAAACAGATTTTTTCTGTGTAAAATGAACCCCAAAAAATAACTCTGTGTCTGCTTAAAAAACCCTTGTCATTTTTCCTGTGAAAATAAAAATGAAAAGTTTTCCTTCTGTAACTTGCATGTAATATATCTGAACTGGGCAGAAGTAAGTTCCCAACAGAAAGTAAGGAACAAGATTCCTCCCAGAGTACATGTAGCAATTTTAAATTACTTTTTTGATCACATGCAGTATAAAGCTCTACATTTCAAAGGAATGAATATAATTTCATAAGGCATCTGTGCAAATCTGAAATAAGAACAAGTATTAATTGAAACTGACTTTTTTCAGTAGCTAGGGTGTGTCACCGTCCCTTACTGGCCTTGTTGCACTTTTTGGCACCAGAGCAAAGCATGAGATGACTTCCTGTTTGTTACAGCTTCTGTAAATTCATCCTGTTTTCAGTTAATAAAGAAGATGAGAATATCTTGCCTGTAACACAAACACCCCCAAACCTTCTGGACATATACATCCATGGTTATCTTTAATGAGATGTTTCCCCTCAGGAGTCTGTAAAACCATGACATGAAAGGCTGCTGCAGCTGTCGCTTTGGTTGCCATAGGTTATGCCCCCCTTCTGGTTTCACTGGTTTCAGTCCCCCTGAGCTCCCTTGAAAGCATTGACTGAAACTACAAAGCTTTGCCACATCCGAGGCAGCCAACAAGAAGGTTGTGCTGTAGAGAAGAGTGATGATGGAGGTGGGGAGGAAGAGGGATGTAGAGGGAGTTTTCTCACCATCTGCTCCCTCCTCCCCCGATGCTGGCCCTGGCACCCCTGGATCTCATCAGCTGAATGAGTGTTTCCAGTTAGTGTCTGGGCACCCGCACTGGCTGATGTTCACTGGCCTTTGAGGGGAGCAAAAGAGCTACAGTTTTACTTCAGCCATAAGAAAAAAAGTATAAGTAAGAAGAAATGGAGGGGAAGTATAATACATTAAGATGGTATTTCACAGTAGCCTGCTATCAAGCAAAGATCCTGGCCCTGTTTGTGATAACATTTATGCTTTTAGAGTCCTGATTTTTGAAGAAATCACCACAGTAGCTGAACAGATTGATCTTTGTATTGCTATGGAAGTGCAGAACAATAAGCAGTCAGTATTATTGGAATAAATGTATGTTGACAGCTATTAGCCCAGAGAATTATTATGCATGCAAATCTGAAGAGCCCAATGTATTGACTCCAGAAGGATAATCCCTGTGCATTAGTCTCTTTAAGCAGTGATGACATGATCAAACATTATGGATAGGCTATTAAACTGGGTATCTGACCAATAAATTATACTCTGAAAGTGCTTGATATTAGCCACAGCACTTTGGCAGCAAACAGCATAAATCAGCTGTGTATGTTAAACCATTCCCACACTGCTTACAAGCAGGGAACACAGGGAATTCCTTGGGTTGTTTCCCTAGTGCAGGCTTTCTAAAAGCCTCAGAGCAAGTGTTACTTTTCTCAAGTTTCCTTTCAAAACAGTGTTACCAGCCACTCAAACTCTGGGCTTTTAATGAGGTGCAACAGCAGTCACACTTCTTCTATGGCAGCACCATTTGCACCTTCAGTTCCTGGTGGCAGCATGAGAAGCCAAACTTGCCTTTCAGGATACCTTTTTGGATGACACTTCTGCAGAGCACAAGGTGGTGGGCACATGTAGCTAGCAGCAGCCTCCCTGGGAAGTGCCATCCTGAAAGTTTGCACTCGGAGGTGTTTATTGACTGAGTATCTTGCTGGCAGTCCTGAGATGATAATCAGGTATTTAATATTCACAATCCTATACAGGTTTTGAATTGCAATCAGGCAAGCAAATGGGGACTCAGCCTTTCAAGAACCAAGTCTGTGCACCCCAAAACCAGTTTCTTTGCTACATTTTCCTATCAAATTTGCTACTCCTTGATCTTACAGTACCCACAGGCTTGAGTCCTGGCACTTCTCTTGGCAGAATGGAGCATTATACTCACTTTGCACTTCCAGAACAACAGATACAGCACAGTAGTTAGATTTTCCTCATCAGCGGGAAAGCATGAGCTTTTAGCTTTAAGACATATTTCCACATTCTCTGGTCCACAAAAAGGAAGATAAAAAATGCAAAGGAGTATGGATGGAGTAAAGATTCAATACAGGATACAGTCAGATTTTGATAAACCTATTTGTATTATATTGGGGGGGGGGGTTCTGGTTTCTACATGGAACTAGACATGCTTTGGCTGTGGAAAACACTTGCCAACACTGAATTTCTGAGCTGTTTGTGGAAGGATATATGGCTAGATATTCTTAAGGAGAGAGAGTGGCTTTCCCAGATTTATAAGACTGGCACTTCTACTATTAGGGGCTCTTTAGTCAAAGTGAATGAGAATGTTACAGTAGCAGCTAAGCCAGCCCCACGCGTGGAATTTTTTATAGTTTCACCCTATTCCAAACATTTCAATTTCTGAGCCCCAGGTGGTGTGCAGGGGGATGGGAGGTGTTTGGGGCATTTGGCGATGCAGCGTGGCAGACAGGGCATGCAGGAGGCCATATAGCAGGAAGGCAGCAGTCTGAGAGGACCAGGAGCCTGCTGTGCGTACAGCCCTTGCATAGCAGGAGCAGCCCCACCCGTGGGAAGGCTGTGAGCAGCTGCAGCCTGCCTTGCAGGGTTTAGCAGGGAAGAAAATAGTGTGAGATGAAGCATAGTGAGGCAGAGGCCAAGTATGGATTTTCATACGGGATATGTGAGACTTGGTACACTCGCTTTGTTTCTGGGCACCCGAGCAGTGCTTGTCAGCCGCTGCAGCCCTGTGGCAGGATCAATAAGGCTGCAGATGAGGCACAACTGCTGCTTATCTAACCAGTGCCACCTGAACTGGGATGCACACACATCCCACTCCTCCTGCATCTCTTCAGCAAACCAGACTAGCACAAAGGGATGCTCCTACAGAGCACTAGCCTGTGAAACTAGCCTATTTTTTCAAATCCAATTATTAAACTGTATTATAAATCTCTGAAAAGCCATGTTATTGTTAGCAAAAGTTTTCAGGTGCTTTCAACACCAATTCATTTACCAGCATGCAGCTGCTAAGTGGGCATACAACCTGTTGTTTCCCTTGTGGACCTCAGCAGGAATACCTAAAATGGGTAATGAGTGGGCAGCAGCACAGTTTGCAGCCACTGGGGTGCACAGCCTGACCGGGAGAGGCTCAGCAGGCATGCACTGCTGCCTGCAGGCACAGCTCTCTGGGGACATAATTACATCAGCCTTATGAGGGAGACGGGATAACAATCCTACTGTGGCAGCAGAGGTAATAAACAAAAGCAGTCTTCTTCCTCAGCAGGGATGAAAGATAAGTGAAAACTGCCAGACAAAAGCAGAAGAAATTCCCTTCTGTTCTAGTTGTTGCACCAGTCCAAGGAGGACTCTTGACCACTGCTGGCTCTAATCACACCTGCAACTTCTTACCAAGAAACTCTTGCATAGTTCTTCTTGCCACCAGATTTGCTACAGTCTCTCTTTTCCATTTCTAAGGCTCCTATCCCAAGAGTCTACTTCTTCAGGGCCCAGAACACATCTCTCCTCTCCCTCTTTGTATTCCCAAAAATAGAATGAATAAGCCCATCTACAATTTCCCTCTGATTTGAATGGCTTTTCCCAGGTCAGGAATAATTTCTGAGCCCTTAGCCTGCAGCAAAGTTTTTATACTATATATATACAATGTTGTCTATATAATGTCTAGTCAGTGCTAATTCCCTGCTTCAGATTAATAAACTACGTTTAAATACCTCGCTGAATGAGGACCTTATTTTCTACAACTTTTTTTCCCCCTTTCAACTCCATTCTATAGTCACTGATTTCTGTCGCAGTGTGAGATACTTGCTTAGCATTACATTAGACACTTTATTTTTTTCTGCCGTTGAAGCAGCATATTGGGCACTTCTTGAGTGTTTTCTCTGTCCGTGTCTGCGTCACCTCACACACCTTTCCTGCGTAACCGAAAGGAAAGACTGATTTCTAAACCAACGTTGCCCTCTAGTGAACAAATGCATACATGCAAACACCTCCACTTTTTTGGAAAAGAGATGGGCTGCGAAAACTTTGAGCCTTTATTTTTATTGAGTGGAGCTATGGCATTGAAGTTTTGGGGAGGAGTTCAGCTGACGAAAGGGAGTATGTGGAAGCCCAAAGTTTTATGTGAGCACCAAGATAAAGTATGGAGCCAAGGTTTAAAAGACGATCCTTGTCAGAGCAGTGGGGACATAACAGGGACGCTACTCCAGCTGCATGGTTGGAATTGCCTCCAGGTAGGAGAGAAATGGTATAACCTGGTCCACATATGCCTAGCCTCCAGGCATGAGAGAGTTGTGCGCTCCCTTATGCACTGTTTCCAACTGCTGTAGGGCCACATTTGCCCTTCACAAGGTGCTGAGGGGCTGTTTCCTCGCAGGAAGCCTCTGTGGCATGTGTGACCTTGTGAGAGAGAAAGGTTTGTTGTCCTTGGAAAAATGAGTCCTTCTTGCAACCTATTTCCTGCCAAACCACCAGGAAGTCACTGTTTATGAAGAATGTCTTCTCACAAACTACCAGTGCAGCCAGTGCAAACCACTTTGTTGTTCTTGCTTTGCAGAATGAGCAAGCCTTAATTGGTGGGTGATGGTTTCACTCACATATATGACTCCAGTGGTCTGTTAGAGGTCTGCACAGCAGACGGGACTGGAAGAATGACCAAATCCTGAGCTTTGTGGGAAGGGTGAGCAGTTCAGATCATATTTAAAACCCGTCCATCTGAGTACAAGAAAATACAGGAGGCTAGTACTGTCATGCTATTTCAGGCAGCTGTGAACTTTGAGATGCTACAATTCAGTACAGAGCTCTATCCATAAATATTGAATTCTGGAAGATGAAGACAGAGAAGAAAAGCCAAGGCTGGTAGGAAGGAAGCAATAAACCCCATAATTGTCTATATACACATGCAGAGTGTATGTGAAATGAGCTCAAAGTGACATTATAGGAAGGAAATTATGACTTAGCTGGTAATGCAGAACTGTAGTGAGATAAATCAGAGACCTGAAATGCTAATATTGATGGATGCAATCTGTGCAGAAAGGACAAAGACAAAAAAATGAAAAAAGTTTGTACTGTACATCAAAATCTTGTGTTCAAGCTGCACAGCATAAGTGGATAATGAAAGAAGTTGTAATGGTGATTTTTTATGAGTCAACATGAAAAAGAGACGATATAAAAAGAAACACACAGGTAGCTCCAGATATAGATCACTGACTTGGAATTAAGAGTCTGATGAACTGTGTCTGAAAAAGACATCAGAGTTGATGGTGTTGCAGAAAGATAAGTATGATGGAGTCATTGTTCCTATAATGGCATCTGTTATCCATACAAAGAAGAATATCAGTGCACTATGGAAAAGATTCCCATTTTCAAAAAGTCACTGAGAAGTAAACTCTTGCTGGATCCAACCTTGTCCACTAAAGAAAACATTCTTGAAGTAGTAATTCAGGAACCACTAATGTTCATTGTATTGGTCCCAAGATAGAGACACGGTAGTCTTCATGATCTGTGAAGGTGATTTGTAGTTATAATGAGCAGTAAGGTGATGCCTTAAGGTTCCTACACCCATGGAATAGTCTAGAGCTATATTCATTTCTTCTTTAAACTCAGTGGCTTAAAAATCAAGAGCCACTGAGAATTAAGAGAATTAAGGTTAGATTCACTGAATCCTATGGTTTGCACAGGAATATCCCTCCTTTAAGACTGTGCATTACTCCAGGTTTAGCACCTTGCACAAGCTGAGTATAAATGTAGAACAAGAGATATGATATAGGGAAAGGTTGGAGTGCTTGACTGAAGAGGAAAGGTTTGGTTTTCCTTGCACTGCAGAAAATCTAATACAAAAAAAAAATACCCAGCAGAGTTGGAAGTCCATGTTGCCTCCTCAGCTACGCATTCAATCCATTAGGCTTTTACTGGCATCAGTGACTCACACTGAAGCCTGACAGCCTTTTGAAGAGGAGCAGCCCTTGTCTTCTTTCATCCCAACACACTTTTCGCATTACCATTGTTGCACAGTCCTTGTGATGATTGAGATCCCCTCAAGAGCACTGCATGAAAGTATCCCAGATGTTGGTTAAATGCTCTGTGGGCTGGGAAACAGGTAATGAAGGCATCACTGAGATGCCATCAACTGATGGTCATAGCATCACCACTAAATGTGTGCTGTGGGGCACCCAGTGGGTCTTTGAAAATGTCTGCTAGCTTGAGTCCCCACAAAATACACACACAGACACTCAGCCCAGCAGGATCTTACTGACAAAAATCTGAGACCAAATTCAGGCACTTCCAAGATTTTATGCAAGCTCTTGGGGCTCTGGATTTAGCCAGCATTGGCTTTTCAAGAGGAAACAAAGGTTTCCGGTGTAACTATTTTTATACTGCAAGGAGTAAGAAATCAGTTGTTAATTTGCCAAATAGAGTATTTATACTGCCCTACTATCATTATCACAGAATCACAGAATATGCTGAGTTGGAAGGGACCCACAAGGATCATCGAGTCCAACATGTGCCTGAGAGTATCACCCGAACACTTCTTAAATTCTGTCAGGCTTGGTGTTGTGACCACTTCCCTGGGGAGCCTATTCCAGTGCCCAATCACCCTAAACCTCCCTTGACACAACTTCAGGCCATTCCCTCGGGTTCTGTAACGGGACTGTGATTATTTTTGCTCCTACATTAGTGATTTTAAAGAGTAAGAAAATTGTTGTGAGAGAAAGTAAGAAAATAATTCATGAAATAGGACAAGGGAACCTTAGAGAAAAGAATACAGTAGTAATTGGGCTGTTTGAATAATGACAGAATTATTAATTGAATATAGTATTGATTAACTATAGAAACTATTTCCAACTCATAAATACTCTTCGATACTTGGCTATATTTTATGGAAGAATAAAGGAATCCGCTCAAGAAAAACAGAGAAAACAATGCTAAAAAAGAAGGGAAACAAGAAAATAAGCAGAGAGACCAAGATCTCATTATCATAAATCAGGCTTAACTGATTAAGATGGCTTTATAGATACTTTGCATTAGCTGAACAGCACAAAGTAGCTAAAAGCACATGTAGATCTAGCCCTCCTTCTGGAAAAGAATGATGTCTGAAAACCGGAGATTAACTCCAAAATTTATAAATGCAAACTTAGTTTTTATGAGGAAAATTGCAAAAATGCCAAAATAAAAATAATCTGACATAATCAAAGGCAAAAAGAAAACAAACAAACAAACAAACAAAAAGTTGAACTTTAAACAGAAAGAGGAATAAATCATTAAGGCTAATGCACAGTAGTACCCAAATAACTATACCTATCTGTCAACAGGACAAGTTATTCAGCCAACATTTTGTGAAATTGCCGATTTAAATCTACAGGTATTAAAACAATGAAGAATGCTTTCATTTGAGTAGTTACAGTCTCAAATTAATCACTTCCAGCTACATTTCTGCCTCATTTATGTATATTATCACAACTATTTGCTACGTGAAACTACTTTTGGAAAAGAAATAGAAAAGCAATTCTTCAATTGCAACTTGAGGTATTTCAGGGCAGCAGATTTTGTTTGTGAGATTTTTGTTTGTCATGTACTGACACCAGAGGTGTTGTTGGGCTTGCTAGAGGAAAGAAATGAATCAGGAATCCTATCTGATCTCTTGCAGCCAAACTATCTTGTCAATTTGGGTTTATTTGTCATTAACCCATATATTAATGTCTGGTGTAAATCTGAGTAACATATTTCAGCAGCTAGAGAAAAGCATAAATAAACTTATGGATATTTTGAGCCATGATAAATTGGCTTCATTCACTTAATGAATAATTTCTGGGTAATTTCCCCCTTTGAACCATGTAGCTTAATAAAGAAAGCTCTATTCTATTTAAGATTTTTATCAGAAATTCAGATAGGAGTTTCCTTCCTTTATTTTTCTGACATCATCATGTTGTTCCTTTTATCCAGTAAAAGGGAGACTCTTATTTTTGTAGTAGAACAGATCCCAAAATGTCTGACCTAGCTCAAAAAGCTCCACTACAGTAAGCACTGTAAATATGCACACTGAAGAATAATGCTAGTCACAACAATTTTACAGTTTAAATATCAAAGACAGACAACAAGTGAAAAATGGCATCACTAGGAGCTGAGATGAAGAGGCCAGAACTATCAAGCGAGACAGATAGCTAGAGATGAAACACAAGCTCCCTGATTCCTAAGCCGGTGTCTCTCCCCTAGATCACACCACTACTTTCATGAGATTACTTTGGAGCTTTACACTGAATCCTAATGACCCAAAATATAAAGCCCTTTTTATTTAATGTTTCCTCAGCTTAAAATAAGATCTATAAGTTTCTTCACAACCACAAAATACTCTAGGAAACAGTATTTTAGCCAGGGTGAACACAACACTATTTCTAGCTTGTATGTGTCACACAGTAAGATTCTATTACTGCATCTTTTAGTGATTTTTATAACTTGTATATAGTATTTTCCTATCATGCCAATAAATAAAAAAATAACCTGCCCCAGTAAGGTTCAGCTCCAATCACTCCAGCATAATAACCCTATAAACTTTAATACAAGACAAAACATGATGCAGTTTCTATCTACCTTCTGCAGAATATTTTCAAAGACAAGACAAAAGTAATGATTATAAAAAACATCTTTTTATGTGGATGTGCAGGAACATACAGAAATACCAGTGTGAACTTATGGTGGAGTAAAGGATAGAACCTTTGCCCTGCATCAGCTCTATCACAGGTTGTGTCTGAAAGGCAGATGTTCACTTTCAGTGTTTCTGATTTTAAGTATAAATTACTGATGCAGATACTATGAATGTAATGAAAATTACATTCACCTGCACTGTGAACTAATGACTTTCAGAAAGTTAAACTGAACTCAGACACTCTTTGAGCTTCAAACATAAAAATTCACAAGCTTAGAGGATGTGCTTGATCTCTTTGGAGTTGTATAAGAAATTATTGAAAATAATTTCAGATAATAAATAATGATTAGGAACAAAAGGAAAATAAAAAAATCTGCAGCATTGTATTGTGCAATATGTAGACCAGGGCGTTACATCACAGCTGTCATACTTGCAAGACTGTGAGTAGAACCAAGATGAATAAATCACAATAAATCACAGGCTCAGGTTTCTTTCTAGCTTAGGTTTTTGGGGTTTGTTTTTGGGTTTTTTTGTTTGGTTTGGGAGGGGTTGTTTGTTTGTTTTTATTTTTAATATTTTATATTTTTGTTTGTTCAACAGTGGAATCATGTAAAGATTATCTGTATGTCTCTTTTTTAATATAGAGACCGTGAAAATACTGGGTCCTCAAGCAAGACATGCATAGGAAGAGAATAAAACACGCAGTGCCTTATTAGACCTTATTAAACATGTCTGTTTCTGTATTGTAAATGCACTGTATTTCAAACCTAAGTAGAATACACTTAGTACTGAAGTCAAGTTTAAACTGAAACAGAAAAGCAATGTTTTCTCTGAGTCACACCCTGCAAGTCGCATTTGTAAGGAGGTTTTAATGCAGGTTCATAGAAAAATCCAATAATTGGTTCTTCGTATAATCACAAAGGCCTAATCCTATGCTCATTAGAGTAATTGATAAAACTCTCACTGACGTCAGCAGTGTGGGATTGAGCCCTAATACAGCATATTGGCTTTTAGACATATGTGTCACGTGCGAAAGTTAATAAATGAAAGGCGCAGAGAAATACAGAGAAGCTACTCAGAAGAGCATCTTTTCAAAGACGGAATACTGTGTCCTTATCTCACAGACACACACAGGCAGTGAAATGGCTGATCCAACCCAATGCTCCTCCTGCTCCAGGATAATGGTGATGCTCTTAGTCAGTGATGGGAGATGTAGTGAGGGAGTGCTTCTAGACATGCTCTAGCCCAACAAGGAGACAACACACATTTCTAAAATGGTGAAAAAGAAAATGAGAATGCGTAATAGCCCACCACCCAACAGAGATGTTCTTGCAGAATCACACAAATTAATTACAGTATTGAATAAGCAATCTCTGACTGCATTTCTTGAAAAAGCAATTCTACGTGCACAGAGAAAGAGCTGAATAAGGGGTTAGTAATTCAGGACAAACTGACATGCTGAGCATAATAACTGTAGATTACACAAGGTAATACTTTTGTGCCCAAAATACTTCTCCTAGGTAAGTAACTGCAGACCAGATGCTTTATCTAGGGTAAACAGATGAAATAGCCTGGTCTCTTTATTTTCTCCAGCTGAAATCAATCCAGCTTCCACGGTAGGCTGAATCCTGGGCTCAGGTAAAGTAACAAGAGGTTAAATTAATTTATATTGATATTTTGTTTAGACTGAAAAGCGGGACAATTAAAGCAGTCAACCCTCAAAACTCTGACTTCCTTTTTTAATGTTAATCATGTTTGTTGTAATAATGCCTAAAACTAATCAAAAGTGAAGTTCCATTGTGCTGACACTTTACAAAAATGGTCTTTGTTCCACTTTTCCTCCCATGTCTTATATTCCCTACAATTTATAAAAACTAGTGTAGTAACTGTCTTTTATTTCCTCCTACTCTGTGAATAGGAAACTAGTCTCATCACCAGTCATGAAATGCCTCCTTTTTCTCACTTTCATTCATAAAACCCATAAAATCCCACAATCAAATGCTCTTGCAGGATTACACCCACACAAAACCAGATGAGGAATTTAGGCTCTGACTGACCCAGAATTAAACATGCAAGCGGGTTCGCATCTAGGGATTTAAATCCAAACTCCTTTCCATGGAAATTCAAAGAGGATCAGATCTGAGGTTCTGGTTTGGCACCATTTCTAATCCTAACAATTTTAACTTAATCCAAACCTCAGCTGCAGAACTGTACAATTTTAATCAGGACACTACTGACAAATTTGAAAGTGAAAATAGGAACCTGAGAGTGACATTTGCAGCTACTGCCATTCATTAGTAACACATTTCGTATCAAGTAGGCATTAAAAGAACCTCATTTTTCCCTCAGTCTGCTTCTGCACTGTTGTGACTACTAATTTCAGCAGAGTTATCTTTAACTCACGCCCATAGAAATGGAAAAATGTTCCATCTTCAAAACACGAACCAACATGGCCTTATGCAGGCAGTATTAATTTTCATTTGCTCTCTGTTCTTTGAAAGAAAGGTATTTTTTATTTCTTCCCAAGTTGTATCTTTAAGTAATTATTTGCCTAAGTCATCCTCAATGAGGACTGGGTTTTTAGTTGTTGTGTACATTTTCTGGTTTCTAATTACCATCATGAGGCATCCTGTTTTTGTAGAATATGTTCTACCAGGAAAAGAATTTGGATTATCATCAGAATTTTTAGACATTGCCTTGATTCAGTTCGAAATTAAGCACACTTTCAAGTTCGCTAAATAAAGCTTCTTTCATCAACAAACAGGTCAAATGTGACTCTGCAGCCAGCCATGGCACAGGAGCAATTAAAAGGGCCACACCAATTCTGGAGGACATCTGACTCAGGTAAGTGGATTTACAGCCGCGACGCCTGAGTCTGCCTGCTGCGAGAGAGCAGGCTACAAACCTCCACAGATTATGGACAGAGAGGTAGAAAAGGTCAAGTCGTTTGCCATATCAACATCAACACATACATTTAACAACAGCAACAGATAACAGCAAGAGACATTTAAAGACAGTAATTTAAATCCAGGCACAAACCAGTAACTTTTCAGTTCAACATGACTTTATACAATTTTGTTCTGCTATAAATGGGAAGAAAGCAGTTCTCTGGCTTCTCTGGCTTTGTTCCTAGATAAAACCTCCAGGCTTGCCTGATAGCAACGTCATTGGGAAGTTTTCCCATATCAAGCAGAAAACTCACATTTTGTCTTGTTAAGACGCCAACTGATTTTCTTGACAGGAATTGAGGCTTTATGTGTTTAGAACACTGTTGTTACCAGCCCAAAGGCCTGGTGCCCTTGCAGTGCTGATTGCTCCGGGCAACAGTGAGTTGCCCTCACAGGAAAGGACTGGCTTTGGCACCAAAAGGGGCTGCTTGGTCTTTCCATAGCCCCTGTTTAAAAGTGAGATCCTTTGTGGACCAAGGCTAATCCCAGAAAATTATCTGCCCTTAAACTTTAGGAGAAAGTTGTCTTACATACAAGAGAGATAAGACAACCCACTCATAGAATCATGAAATCATAGACTCATTAAGGTTGGAAAAGACCTCTAAGACCATTGATTACAACCATTAACCTAGCACTGCCAGGTCCACCACAAAACCATGTCCCTAAGCACCACATCTACATATTTTTTGAACACTTCCAGGGATTGTGATTCCACCACTTCCCTGGGCAGCCTGTTCCAATGCTTGCCCACCTTTTTGGGGAAGAAACTTCTCCTAATATCCAACCTAACTTTCCGTGGTTCAACCTGAGGCTATGTCCTCTCATCCTGTCACTTGTCAGCTGGGGAGAAGAGGCTGACCCCACCTGGCTACAACCTCCTTTCAGATAGCTGTAGAGAGTGATAAGGTCTCCCCTGAGTCTTCTTTTCTCCAGGCTAAACACCCCCAGCTCCGTCGGCTGCTCCTCATAAGGCTTGTGCTCGAGTCTCTTCACCAGCTCCATCACTCTTCTCTGGACATGCTCTGGCACTTCAATGTCTTTCTTGCAGTAAGAGGCCAAAACTGAACACAGGATTTGAGA
>NW_021938789.1:43847785-43969646 GCF_001715985.3 Manacus vitellinus | reverse complement strand
CCCTGGACAGGCCACCGGCTGCCCCGGTGTCACCTCCCGGCCAGGTTCCGCGCTGGGGCGCGGCGGTGCCGGGAGCGCTTGTCTCTGAGCCGCGGCGTCCTTCCCGTGGGCGGGTGTGCTT
This sequence comes from Manacus vitellinus, assembly GCF_001715985.3. NCBI lineage: Eukaryota > Metazoa > Chordata > Aves > Passeriformes > Pipridae > Manacus > Manacus vitellinus. The sequence goes on along the minus strand of NW_021938789.1, from coordinate 43,969,525 downwards.
TGCTCGCAGGCTTCGCGAGCTTGGGAATGTCGGGGTGTAGTGGCAAGGCTGGAGCGACGCTGCTGTTCCCCTATCCTCAGCCCTAGCGCGTCCAGCCCTGTGAACAAGCGTAACCCCTCCAGCTGAGTGGAGAACAAAGGTGGCAAAAAACTAGGTTATCCTTTCAGGAAAGTTAGAATTTGACCAGCAAAATATCCGCTATGGACACATGATGGGATCATGTGTACAGGCTCAGATGCTTTTGAAAATGCTGTAACTTGTGTTTCACTTGTTTAGCTTGTACAAACCCATCATACACTGGCCCTGAACAGGAGCCAGGAGTAGTTCCAAATGCCAGTAACACATCTCATCCATCCATCCCTCCATCCATCAGAAGACCTCTGCTCACAGAAGAGCTTCAGTGCCACGAGCTGTAGCTTGGGTTTTTTCCCAGGGTAGTTATTCATAACAATGCCACTTGACTCAGGCAGCTGGACTTCAGGCCCAAACGGACGCCTTTGCTGTGGTTTGTGCTGTGGGTAGTGACAAGCCCAAATGGATGTCACAGAGTATATAGCAGGAACCTCTCAAATAATTAAGGTCAAGTATTTTTTAACAGCGTATATTTGCCCAGGATTTTGATGCCTGTTCCTCTGCAGCTTGGAATAATAGTTTAAATCTTTCTCACCTATTCCCATAGGAGCAAAGGTGGTGTTTAACTAGAGGAAAGTAGTGGTTGGGTAATGGTTTGGATACAATTTCAGAAAAATATGAGCACAAAAGAGTTAGAGACAGCAAAAGCAGGTATTCTGCCTAATACCCTCAGCTACCATTAAGAAACATGAAAATCTAATTGTACTGAATGGAAATGTACATCTTCATCACTGATTATGACACGGAAGAAAATTACTATATGATTGGCATCATAATGGCCGATGTTGAAATGTGATGACACGCCAATATGATGTACATCTCCATTAGGAATGATAAATCAAAGGTTATTCATTTGTGCTTGATTTATGCCTGGGAAATGCTACCAAGGGAAATCTTGATTTAAATCTCTCAAGTCATAAAAAAAATAGAGCTGGGAGTGCCCTCTTCTGGCAACGGATGTAACTGTAGGCCCTGCATTACTTTTCCCTGTTGCTTTTTATTTCCGTATATAATTTAAATTTTTGATCTTTCATTGTCCCTTTTACCACCACCGTGGTCTGTGATGTTTTCAGTAATATACTTCATAGTCCTTTCTTGTATTTTATCTTCTGTTTCAGAAGTAGACTGGATAACATTTAATCCTGTGAAATCTCCCTTCTCACAACCAGAGGCCTTAATCTTGCTGGTAATCTTATTCCAAGAATACACCAGAAAACTGCACAGAGTATGTGCAGTTTATTACTGAGCATGGGGGAAAGGATTCATGTTCTTTCTGAGTTAGATGAGATTCACAACCTCATAGATATATTGAAAAGGATCTAGAGTACAGAGAAAGGAATTATTGATGGGACTGAACTTAAATTATTTGCTGAATTGTTGGTTTATCCTAGGCATCTACTCTGTAGTTGCCAGTACTTAATAGCTGGAGGGACAAGAGTGCAGCAGGAAATGAGAGGGAGAAAATGCCTTGACTTCTTGCTTGCTGCTATTCTCTGCGCACCCAAGCCCTCTATCACCGCATTGTCCTGTGCACAGCATACCATGCTGTCCATCACTCACGGCTGTATTGGAGCATCAGCCCTGACCTCTGTTACAAACAAGTAAAGCCTTTCAGCTGCTTATACCACCCCACCTCCAATTCTTAAATCTTCTAGCTTTTAAGATGTGTCTTTTCCCAGTCTTCATACAGCTAAAATTCTTGCCTAAGTGCACCTTATTTAATAGCTGAGTTGCTGCAACATCCTTTTCTCTGGCCTTGACACATGCAGGCTTGCCTTTGCCCTAATCATGCTGCATGCGGCTGCTGTTGCTTCAAAGATAATTTTCCTAGCCTGCCCCTTTGAACATGTCACTCCTGTCTTGGCATCCCTACACTACCTCCCCCCCTCACATCGACATAAGCTGCCTATCTTCATTTCCAAGGCCCCCTGGGACCCTACCTATCATCTCTTATTGTCAGGAGGCAGGAACAGGAAACAGAGCAGCTCCAATAACTGCCCTGCCTGAGCAGGCTTCCAGCTCTGCCATGCTTGGTCCTTATATTCCTTTTTAGAGGAGGATGTGGGTGAATATGATTGGTCAGGAGCAAAAAAGGGGTGTTGCTGTTAAAGACAGTCGGAAATCAAGGCAGCTCGAATGTTTAAATGCTGTTAAAACCTTAAAATGGATCACTACCTTTTGTTTAGAGTTATCACCCCCCTGTGTTCATCTCCAAACAAGCTTGTTCTTGTTTTCTCCTCTGTGGTATCTGTCATACTTGCAGGGTACCCTGTATAAACACCCTCAGATTTAGGTTAGTAGCTCTCTGGAATCTCCTTAAAGCTCTCGTTTGCCCTGACGTCTGTAGAAGCTTTGACAACCCATAGACTGCTCATGAGGTAATACTGCTCTCAGCTGCACTGAGCATTCTCATTTCCTTTATTCTCCCTCTGTCTGTTTGTATCCATCTGTGGTCTCTTGTCCTCTGTTTGGTTTGTAACCACTTTGGGACAAGGCCATAATTTTGTTTGGTGTTTACACGGTGCTTCAGACAATATTTGTTGTTGGGGTTCCTGTGTGGTCTAATAGTACAGACAATAAATAAAAACAGTAACAGCCTGCAGCAGGTGCTCTCTTCTTGCATAGAACTCCTTGATTTCAGGCTGTGGGCTGAGCAAATTGCATGGATGTGGATTAGGTCTTGTGGATAACTGAGCAAAGGGCAGAAACAGAAAAGCAGTGCTGTGTGTTCCATTCTAAACATTGGCCAAAATGCCTTTAATCAAATTCCTTCCTCCTTTATTTTCTTCTTTTTTTTTCCTCTTTTTTTTTTCTTTTTTGTGTCAAGCAGTGTAGAGCAGATCCAGGGGCAACCTATTAGCTTCATGTCATTTTCTTAGAGGAAGAAGGCAAAAGTTTATCAGCTTTTTTTTCTTTCTAAAAAATACAACAGAAGGGCTATAAACAGCAGGAGGATGAAAAACCCTAGACTCTTGAAGATCCTTAGGCCTCACCTTTTGCCCTTGGTAGTTGGTATAAAACTACTTTAAAACCCTAATCTTCAGCTATTTTCCTAGACAATAGTAAACTGAGTCTTTGCCTGAGTTTCTTAATCTTTAAAGTGAGCATCTCTTGCATAAACTAACACAGGAACTTTAACCCTTTTTTTATAAGTCCTTTGAAGATTGACAAGGAGATGTCATGCGTTGTTGTTATTCTATGGTAACTTGAGTTCAGATTTCTTAGCAAATTTTGTTTAAATACTATTTGATTCTATTGCCTGCTCCTACCAACTTCCAGAAATGCCAAGATCTTCCTACAGAAGACAGGAGATATGGCTGTATGGCAAAACACTTGAAAAGGATTCTCTGTGGCTCTGAACTGCAAAGTTCTATCCATAGGAAGTTCTATCCATAGGAAACTCTCTTTAGACTGATATAACTCATAAAGTGAGCAGTCTTTTGGATAAGGTCTGAATCCAGATTGTGCAAAAGTGAGTTAAAGTACCCTTGCAATAGCAACGCAACACAGAAACTCGGTCTGTGTAGCTTACTGTACCAGCCAAGAGTAGACAAAAAAAAATGACTGGGTGTAATGAAGTGGAGTTCAGCATTACAAATTCTGTATCAGAGTATTGGATAAATAGGATGAGTATCAAGTATAAAGGAATTGTATGAAACCCACAGAAAGCTGAAGTTTTAGTCTGAGCTATGCTTAGGGTGGTAGTATAGCCTGTTGTTTAGTGCCTTCTAATCTGAAAGCTTCCAAAACATTTTCAGAGTAGTGATTAAGAAAATGAAGATATTCTGTTGTAGACAAAAGGGGCCCCAAAAGAAGATCATGGGAAACAACCATCAGTGAGTATAAGAGAAGCCAGGATGTGTAGTGGGATATATAGCATGATGCAGTAGACAGGTGTAACACAAGATGCTGGATTGTAAAATCATGCTCATGCTCAGTGGGAATGCTGTGCCCATTGGTACTGATCCCTGCAGATACAGCAGTCCAAGTAAGAGGTCATACTGAGAAACAGAACTTAAATTATTAAAGACCTTAAAGCAATGCAGCCTCTGTCACCTACTCTGAACTAGGGCTTAGGAGGATCATTAGGTTTGTGTTGATTGCCAGAATATGACCAAAAGTTACACACCTGAAAGAATACAAATGCATAAGAAAACAAAAAATACAGAAAAAAAATCTTAAGAGAGATCTTAAGTGTAACATTTTGATATCGACTTGGTTTGAGAAACATTCAACTTCCTGGAAGTCAGTCTTTTAAATTCTTTTTCTAGTCCCATGCCCAACTTTCCTCAGCTTTAAGCTGCGCCTGGTGTCTACAAGCTGGCTCCTTTTTTTTGTTCTGATTACTGTCGCTAATGGGCAGACTTAGGCAGGACTTGACAATTAAACAGTAATATGGCTTTTTTTTTGATGTCATGGGGACCATCCCACAGTGGCATTCAGTTTGGGAAGCATGAAATTATTTTTGTTATGGCCTGAATGATTTTTTAGAAGGTATTTTTTTGTTTTGGTTTGGGGATTTTTTTCAACATCTAGTCAAACTGTTCTAGAAGTAGAAGGAAACACAATAGGTGAAAAGCAAGGCAGTTAATGAGACTGAACAGGCATAAGAACATAGTTAGATGGTACACTATGGGCCAAAGTGAAAGCATTTATTTATTGTCTCAATCAAATGGCAACATAAGGTTCTTCTTTTTCCTGTTACATTATTAGTCTTATACCAGGGGAAACATTTTCTTTCCCTGTGGAAGTCCTCCAAGTCAATCCACTGTGGTAAGGAAACCCAACCTTTAATACTTTGTAATAAATAAAACATCAGGAATAAAGATATACAACAACACATTATGACAAATATTACCAAAAAGCATGCACAGATCTGTTCAATAATGTCTCTTTGGAAAATTTCTCTCCTGATGTATCTAAGCACTTAAGAATTTAATATCTGAGCACCTCACAATCACTAATGGATTTTAGTCTCCCTTCACTCCAAAGGCAGAAAAGTATATTGCCCTTTTACAGTTTTAGAAGTGGAATCGTCACAGACTTGCCTAAGGTCATATGTAATTCTTTTTGTGAAAGTGGGCCTTGAGTCAGGTTTTCTGTGTCATGGCCCAGTATTTTGAGCCGTCTTTTCACCCATTAACAGATCTACATCATAACATTTAGGAAAGCCTGTGTGATGCATAATGCTCCTTGGCCTTTTTTAATATCTCAGGTTCTTCTAGTCTTGACTAATCATCAGGAAGAGTTTGCTATTAGCTTAGCCTTTAAAGGAAGCCTCTCCAGTGTGGTATACATTTGCCCTGACCTTAGGAGTTGCACACAGCCCTACAATAATTTATATATTTGCAACCCTCCTAACCCCTCTCAAAGGAAATTGTCTGGGCAGGATTCAGGACTGAGGTTTGCAATGTGTTTAAAAAGCACTTTGCTACATATGGCTTGGTTGGGAAAATTCTATGCAGGCAAAGTGATAAAAAAACAATCAAATGAAAAAACTTCCCTCTGGCCAAGATCTGAAAGAGTAGATGGTGCTCAGTCGATTCTACACCCATGTTTAAGTTCTCTAACCCCTACCTACGGGAGCACTTAAGCACTTCAGCCTTAAATGCACAAGCAATCACATTGCCTCGGGGTGGGGGGTTGGGGAGAATATTCATCTTCTTTGCTGGGTCAGGACCTTGACCTGGAGTCCCTGAATGTTTGATTCTTTTGAAAACCAGGCCATTTCTTTAGTGCTTTACATGGATTTGGGAATCTAATTTTAGGCATTTGTATTTTTAAAATCCAGGCCTATATACTCTCCTCATAGGAGACACAGTGTCCCTTATATTTGGGGCAGAATGCTTTCACTGGGGATAATTTCTTTAAACCAATGGCCAGCAAAGAAAGAAACAAACCCAAGCAACCATCCTGGCAGCACCCTCCCCCCACAATCCTTTCCTATCCCCAAGGTTAGTTTGGGACTCTGGGTACGTTTTGAATGGCTGTTGATACAAAGTCGTGCTCTTTTCATTTTCATGTCACTTATTTAAAGGGGAGTCTTGAAGCCCTTGTTTACTGCAGCAATGCTTAGGAAGGAAAAGAATAGCGAGTGTATTTTCAAATGCCCTTAGCAGCTTTCTTTTTATTTTGCTCTCCAAGCCCCTGCTATTCAAGTTCCCTTCTCCTCAGAGCACTAACAGCTAGATTGTTCTATGCACCCAGCTCCCATTAGCAAAAGAAGGGAGTCGTGCACATCATTCCCATGAACCACTTTAACAGCATAGTCTTATATGACAAATTTTGCCTCGAAGACAGAGGATGCTAGATAAATATTAACCACAGAGTGTTCTCATTTATACCTCCATTTAAAGTAGCATTTGGATTTCTAAAATGTACACTTAAATCATTTGGTATCAGTCATCTTTGTCTTCCCAGTTTAAGAAATTAGACATGCCAGAGCATAACAAATCTGCACAAGAAGCATGGGGTTTGCTGGTTTATGTTGGAGAAAAGAAGGGAGGGGCCAACATTTGGATTTACTGTGATACCTCAATAACATACAAACCCTAATTTCTCATCGATGAGTTTGTGTTCTTTGTTCGCATTAATTGCGTTGGAATTTATGTCAATTATTCAAACCCTGAGTAGTCACAACTCATTTAATATCTATTGGTCTGTGCAGATAATATGAGATCTGACGGTGATTAAATTCATATATGGACAGACAGAATGGCTTCTTTACATGGTGGAGATTCCCTTGAAATCCTCCCACCTCCCAAAAACAGTTCAGTTTAATATGAATTAAAGTATGCCTGTCACTAACTCTCATTTGGGAAGCATACCCATTTCACTGGTTCCATCAAAATTAAGCTCAAAAGTATAATCAGAAATGTATATACTCTCATTGCATAGATTCCAACATGCTACATTGCATAAAAGAAACAGAAATATTACTTTGTTGGGTGGTGTGGGAGGAGAGAAAAACATGTTTTTCCCTAATGTCAGACAATTAGTTTCTGATTTATATCTTAAAGTACATCAGTTGGTAAACCTTACAATTTCATCTTAGCTAGAGTAGCTGTGGATGGCTTTACAGAAAACTCATAAAAAATTAAAACCATTTTCTAAGTCTGGTAGACTTTTTCTTTTCTATTATCAATGACAGTGAATTCTGCTGTCTAGATGTGGATTTTGCATTTTAAAAAACCAAACCTTCTTTTGGATGAGTTTTGGGTGTTTTTTTGATAAATCAGTGGACCTTTCATTCTTCATAGATAACAGCAATGATTGACAGTCACGTGGATGTTTTTCTGTAGCCACCTGCTACAGTGACTTGAAAAACAAGGAAATAGTCCCAAGTTCCTAATAAAAAGTAGAAATTGTGTATCTTCAATACTTCAGTCCACTTTCAAAATGACCCTGCTCGAGTGCATGGATATAGCTTTAAAACATAGTGACCTTAAAGGTGGAGTGCACCCCTGATAACTGAAATTCTCCAAGCTGCGGTTACTGTTTACTCACAGTTTCGGACAAAGCAAAAACATAAAAGCTTCTGTTCCCAGAATTGTTGCATATTACCACCATTCATCAAAACATTGTCTTAGTGGTCAATGCCTTTTCTTTTCCATGTTATATTTTCATATTCTTTTATCACCAACTTGGACACCCCGAGAATCTGCACAATAACAAACCAATGACTTTATGCAGCAAAGGACTGCAGCATGGACAAGAGGAAGATTTCAAGTACCCTGCTTCCAGGAGGCTTATTTAAACCATAACAAAATAATTAAAAATTGCTTGACCATACCTTTTTAATTGGCTCCCTGATAGAAGGGTTAATAGGAATTCTAATACCTGTGTAAAAAAGGACAGATAAAGAAAACAGTGTAATGTAAAATAATTCAGATTGTCTCTGTGCAAATGAGGCAATAAATGCCTGCAACATGAAGCTCAGTCTGACTTCACAGCAGGGCCTGGCGCTTAATTGAAAGTCCTAACTAGACCCATTTATCAAAGAAATCACTCAGAGGGAAATTTAATTATCACAATTAATCTATATTTTTTTAGAAAGTCCCAGTAAAGCACATTGAAAATTTCTTTGGGAAGAATTTTACAGTGTTATTGCCAGAAAAAGTCAAGTGCCAAACTTGAAAAAAAGAGGCAGGCAGGCATAGGGCATGGTTTGCAAGGAGCAACTTGTAACGCCACTTAGACAGCCCAGAGTAATGAGCACTGTCACAGCAGGAGCTCAGATGGAAATATTTTTTCCGAAGTCACAAAATTGCTTCCTTTGCAAACTGGAGAGAACACCTGATTTGTTGAGAGAGCTGCCCCACAATGTGCCCATGGACTTGGGGGCCTTGCCACAGTTCTGCTTGGCTCTACAGGACCCCCAGCACCCCTCAGCTACCTGCTGTGAGCCCCTACTCACAGTTTGTCTCAGTGGGCACACAGAAAACCCCAGAGGCACAACATGGCCTCTCCTCAGTATCTAACACATGAGGCTTTGGTAAAGTGGGGAACTGGGTGCACATTTTGTTGCGAACACTTGTGTTAAGAGGAGATCTCTCTGATAGAGGTGCCCATGCTTGCATCAATGTTGAGTGTCCTCCAGTGAGCAGAGGGTCATTCTGAATATTTCCCCTCAGGATATTTCCCCTGAGTAATTGCTGTTATTCAACTCCCAGCTGGCTTTGACTTAGCAGCTCTACAAATTGAGAAGGAAAGTAACTCTGAGCTCCATTCCTGCACAGCTTCTCACATTTGGTGTTTCCTGAGAGGTTTTCTAGTGCTTGATTTTTAAAGACCAGGTAACATTTGACAGTTCAGTTAAATTTTCTTTCTTATTTTGGAAAGCAGCCCCTTCTCTATTTTCATGCTTCCAATGTATGCTGCAGAAGGCTACTTGTGGAGCAGATAATAAGTAGGATTACATCTATGTGCATCACATGGCACTTGACATGCCCGAATGAAGATGAAAAGAAAGCCCCAAGAAAAGCATGCAAGTCTCTGTTGTGATAAAAATCCCCTTCAGTCAATCAGTGAGCTGATAGATGATAAGTTTTTAGGGCTTCTGGACACTAGCATGAAGCAAGTGATAGGCAGGAGTCTGCTTCTTCACTTTGAGGGCACAGAGCTCCAGCACTTGCATTGGAGGCAGGATGCAAGGAACTAGCTTCAATGAAGGGCAACAGTGGGCACTTGAAAGGACAGGGAAAATGGGGCCAGAGATTTTCTTTCACTTTGTGTGGTTTGCAAAGCCCCACACCAACTCATATTTCCGCAGGCTAAAAGGGGGTCCGTACATCACCCTAGGGTAGCATAATTTTCCCTTCCATTCTTCATAGTCAGAGAACATGTTAACATTTTTGTGCATGCCCTTCCCCCCTTGTCTTCTGTGGGAAAAGTTGCAGCTTGCAGCTTGGTCTCCCAGTGTCACTGAAGTTGTTTACTGCCCTTTTTTCTTCTGTGTCTCCTACATTATTCAGGTTATACTAATCACCAGAGGGGAAGGAAACAGCTCCAGAGCAGATTGAATTGATGTTTAATTGGACATCCTGTGAACTAAACATTGTGACTTGGATAAGATTAAAATGTGAGTCACAAGTCTGGTGAGTTTTCAAGTGTTAGGGAATGCAGTGAAGGAATCAGGCAAGAACAGCATGGAGAGAGCAGCTAGGAGCAATGCTCAGCAGAACAGCAACTTCTGGACATGCTTATTTGTTTTCACTAGACTTAGACTAAAGTTCCAGTGGACAAAACCGGGGAAAACAGCTGCCAGTTCTTTAAGAATTATTACATTTTCAAACAGATTTTCATTTATATTTGTTTGCCTGTACTGAACCCATCTGTGAATGCCCTCCAGCAATATACCACTGTCCAGCACAGCCAAATATATAGAAGTGCTTCTGGAGAAGGGCTTCAACAACAGTTTTGGCATCTTCCATGCACTCTCCTTTTATGTTTGATACTTTGCAATACATTCCAGTAGATTTGCTGGAAGAAGCAAATTGCAGACACAGAAATTAAAACTGTATTGTAGCATATTTGTTAAAATATGAATTCCAAATCACAGAATGGATCAGGCTGGAAGGGACTACAGTGGGTCATCTGGTCCAACCTCCCTGCTCAAGCAGGGTCATCCTAGAGCATGTGGCACAGAATTGCATCCAGGTGGTTCTTGAATATCTCCAATGAGGGAGACTCCACAAGGAGTGAGGGATGAGTAAAGGGGCAGGATCCCTCCACTCTAATTCACTCCAGAATACCAGTAACCTTCTTGGCCACAAGGGCACACTGCTGGCTCATGGACAGCTTGCTGTCCATCAGGACTCCCAGGTCCTTCTCCACAGAGCTGCTTTCCAGTAGGTCATGCTGGTACAAGGGGTTTTTCTTTCCCAGGTAAGGGACACTGCACTTGCCTTTGTTGAATTTCAGATAGTTCTTCTCTGCCCATCTTTCCAGCCTGTTGAGATCCTTCTGGAGGGCTGCACAGCATTCTAAAATGTACTCACAATCATTCGCATGAGCCTCACTTGATTTACCTGCACAGACCTGATGCTACACATAGGGACAGAGGTCCTCATTCAGGCACTCAACAAACACAATGTAGAGCTTCTACTTAAAATCATTGAATGATTTGGGTTGGAAGGGACCTTTAAAGGTCATCTAGTCTAACCCCCTGCAATGAGCAGGGACATCTTCTACTAGATCAGGTTGCTCAAAGCCTGGTCCAACCTAACCTGAAATGTTTCCAGGGATAGGGCTTCCACCATCTGTCTGGGCAACCTGTCCCAGTGTTTTACCACTCTTGTTGTAATAAACTTCTCCTTATATCTAGTCTAAATCCAAGCTCTATTAGTTTAAAACTTCTATCCCTTATCCTACCACAACAAGCTGTGCTAAAAAGTTTATCCCTATCTTTCTTATATGCCCCCTTCAAGTAGTGAAAGGCCACAAGAAGGTCTACCTGGAGCCTTCTCTTCTCCAGGATGAACAGCCCCAACTCTCTCAGCCTTTCCTCACATGAGGTGCTGCAACCCTCTGATGATTTTTGTGGCCTGCTCTGGATTCACTCCAACAGGTCTGCGTCTTTTCTGTGCTCCAGAGTTGGACCCAGGACTCCACGTGGGGTGTCACGAGAGCAAAGCAGAGGGGGAGGGTCACCTCCAGTGCCCTGCTATCCATGCTGCTTTTAATGCAGCCCAGGATACAATTGCTTTTCTGGCCTGCAAGCGCACATTGCTGAGTAATGTCCATCTTTTCATCCACCAGTACCCACAAGTCCTTCTTGACAGGGGTGCTCTCAATCCACTCTCCACCCAGCCTGTGTCAATACCGGGGGTTGCCCTGACCCAGGTGCAGCACTTGGACTTGTTAAACCACATGAGATTTCCATGAGTTCACTTCTTGAACTGGTCCAGGTCCCTCTGAATGGCATCCCATCCCTCAGGTGTGTCAACCACACCACTCAGCTTGATCTCATCTGCAAATTTTCTGAAGGTGCACTTTGATCCCACTGTCTTTGTTATTGATGAAGATATTGAACAGTCCTGGTCCCAGTACAGACCCTTTGAAGGACACCACTTGTCACCAATGTCCACTGGAACATTGAGCCAAGATTAGAAACTAAGTCAGCTGTCCCCGGACTGCCTTCTCCTTTGCCTCCCTGCTGAGATTTGGTGATGGAGTCAGCTGTCTGGCAGATACTGGCTGGACACCAGATCAGCATGTTTGTTCCACCTTGCACCTGCGGAGCCGCTGATGGAAGCCTTTGCTGGCTGCTGTCTGGCGGCGGTGGCTGCACACCAGCCACCTGGGCATGAAAAGCTCCCAGCCTTTGGCAGTTCCCAGAGCTCTCTGATCCTCGGGATATTTACTGTGGCTTGCAAGTTGCAAAGGTTGTTGGTTTGCTGTTTGCCACCAGGTGGCCTAACCATTCCACCCTTCGTGAGGAACTGAGACTCCATTAGAGAACAGCAGCTGGAACTTTTTAAGCTTTACATATTTTTCTTCCCAAGCCTCCACCTCCCCTCCTTCCTCCTCATTCAGTTGATTAAAAGCGATCAGGGCTGCTCTGATTTATCAACTCAATCCTTTACTCTAAGCAACTGAGAAAGCTGGTGCTTCCAGCAGTCCAGCCCTAGCTTTAGAGATCAAGCTCAGTTGTCTCTGTTTACCTCTTAGTCCAAATGAACTCTTGCCATAACAATGCAGGTACCTTGGACTTTTACTCATGTGTCAGTAACTGGAGATTGATTCCTTTGTTTGTTGCCTCTGATATGTCTCTGGTAGTGTGTTTTGTGACCACCCAGGAGTTCTGTGCCGGCCACATAAGCTGGATTTAGATCTGCCTTGTGTCCCCGTAGCATGGCAGAGTGGATTCAGTGGGTCAGACAATCTGACTCAGTAAATGGGGTTTGATTTTTAAAACCACAGACAGCAGTCCCCCTGCTCAGTAGTTTAGGGATAGCCATGTGGGAACTGGCTGAGCTAATGGCTCCTTGGGTTTCAAGGGAAGCTGGCATTACAGCTCACTCCGTTAAAAGTCCTGCCATTGTGGACCACCTTCCCAGCTTGGACTGAAAGGAGCCAGACTTACTGATCTAAAAATGGGGAGAAAGATACTCTCGAATGTTTATCTCAGGCTTTTGTTGATGAGAAGGGTAGGGAAAGCTTTAGCTGTCACAGCAGTGTGAGCTAAGAAAAACTACATCGACTCGGACGATACTATATTGACATACAGGTATTGGGAGGCCACTGAATGACGTTCTAGGAGAATGAAGCATGATTTCAGGAGAAAAAGTTATTACATGTACTGCAACACTGATAGGTTAGTTATGTATTTTCTACAATTTGCATAACGCCTGAAAGCTTTCAGAAGGTACTTTCAAAACAAATCTCGGTAACTAAAGTAATTAAATGAGATTAGTTGTTTAAAACACCCCTGATTCATTTATTTACCCATCTTTGTAATTATGCATTTCAGTGTTGATGTGAGTGAGGACAAGGTACAATGCTGGCTGGCAGGAACATCACAACAGAGCCCAGCAATAGAAGCATGTTCCCAAGATCAGTTAAGCTCAGCTCTGAAACTGGTGCCTGACAATCCCAAATCAAAGGTATGCAGTTTCTGAATGCCCTCTATCCTAATACAAGACATAACTGGGCAGACTTTCCTAAAGGATGTGGTGACTGAACTTTTAAAAATACCAGTCATTTGGAGAAAATTTCAGGAGTCCTTAAATTTAGCAAATGGATTAGTTATAAATAATAAATACCTGGAAATTGGTAGATGCTTTCGGTTGCATCACAAAAACATAATGAAGTAGAACTGGATATTTCAACTACTTTAACCTAGCCTTAGGCACAGAGGAGACCAATTCTGATCATTTGCAGGATAAGCAATCAAATTCAGGGTAATGAGACTTTAGCCAAGGTGTTACTCTGGATTTACACCTCTGCAGATAGAATCAGATGCTATCTCCCAGTCTATGCATCCTCTGAGAATAGAATTAATTTTGAATTCTTGTATCATCTGCTTGCTTGTGCACTTATTTGCTAACTGTCTGACTGAGGGAGCTATTCTGGGTCAGTATGATTTAGGCATTCTTTATTACACAGTTTCCAATTCAGTACATTTTTTAATCAAGACTAAATTGAAGTCAGGTTCCAGGTACATATAAATATAATATATATTTAGTGAATACATTGCAAATCCCCTAGTCTAATTTTGAATGTAACTATAATAGAAGAAGAAATATGAAGGTTCCTTTATTTTATAGAGGAATGTTAAAATATTGCCACTTCTTAAAGTCAAGTTAAGACCTATTTTCATATTTTTAAAATCACATTAGCTAAAAGCTTGTTAAGGAATAAATAGTCCAGAGGATAATTGAGACTTAGCTGGCTTAAGCATTAATGAATCAAAATCAGATGCCAGATCATTAATTAATTCTACAAATTATAATGTTGCCATTACTGGCAAATACTATGAGAACTAATACCAAGGAGCAAATTAAATTGCATAGTTTTCCTTCTTATTACATATCTTTTGCCAAAAATAAAACTGCAATGGTTATTTTAGGTTTATTACATACATTTCCTGTATTTTTATAACTTTTGGATGATTCTTAATTTTTAAAACATTTCAATTTCTTTAACATGCTTTTTATAGAATCTGCCTATCATAGACTATAAGGATTTTTCCATCAGTGCTGTAACCCACGGAAAGTAAAATGTAGCAAAAGTGACAGAAAAGTCAATTCGACACTTTTGAAGCCTCACAAAAATTCACATTCCTTCAAATCTGCCTCTTTACCAAAAGACATAATAATAGATGGATCTTGCAATGTGGCCTGAAGTGCCACTATCTTGGGCTCTGTCAGACCAGTGTGGAAAATGAATGAGATGGGAAGCGAGAAAGGAAAAGGAGAAGATTAGCTGGACATTTCTAGCCACCACTTCTCATGCCACAAGAAGAAGGGAACGTCAGTATAATTTAAATGGTGGTGATCTTCAAACACTTTTGTACAGAATGCAGAATAAACCTGGGGAATGGGCTAATGACAAGATACCACTGAGGCCAGAACCTTATGAAGAGTAAAAGACTCAACAGTGATGAGGTGATATAATGTGAGATAATATAATGAGATGGTAGAACATCAGCCTAGTCAGAATAAAACTTTAGGGGCAAAATGACAGAGCATCTTTATCTGAAAAATCACAGTATTTGAAGTCTTTTCCTCTTTTCCCATCATGTGACAGACACCAAAATTATCTAGGATCCAGAATATACCCGAAATGCTTTAATTAAACCTGGAGACCAATCAAAAGCCAATGCACTGCAGCACTAGCATAATAGTTTGCTCACTTAAGCATCACTGTGTGTCTAGGTGCAATCTCCTCTGATATAGAATTGTCCTGAAGGATCCAGCATAGGCTGTCAAGACTGATGTCCATAAGAACGATCTGTGTCTGTAAGAACAAGCCATGGAAGAATGTCCCCTTTTTTCTCCATATTGGTTGCTATTTGCATTCCATTTTCTCCCTCTTTTTAATTGAAAAGAAGAAGCCTGGGTGGATTATTTCTAGGTAAAACAGTAAGATAATCTGAGATAAAAATATTCTTGCAGTTTCCCGAAATGAAGCACAGCTCAGTTTCCACTAGGAGTCTGAGACTCATGAATCTTGATGCCATGTGCGACATTTCAGCTGTAGAACAATAGGGTGGCACCTTATTTCAGCCCTCAGTTTCTGTCCACCATTAATGGCAGCCAAACCTTTGCCAAAAGAAACCTGTCATCTAGATCAGAAAGTGCTTGCACCATGCTGACAGTCTTTTTTGATCACTTCATATATATGTTGAATAGATGAATTCTTGGTAATTTTTCGCCCTTTGGGTTCTCTGAACTACCTAAAGATGTTGACCTTTGCCATGCAATAAAAATGAAACTGTCAATAGGCAACACTTTGGGCAATAATGTATTCTAATATAACCGCATTATCTATCCTTATACTGAATTATGGCCCTTTTTCACGTTTGGAGACAACAGATAATACTAAAGCTGATTTATTGCAACTTTTGGCCTTCTGGTAAAATTACAGTATCTTATAATAGACCAGGAATTACAATTTGCCTAAAAAGTTGCTGTGTTGAACACAAGTCCAGAAGCAGCAGCCAAGAGTGGGTACCTAAGAAAGATGCATGAGAACAGAACAAGCATGAAGGGGTGCTCCCTCCAAGGACTTTTCCAGCTTGCAACTACTTGCATATCACCAACCTCTTGAGACATTTAACAGTACTTGAAGAATTTTTCTTGTGTGAGTTTGTCCAGTCACTTTTTCATGTTAAGATATACAGCCAATATGGGTCACTCTTCTAGTTTTAGTCTCTGAGCAGGCTACCCTGCTAGATTGGTGGAAAGATGATGGGGTTTTTTTTGTAATGAATAATGACTCAGAGGTGGAAAGGACTTTTTTTACATGGTCGGATGGCCAAGTTCGTGGTGAAATAGCTGCTGTAATTCTGCTGGGATTTCATATTATCATTAATGATTTGCTAGGGCACTTGAAGCCTGCAATGCTATCCCTTAAAAGGATTTAAAATCTAAACACATTAAAAAAGCTCTGCATTTGCTCTGTGTGGCTTATGTTCCTATTTTCTGACACTACAGCCCTAATTCTTTTGACACTCTGAAATCTGTCACTGTTGGAAATTATTAATGCCACCATCAACAAGGAAAACTACAAACACAGGAACTTTTACAATTGTGGTGTGAAAGCACAGTATGCAGCTGCTGTAGAAACATTTTTGGCATGCAACTGTCTTGTTCTTTAGCTTGTTTTAATCTTTTTCCACTCATAGAAGTTAATTAATTACAGTAATTAACAATTCGACAAAATCTATGAAGGCTAACAGAAACTTTGTTCCAGATGGACTCTGCCATGTCATGAGGGGCAGTTGATAGTGACTTTTTTCCTTTTCCAAGGGAGTCCAATGGTAGATGACAGTTATGACAGTTTGTGGAGAAGGAAAGAAAACTGTTCATCCATGTAAGTGAGATCTCTGGTGACCAATAACTAACTCTAGCTGTTAAGTGATACCAAAATAGGGGGGTTTTGTCCATTTGCTACTTTCTTACAAGCTTTCAGCCAATTTATTGAGATCTTTTGCATAGACTTGATATTTTTATATACTTTCATTGGATAGGCAAACACTCAGTGATGCTTAATACACGATGGTCCTATCACACAGTGCTGTGCTGTATAATCAACACCCACCCTAGGATTGTATGCCCTGGAAAAACATTAGATGGGGCATGATTTTTATAAAAAATAGTTATGACAATATAATGTCCCAAACAGACTCACTGATTTCCATATACTTGAGCAGCCTTTTTTGTCCTGGATTGTGTCACCTTGGACACTTTTATCACCGAATGAAAGCAACTGTATGCCGATTAAATTAAGTTCCTGTAATTAAGATAACTGTAATGATGCAAAAAGGAAAACTTTCTATGCAGCCACACTGTCACCAGGCCCTGAGGCTGTATCTCCCATCCTTGATGGAGAGGCTGTGGTCTATAACGCTGGTGAATTTGCTGCAGCCCTGGCACTTCAGATGCTCCAGTTTTTAACCCCAAATGTCCCAAATCCACTTCACACTGTGTCTTGTTCAAATTATAAGATCATTGGCACACACCTTCAGTGAGCTAGCATGCACTCTTCCTGCTATGCTGTCATTTACACTGAGTGATGTCAAAGAAAGAGAAAGGCAGCAAAATGTACTCAAAGAGCTTTTTAGATTAACAATTTGGGGGAAATATACATCACAAGGTGGGGGTTTTTTTTGATTTTGTATTTGTTTATGAGGCTATCGTAGAAGATGTGATGTAAAGAGGGAAATTCTGCCCTTAGAAAGTTAATGGAAAACAATTCAGCAGTTGCAACAGGGATAGGATTTTTCTGACTGTGTATTATCCTGTTTCCATCCTTCCTCCTCTCCCTCCTCTCCAGCATGCATACACTAGACAAAGAACAGTGCCTCTCCTATTTCAGCTGTCATTTCAAAGGAAGAAGACTGACTTAATTCCCTAACACGGGGTCACTTAATTGCTTGGTGGTCATAAAGGATAACAATTTTTATTGTTCAATTTAATTAGACAGCTTCTAGAATAAGATCATTTGAATTTTCTCATAACACAATCTATCTCTTGGATAAAGGATAAAAGCTTATTTCAATGGGAAATTTTGGCTTGAGTCACATCTGGAAAAACCCTAGCACCTCAAGTCACTGAAATAAAACTTCTTTGTGTAGACAAATGCAAAATCCATTCTGATTTCTGTAAGAACTGAGAGTGATATTAGGTGTTTTTAGCTATGTTGCTTTTTGGAAAAGAGTTAAGCTCCTAGCAGAGAGTGAGTGTAAAGAGGGCCTGGAAAAATTGAAAAATAGATTATATTAACTGATGTGACTAAGGATGAAAGCTGTCTTTAGGATCTACCATTTCTTTAGGGTGCTGCAAAACCCTACAACTTCAACAGACACCATCCAGCAAAAAATGTAAATTCTGCCATTTTAAAAATCTTTTCCAGGGGGCAAAATATCTGATCTGTTTACAGAAAAGGAGCAGACTGAGAGCTGTCCCATACTGGTGCAGAAGGATGCCAACCTCAGCAGCAGTTTGCTTTTTTTCTTAAGAGAGCACCAGAACTTCCTGAAGTTGATCAGGAATTTTGTAGCACCTGTCTCACAAAAACATGTGCTGGTCATCTGACTCTTCCTGTGGGTAGATGAACTTACTTCAGTAAATTTAAAAAGTCAGTAATTGCTGGCAGGAGCTCAAAGCCGCATGCCCAGTCAAGAGGTTCTGCACTTTGCCATGGTGTTTTTTCTCTAAAGTTCTTCTACAGCAGTCGAGATGTATTAATTTTTACACAGGTTGTGGAGCTGATGTGATGAAGTCTACCCAGTTTTCTACCTTGTTTAAGACTAGCATTTTGCCTAATGAATACACTGAAGCGGTATCAGAATAATGTTTTTAAATATTTTTTTTAAATATCTAAATAAACCAGCAAAAGCAACCTGATCCAGCTCAAGCTTAGTGCACACTTGTTCTGGTATAAAACATCTTTTGGGGGTTAGTGTATGTTGTTTGGAAAGAAGTTTAAGTTGGACAGAGAAGTGCCACTGGGACCAGAGCCAGTACACCAGAGCATGAACTTCTCTCCAGGTTTTAGGTCTGTGTTAAATAATATAACTATGGCCCAGTTTCCCAAGATATTGGACTATAGAAGCCTGGTACAACCAGTGTGTGGAGCCTTCCTCTTTCCTCTTTCTTCCCTTTTTTCCTTTCCTGTTCCCTTTCAGTAACTCATGTAGATGTAGCCCTTTCGAAGCCAGGATGCCACTTCTCCACTAGGTATTGATGATTCGGTAACTGGAGATGGCAAAATACACTGGCACTGACCCCATCTCTCTGTTCTTTTCCCTTCAAAATTGTTACCTTCCAAATTGCTTGTCTATCCTATTACTTGATGAAGCCCTTAGGATCTGGCTGCAATTGAAAATGCTCTGTTAGATCTGGTTTACTCAAACTCTGTATATAAATTGCTAGTATATGTCTATATCTTTACTGTGTTCATGCAGCTCAGAATAGATCTGCTAAAGCTAGTGAACCTGCTCCAATTCACTGCAATAGTAGATCTGATCTGTCTTTTCTCATCTGGTTCTTTAACCAACCCCTTTTTTTTGTTCCAACTTCTTTTCTCATCTACATTTACCAGTCTGGTATTTTGAATTTTTATGCAGTCTGTTTTAATTTACTGTTGAAAATGCATCTCTGGTATCAGGCACATCATTTTCTAAGCCTCCATCATGCCAAGAGAGTTAGTAAAACATCAGTTTTTCACTTCAGTTCCCAACCCATATGTTTTCAAGTAGCACTGGGGAAACATTTTTTAAAGGACAGACTCCAGAGATGTCTTCTAATATCATCAGCAATGATAATCAAAAGCTGCTTCTGCAGAAGCCTGTGGGATTATCAGTCTCTCAAAAGGAAATTCAGCAGCTTTTCTTGCAGTAACATTTATTCTCCACCCTTGCACCTCAGGCTATCGTTCACCTCAAGGTGGTGACACCCTGGACAACTCCATTTCCATATGCACTTCCTATTCAAGTGCCAGGAGGGACCCTTAATCCAGGGTCAGAACCCCTCCTGGATTTCTAAGGGAAATGCAACCCAAATGCTAATAACAGTTTATCATAGTTTGTAGATGATACAATTATTCCTCACTTACAGTTGCAAAACACCTTTGAGGATGTTGGGGTTTTTTTCTTCTCTAATTTAGACATAATTTCAGCTAGTCATGGCATTGGTGTTAGGATTTAGATTTCCCCACAAAGGAATGCATTGCTAATTTCAAGGTTTCTTGGTTAATTCAGTTCAGACCCAGAGGTAATACAGCCTGTTTCTGTTCTGTGATTGGCAGCACACTGGATGTTTATGAATATCCAGATAATGATCATCATTTCTGCAAACTTTCCTGCTAGCAATCTCTTTGGCAAGCAGAGTAACACAGAGCACAAAGGGGCAGTGAGTGCTCTGTTAAAAAGTTCAACCAAATACTCTCCAGAACTGTTTTATCAACAGCAATCTCATTATTTTGCACTTTGCCATTTCTGACTATTTCTTTTCTTCTCCCTCCAAATTTGTCTCATTGAAATGTTCTATTTCCTTTTCTTTTTTCTGTTCCTCAGATCCTCAGACAATGTCTTCAGGACTTGCTATGCCCTCCATCCTTCCCTGTAGGGTGCAAGCATTTTGGTATCGTCTGGGCCATCAGAGTATACCTGACTGTGCAGCCCATGGACACCTGAAAGAGGATGACTGGACTTATCTGCAAATCTAGAGATGGTCTTCACCTGCCTTGACTTGCACCTACCTCTTCTCAGGTAATCCTTGAGAGTAGTTTATTAACAATGCAAAAATTCAACTCCATTGAATTTCTGTAAGGTTGAGAATATAAGCCCTTGCTTGGCCATGAGGGCAGCAATACAGTGAAGAGCAACAGCACCTGGCCAGCCTTGCTCTCCTCAAACTTTTGGAAGAGGGCTTTGTAGTTGTCTTCAGATGCCACAAAAAGTGTAGGGGAAGCAGGGAGCAGTCAGGGACCCGGGGCTGTGCAGGGCTGTGGCAGGGGGAGAGGAGCAGGATGCAGCAGCAGGGGAGGCAGTCAGAGGGGATCTGACTGAAGCCCAGGCTGTGACAGCAGAAATTGAAATGTAAATTCTGCACCCTGGCAATAAATTTCACAGCAGCCTAATTTTCCTAGGAATGACGCCTTGGGCAGAGCCTGTGTGGGCCAGAAAGGAGAGGGCTTTAAATTTTCTAGAACTCCCTAATCCGCTTTATCAGCCTCTTCTCCCTAAACTGCTGCTGCTCCCTGAGAGATTTAAAGCCACAGTGGCTTCTTCAAGGCCTCTTCCTGATTATTATGTTTATTCTCATCCAGTCAAGACAGAGAAACATTAGCATGTGATTTACAGTATGGGACCAATCGCAGATACCAGCACTAAATATTTGAAATTCAAGCAGTAGCTACTTGCAACAAACTGGTCAGGATCAATCTAGAGATAAAAAGGAGGGCTCTGCCTTTTTAGAAGGCAGTAGAGATTCATCGTCGAGGTCTGTCAGTCTTACCAGTGCATGCAGTGGCCCTCACAAAGTATTGATACATGTCCCTGTGCTGGGTTTAATTCCTTTCTTTTGTTTAGGTTTTTTTTTTTCCCTTGCAACCATCTGCTTTTCCTCTCATGTTTCAGGTCTTTATATCTATCTGTCAAGCAGGCAGTGGATTCAGGACAGGTTTTCATGCCAAGGCATTCCTTTACCTAATGAAAACAAGTGAATAAAACATAAGAAGTAGCTTTAAATTAAAAATAGAGAGAAAAGAGAAACCCTGAAGAAAACCAATATCTGAAGGAAAACCAATTTTTGTCCTGGAAAAAATTGAATGGATGAATTTCTATTTATCTCTTCTAATTTATGCATGCACCTATAATTATACCCTATTTAAATAAGGATAAGGACCGTGTCTGGCAGAAGAGAAATGTATGCATATGTGAAGAGTCAAGACAATGCAGATAAACTTGTGATGCCATGATATATTCATGCAGAGTAGTTACTTTTCAAAACTAAAATTTTCTCCCAGAGGCCCCCAGTTTGTATTATTAATGGCATTTTTCTTAGCCTACATTACCATTTCCATCGGAGGAGAAAAAAAGACAAAAACTTTTCTCAAGTTTGAAAGGAAAAAATGTTCTCAGAGCCACAAACATCATAAGCTTTTGCACAAGCCTTTGAATGGATTTCATCCACATGGTTTTGTAAATGAATAAAGGAAACATCCATTGCTGGTCTGAGACCCTGTGCCGAGGGACTTAGAGATGAGGTAAAGCCAAATGGCAAACCTGTGGGGAAAAAAAGGCATGGAAAAGGCACTTCACAATGACATGCTGCAACAGCAGTCCCACATAACAGGGTCCTTTCCGGCCTCCAGAACACCAGTCCCATTTCACAGTAGCTTTGGTGAAGTGAGTACATTTGGACCCTGATTTAAGTCATGGGTAACACTGACTGCTACAAACTAATTTAAGTCTGTACCAAAGCACTGGGAGGAGCCGGGCCATTAGTGTATCAATATGTTCCTCCAAGTTTCTGCTGGCTGCATGGAGCCTTGGATGCCATATCCTAGATGTCTGCCACCAACTAGCTGTCCCTCTTCTCTGTTTAATGTGAATATCCTGTAATTGGAGTGTCAAGCTTCTCGCTGCCACCACTGAGGAGGAGGATACGGAGGAGGAACCAGAAGAAATCCATCTTTCCCATAATGAATGCATGCAGTTCAGACCAGATTGGGCTGTTCAAGTGTTTTATTCCTCCTTTTCATCTCCTTTGTGAAGGCTCAAGCAGTACCAGAACACAGAGATTTCCTTTTAGTGCTTCCAGCCCATCAAAGATCTGCTGGATCCACTGTCCAAGGAGACAGACAGGGAAGCTTTTTTTGACACATCTTTCTAATCTCTATGCTGCTGGTGCTTTTTCCATATCTTGTTGATTGTTACTGTGGGGGCATATGGCAGAGGCTCCCCCTCTGGAGGTGAGGGCTGGGGAGCCAGTCCAGGATGCTGCTTTGGTGAGGCAAGCACCCACTGGTTTGCTTGGAAGGGGTGACAAATAGCTGATTTTACTGCAGTCTCTGGTGTCTAATTGTACAAGGTGGCACAAACTGAGATGCAGTGCCCCCCTAATGAGGCACAGAAAGCACAAGCAGGTGTTTGCTGTGATTCTGTTAACTCATTTACACAGCTGTTTTTAGGGGCCTGGGCAGTAGCTGCCACCGGCTGTACTCCATATGGCCTCCAGCATTTCCCAGCTGTTTCGTGGCTATAGAGGAGATCTATGGCACCCAAAGGCCCTGGGCTTTTTTGCCATCAAGCTGCTGCTAGCAACAGTTAGAGTCCTTAAAGGAGCAATAAGTGGGGGCCATAGCGCAGAAAAAGCCCTTGTCACAGCTATCTATGTTAGCCACCTGGAGAGGAGTGCAAGGTCTCTAAGCCAGGTCAGAGCACTGAAGTAACACATCCATCCCACCGCTGCTACCCTGGTATTGCTTTGGTGATGCACTGATGTGATGCTGCCCTGGCCCGTCTCAGTATCATTGTGTGTGCCCACCTGCTCTGTTTGTTTTGTTTGTATGCTGTCCCAGTGGACCAAAACCATAGTTTTCCTTGTCTTACTCCATTCACCTCAATCTAAAAAGGTTCCTGTGGGTACAGCTGCCTGTACCTTTGCAAGCCAGCCTTACCATGACAAATACCATCTACTCACTGACTAGCAACCGGAGACTTTAGTATTGTTTTGTTGTCTTACCTAAAGATCTAAAAGTGAATAAATCACACGTGTCCCATTGCTAGAGCTATCAATCAGATGTGTAAAGGTTCGGCACTCACACAGATGTGGAGAAATCTGCATCTGCTTTCTAGGATCACACTCTCAATTTTCTTAAATGCAAGATTCACAATTTTAATCTGAGAACCCATTTTAGTATCTAGTACTGCTGAAGTCAAAATTAGCCCTTTGAATGACCACCAGGTTAATGTTGACCTCTTTCCTACCATTGTTCTGATAAGGTCTTTAAAAATCAGTTAATATCCTCTCATCACTGATTATATGGGATTTCCTACATCTACTTAAACAAATCAGACTTTTACAAATAAAGAGCAAACTCAAGAATAGACTATAGTTACCTTGGAGAGATATTCCAGACCTAGCTGAAAAAATACAGGAGTAATTTGTACTCAGAAATACAAGTTAAGATCAGAACATCTGATTCTTTTTTAATACATAACTAAATGAGATTTCACGCAGACTTGAATCCACATTTCAACAGAGAACAGGAAAACTGGACTGGATAAGTCTTATGCAGTCTGGAGAATTTTACATCTCCTATTCATCTATTTACTTTTTCAAAATGTTGCCCAGAAATGTTAGAATTCATGCACTGGGGTACAAAAATAGCTTAGGAAAGAGGACTGGATAAAAAAAAAGTACTTCCCTGGAAAGCAAGATTTAAAAAATATATTCCATAAAAATTATTTTCTGTAGATGCTACAGAACATATTAAGGTAGTGGTGTCTAGATTAAAAATAAACCATTGAAAGAGAGGTTTTATCTGCAACTTGGAGCAGGACTAGCTGTCTTTTTGCATTTAGCCAGTATGCATAAATTATTTTGTGTATTGCCTAATTGCTGAAGGTTCGTACATAATCACTTTGCAGTTTGAGACTCTACACTGTGGTAAGAAATTCCTTAAGTAAAGGCCTAGGTGAAGATGTTTCTCTGATTTCTGCAGGAATCTGAACTGAAATAGATCTCACTGGCATTCCTGACCACAGCAAGCCTTAGAAAATAGCCATCAACAGCCTTGGCCTTGTACAGCTGACCCTATTTGAACTGTGATTACTTCTCCAAAATTCACCCAGATTGTATTGGCAAGCAGCATGAAGTATGAGTCCAGTCTGTCCAAAAGACTAATAACTTAGCCATGAAGATTGGCTTCACATGCCACGTTACTCAACTCTCTCTTACAGTTAAGAATGAGCAGTAATTTCCATGGGGAGTCAGAAGATGAATACAGCCCTGAAATGCACACCAAATTGCCTTTGCATTTAGTTGCCTACGTACATGCTAGTTGTAAGATGGTAACGGCACCAAAAGTTTTTGTGTTGACTTGACTTCTTCATCTATGAGAAATAATGATGCTATATGGGCGATGAAAGGTAACTGAACCCTTTCCTGAAATGACAAAGGACTGGAGAGCACTGTGGTGCCTACTCACATTTACCTCAAGCTTTGCTATGTCTCCACACATCCTATCTCATGAGCATCCAAACTCTGCCACTGAAGCAGTGGTCATACTGAGACAGCCCTGGCCAATGCTCTGTATGTGTGATTAAATCTCTGTGCCAGTGGGCAGGGTTTGTACCAATAACCTTCTCAAGAGATAGTAAAAGCCATAGAAAGTAAGTCAGGGCACATGCATGATAATATTAAGAATTTTAATTAAGATATTACCATATCTATTTACAAGGTTCTGTTTACTGAAGTCCAGCTACTGTTTAGTCCTCCTTCACATGCTCTTTCTCTCTTGCTCACTCCTCAGCCCTCTGCATTTGGTTATTCAGATTCCTACAGGTGACCATAGAAGAAATGGAGAGTGCTTGCAGGGTCTGCTGGGTGAGCGTGAACCCCATGCAAACATGCTGTCTATTCAGAAATATTTTAGGTTGTTTTCAGGATCCAAGAGAATACTGATTTCTGATTGTGCTTACCTCTTAAAGAGGAGTACACAAATCTCTGAGGTAACTTTCCATTTCAATGGCTACTGAAAGAAATCTGTTTTGGGAATTGCCTTTCCTTACTTGTGTAAAAATCCTTTTATGCCATTTAGATGCTTTGCAAAGAGAAGCAAGACCTAGAGGCTTGTTGAGGCACAGTTTTCACTACCCAGTAGAGTTAGTCTCATTAAAATGGACCTCGTCTCCTCACTGCTCCTGCACATACTGTCAGTTTATCACAGATCATCTGACATCTCCAAAATGGAAAGCATGACGTAAAGCTGGAAAAAGAGCTCAAGACTGAAAAAAGTCAAAACAAAAATTACAAAGACTTTGGAGTAACAGCTCACAGGACTTGACACAAATTTGTCAAGTCTTCAGGGTGCCTATATGCCAGCCAGAGGGAACAATAAGCATTTAGGGCTGTGCACCACTCTCTGCCCTCACCTGTATCTGCAAGGAGCAGTGCACAGTCCCAGAGCCATGCACACAGGAATAACCTTCTTAAAAAAACCCTTAAACCCTTTAAAAAAAAAAACCCTTGCAGGGACACCTTTCTGTCTCTCCCCCAGAGCCCAAAGAGCATGGACACAGCCATGAGGGGCTGCAACTGGCAGAGGCTGCTTGTCCACTATCCACTACCCCAATCCCATGCCCACACGGGGCAGGCCAGCTTGGGTCTTTCAGGCAGTTCTCAAGGGCAATGGGCCTAGGTGTTGGTTTACCCTTGAATTTTGGGCTGGGAGCTACAAAACAGCAGCAACACCTGGATTAAAGAAAACAAAAAAGCTCTCCAAGACCTTCTCTGGGTCAATGAGGAGTGCAAATTCTGCACTCTGCCTGACAAAAGGCAACAACCAGAAAACCACAAGAAGAGAGAGGGGACACTGAGAAAGCCCTGGATGCAGAGTGGTGTGGCTGCAAAAGGCACCGAGGTGAGGTCAGGGAGAAGCACCATGCCTGCCAGGGAAATCAAATCCCCCTTGTCACTCACGTTGGCTGAGGGGTGACAGCTCCTGGCAAAGAGTTGCTGCTGACTTTTCTCCCAAAACTGGAGGGCAAAGCCTCAGCTGGATTTCCATAGCACTCAAGTAGACATAGCAAGGAAAGTCCTTGTTTGATGGGCAAGGATGGCCATACACTGCAGGGAGCTCTTGGCTTTCGATGTGGCCTCGCTGACGCTCCCTCCCTTCCCAAGGATGGAAATGCCTCCAGAGGGAGCTTGCTGTGGGAGATGTAAATTCTCCTGTTGGTTTCCGCGTGACGGCAGTAAATTCTTTTATTGCTTCTTAAGCTGAATTTTCCACGGTCAGTTTTCCTAGGAGACTATTTTTGCATGCATTTCCTCGTTGCCTGGACAAGACCAAGACAGATTTGAAGCTAGACCATTGCAATAACTCAAGTCCACATAACAAGCCAGGTTCAGTAGGGGTGGGCAAAACAAACAGTCTGGGGTTTGACGGGAAGAGAGATTTAAACAGTGAAGTAGAGTATCATACGCTGTCTGGGGGCTCGGTGGTTTTTCAACAGGAAGAGAGGCCGTGGGACAAAGCAGTGCCTTTTTATAGGTATATGTATACGTATATATGAATGTATGTTGAATATTTAGATTAAACCCCCCTTTTATGCACAGGTGTATAACTTGAACCCAAGACTTTATCTCTGACAGTCCTTTTGCTTCCCCAGATACCTTTGTCCCAGGCAGTCCCACTGGAAAAACAAACAAACAAAAAAGAAAACCAAGCCCAAGCCAGCAACAATGGTACAGAAACATAAAGGCTTTCTTACAAACTGCCATTCAAGGGCCCTGTAATTGAACACACAGGGCTGTGGTTTGTGCTTCCCTGAGGGATTTGTCTCACCCACCCCACCCACAGCAGACTTTGACACTGGGAAAACAGTTTTCCAGCAAGAGCAGCCTGGCCCTGCTCGCTCTGACCTGCAGTCTCCCTGTCAGCAGTACAATGCCCTGCCTTCACCAATAAAGCAGGGAGCTAAGGTGGATCTTAACATGAGTAAAATAGCCACAGCTGGAGGATGAACGCTGAGCTAACAAAATCCACAGGCAAAACCCTGCTGGGACGTGTTGATTTTGCTGTGTTTCCTGCACGTGCAAGTGACATCAGTTAATGCATTAAAATGGCTAATGTGTCATTAAAGGAAAATGGGATCAAAATGAAGGATTCTGGATTTGGGAGCAAGCCCTTTAAATTCCCCTCTGTAAATGCTGAGTTTGTGAATGAGGCTCTGCCACCAAGTACTTTGGAAGAAAAGCCTACCTAATAATTGGAGAAAATGGCATGGCACAAAACTCTCCAAGTGCTTGGCCTGGAGGCTGTGTGTCCATTAGAGGAAATCAGAATGTCAAAACAGACACTGCGTAATTTTTCTATACTTGCATTAACCATATCCCCAGCACTCGCATCATGCTTCACTTTAGTATAATAAAGCACTTTATTCCACCCCATCATAGCTAAGTATCCTTATCAGATGGTGTATGACAGTGGCTAGAATTCACTTTTCCATTAAGGAGATCATGCATCTTGCTAAGACATTAGTCTATAGCTCCAGCAATGTTTTGATTATTTTTAAGAAGGCATAGCTTGCTGATAAACATCCCCCTTACAGCCCCAAAGGAACTTTTAATTTAGTAAAAAAACAAAAAAATCTTTTCATTTCTACTATTTAGCAATTTCCGTGGTAAAATATTTTGTGTAAATTGCAATGTTAATCCAGCTGTTTCACTGCATGCAGATTGTTCCTTTCTAGGTACCAGAACTGTTTTCCTGGTGATGCTTTATTGCATTAACTCTTTGGGAGCACTAAAATCAACAGCGCTGGCAAGGTATAGGGTTTTCCTTTTTTTGATCTGGAGCAATTACCTGAAGGTTGGACAAAGAAAAGTCTGAACTGTACTCTTCTCAGAGGTGCAGTGTGATAGGAGAAGTGGAAATCGATGCAAGTTGGCATGCAGGAAATTCAGACTAGATATTAGACATTTTTTTTTCACAGGAAAGGCAGTCAAAACACTGGATCAACAGCCCACAGAAGCTGTGGTCTCCATCCTCAGCAATATTAGAACCCCACCTGGATGAGGCTCTGCACAACCTGCTTTTTGTAAGGGTTGCCCTACGTGACCCCTAAGTCTCTCCGAGCCTGAATTATTCTGTGATTTTCTGATCAACACAGAGAACAAGAAAAAGGGGAAAGCAGCATAGGCAATTTTACAACCTCTTCATATTCACTGTACTCTAGAGCCAGACAAGACAAAGTTGGATCCCCAAACTTCCTACATTAATAGCCTCTACCAAATTGCATAGGGATGCACCAGCTGCTGAAAGGGGGCAGCTGGGTGAGAGCATTCTTTCTCCATGTTTGGGAGCCTGGGAGAGCTGAGGGGTTTTTAAGCATTTGTTCACATGGGCATTTCCACGTGCCTTTTCGAACATCATATGTGATGTCTTTCTGGAGTGGTGCTGAGAGCTCTCTGGCTGAAGAGTCCTGAGGTTTGTGTCACAGAGCCAAACTGTGCTCTCAGGTCTGCTACAACCACTCTGAGGTTTGACTGGGTTGGCATAGACAAGACCACAATTAATAATGATGATTTCTGCAGTTCATTTAATTTCTGCATGCCTTTTAATCCTTGAAGTCATTTTAACTGCTTGCTGACATATTTCCCTATTGGGAATTTATATATTTATGTATCTGTAACAGTAGTAAAACAATATACAGATGAGTGTTAATGTTATAATCCCAATGAAAAGCAAGAGCTTCTCTGAGGCCACCTTAAACCCTGCTGAAACTTAAACGCCAGGTTGTTATTGTGGCATGTTTACTCTCACTTCTAGGCTGCATTTTAGTGTTTGGCTTCCTAAATCTCAGCAGGGAAAGGACAGCTTAGCTCCCTTGAAGACTGTGCTGCTCTGAAATGATGACTGTTGCTGTGGGGGAAGGGGCTGCATTCTATGCGACATGATTGGTAGGACCCTCTATAAATCATTTACCAGCATGCCTTCACTGCAAGCTTACAATTTGTGGAGCTTTAAATCATATAAGGATTAAAAACTTGCAAAGGAAAAAAAAAAAAGCCAAACAAAAAAATGGATGAAGAGATGAACATCTCTAAAACTCTTGCCTAGAAAACCAAAAGCCTATATTTAAGTCTTAAGGACAAGCACTGAAAGCATTTTAATGGGTGAGTGCCTTACTGTGCCGCCACACGAATAGCTGCTTCGTGGCTTCAGAGGCAGACGGGGAGGGGGCTCGGCCAGCCCTGCAAGAGCGGTGCAGTTGCTACTCCCGTGTCTCCCTCTTGAAGTCCTTAATAAATCACCCTGCCATGCTCATAAAGTGGGGTTGAGCAGCAAAGCAAAGGGCTGAGCATGCAAACCCAATTGGAAAATCAAGGTATTTCGAAACGGGAGAGCAATATCTTCCATTTCTGTCACAGGGCAACACCCACGTGTAGTCGCGGATAACACCAGAGCAACTGCTGAGGAGCTAACGTGAGGCAGTACATTTTTCTTACTGCTGAAGGAGCTGTCTGGCATCATTCTTATGCCAAATGGAAGTGCTGATACAGATTTCAAGTGATAATTAATGTCAGTCAGCATTATTATAAATAGAAATTCTGTCTCAAAAAATATTTCTCTTTTTGATGATGGATTTGGTGATACAGCGATCCTCCTTCTCTTGTCAGGTGCTTCACTTAGTACCGTACAGCATGGTGATTAAAAAATAAGCACTCCACAATATCAGTAAAAATTGCATTAAGTGGATGAAGAAGTGAGGTATTTTTGAGTGGGATTCAGAGATGTTTCCACTGCAGGTCAGAAGGCGTTTGAAAGCGTTTTCTACCCAAGATGCATCATGAAATCTTAAAGATGTGACAGGTAGCAACAGGTCTGTCTCAAGGATGGGGCCGAGAGCCCCAAATACACTGATGAAGCCGAGGAGTTAATTTTTTCCCATTTTATTGCCTGAAAGAGACAGACCATGAGGATTCAGTCTGTGATCATCCATGTACCATAGTCCCTTCCCAGGGCAAATTTGCTGTGGAGCTGGAACAAGGGGCATCCTATATTTAGTGATAGCCAAAAAAAGGCCCTCAGAGAAACTACAAATCATGTAGAAGATAATGCAACATTTGGTAAGGTAGGCTCATTCAAACAAATTGTATCTAAGTACAGGCCTATGTAAAGGGTAGGGATGTGGAGTGGAAAACACTTCTGGAAATGGGCAAGTAGGATAATCTTTCAATAACAGCAAAGGCTTTAAGGTCATAATGGAGAAGCAACTGAACACAGATTGTGAGGGCAAAGCCATACTAAAAAGAGGTAAAATGGTCCCTATATAGAAAGAAAGGAATGTGAGCAGATTCAGACATGGGCTTTCTAGGCTGTATATAGTCTAGATGAGGCCAGTTCCTTGCAACTCTCAGCTCCAGAGCTCAGTTTTTTAATAAGGGTGTAGCAAAATTGGTGACTGCACAGAAAAAAAAGCCACAGCAAGTGCCACAAAAATTGTTCAAAAGCTGTAGAAAGTTCTTTAAAGTGAGAAAGCAAGCAACCTGTTTAGTTTATCAGAAAAAAAAAGGACTGATAGATGACTTGATTACAATGCGCTGTTACCTTCATGAAACAGTGGGAACCACAAACCTTTTTAGCATAGGAGATAAAAAGACCCGGTAACTGGAATCTTGAGACAGACAAATCTGACATGGTAGGAATGCATTTTTAAGAATGGTCGAAAGCTTTGATCAAGGTATCAATGGAAGAAATGAATCCTCTACCTCTTAGTGACTTCTGACCAGCGCATACAGCTTCACCAAGCAGAAGTCGTGGTTTTGTCAAACATGCTGTTGCCATCTCTCTTATTTTATGAAAATCATTCTCTAGCATTTTTAATGGCTGAGAGACCCTTTGTGGCAGTAAAGAGAAGGGAACAACAGAAAGACCCAGAAATTTTTCCCCAGAATATTTTTAAATGCTCAGTAATTACAGTATGTTTTAAATAATTGAAGAAAGTAATTTGCACAAAACCTCTGATCTGCATTCTTTAAAAGAAACTCCTGGCTCACAAGCTTCCTTCTTTTTGCTCCTTGCAGAACCATTCCTGGCAGGAACACACCAGCATTTAGCAGGTTTTTCCCAGTGCTGCAGCTCTTGAAGGCAAAAACTGAGAGTTCGGAAATGCCCTAGGAAGGCTGTCAGAGCCAGCGGGCACTGGGCAGCGACAGCAGACTTGCAAGCCAAGAGCAGCCTCACTACCAGCATGTGTGATAGCTACTCTAATCACCACCCATGCAGACCTTAGCCCAGCTAAGACTCAAGGGAACATTTCCTTCTGCGTTTATGCGAGCATTAATGCTCCAAATTTTGGTTTCCCTTGTCCAAGATATCCAAGATACAGAAACTGATCCTGCCCATGGGATACAGGATTCTCTTTTCAAGAAATAATATCTAGAGAATGATCAAAGGCATCAGTAGTCAGTGGATTAAATGGGAGTTGTGGATGTTGGCTTATATTAGCTTCCAATTGAGTGCCTGCTACTGATTTTGAAGTGTCTAAACTAATGACACTAGAGACTGTAAATGTTGCCTAGCTGTGCTTGATCTCCATGTCCCAGCGGAATAAAGAAAGCAATAAAAACTAATACTGTCAGGAACTGCAACATGCCCCTAGTGACAATGCACAGGGAGCAAGCAAAGTGGAGTAGGAAGCTATTCCCCCAACTCACCATAACAATGCTCATGTGCAAGATCATGTTTTGCACCATTTTCAGAGTGATTATGGAATTTATTCCAAAGGTATAGCAGGAGCTACAGAGTGAAGGGTGAGAGAGAAATTGTAATGTAAACAGCTAGGGAAGAGGCTGAGAAAAGTGCTGGAGCAGCAGACTAACACTCAGGGACACCTTGACTTGGGTTCTGCGATAGGGAATGAACATTAAGAACTGAGGCATTTGAACTTCCTACTCAGATTCCTGCAGCCAGCCTGAGTTTGCTGATTTGATTAAGGATTGACTGTGCCCATGTGAATTTAGATTGATTTCTCATTGCTGCATGACTCCCTCTCTCCCTCCCTCCCTGCAAGAGAAGGCATGGCAGCTGAAGTCACCTTTACAAGTCACGCTGATATGGGAGAAAGAGGCTACAGGGGAGAAAGATGCTTATGAGATAATGAACAAATACTTTTTAATTAGGTGGTGAACTGAGTATTTCTCCTGTTTTCTGATCCAGATCCTGTCTGGCAGAAGAGAAAGATGGATGTAGGACTGGGATGAGGTAGGAGAGCACGGGTGTGAATGGGATTTCCACCAAATGGCTTTGGTCCTGCTATGAACCCTGATCTCCCATGGCTGGGTGTCCTTCTTGCTCTGGTATGCACAATTTTCGATTTCCTCTGTCTGCTGCAACAAGCATTCATGTAAAATTCCCACAGGCGCAACTTTAGAGGCCTCCTAGTTTCCAAAGGAGAAGTAAGCCAGGTGAACCCTGAATTCACACTGTAGTTGACAGGGACTGTTTTCTGACTGGTTTTTTTTTACTGCTAGCCCTGTTCAACCCTCTAATATCATTGATGCTTTGGTAAAGTGCCTCAAATCTACAAGGCACATAATTTGCTCAACTACCAGCATTCCCCATCAATAATGAAACTAAAAACATAGCTTAATAGACAACAAGGCTAGAGCAGCTGGCAGTGCCGCACAAATCTGGCACTCTTGCTGCTGAGTTTATTAGACGTTTTATAGTCCTGGGAACTAAAGATAATGGATCCTGTTCCCATATGCTGCATCAACAAGAGCTGGGACTCCGTTGTGCCACTGATCTATGAGGCAGCAGTGAATACGACCCAGACACAAATGCTAAAATGAATCAATCCTAAGCTGTTAGAGAGACACCACGAAGCACTTTCCAGTTTTCAGTTCTTGCTTTCTAATCTCCATTCCATGAAATACTCTCCCAAGGGTTTTTAAACACAACCGTTTGCTGCAGACTTTGGGATCAGGTTGAGAGGAATTGCCCCAGTGGATCAGAGAACAGAGATGAAATTTAGAGCCCATTACCCTTAGTAGGCACTTGTGAGCTCCACCCACTCCCTATGAAGCAAAAGCCTTTTGGGATTGCTTTAATTTTTAAAATGATTATGTTCATACAGGTTTACTGTAGGGTTCATAAAGTTATTCTCCTCAGATAAGTGGAAAACAAACTTTGATTTGTTTCCAAGAACAGAAAGCTGTAAGTATCTGCAGCCAAGAGAATAAAAAAAAAAATTAAATAGGCATTAGTCTGAACCTGACTCATAGTGAGTACTACTTAGGTGCTAACATTGGCTACTTCAGAAACTATGATATCTTGCAATGATGAAGCTGCCAGGGTTGCTGCAATCTCAAATCCATTTCAATTGAATTTACATCAATGTGCTCTATTTTAGCCATTTAAAATACGTCATATTCAATATCCACAAATTGCTTTAAAGCAAGCATAGAAGGAAAAGAAAAAACTCTAAAATAGGAGACTCTAGACTGACACAAACATAAAACAGAGACAAGAGAAAAATGCCATGATATAAAATCAGTTTTCAAAGCAAGGAGAGACTGCCTAGCTAGGTACACAAAATGAAAGTTTCACCAAGACGTTATCACATAAAATAGTTGGGAGAGTTCCTACTCAAATGTAGGGTTATGAAAAGGAAAGACAATCAGCTCACTCCTCCTGATTACAGATGCCAAGACGGTCTGATGACGGCCCCAGGCACTTTTGTGGCTCCATATGCCCAAAATCTCTGCAAAATCACATCAAGTGACATTTGGTATTTAACCTTGCTGTGCCCTTTATGGCAAGAAATAATGCTACTTGGGTACAGTGGCTCTGCAAAATCGTGAGGGTTTTTCAGTAATTAATATCAAGTAAATAACTCAAGAAGATGTATGGAGAACTAAAAAAGAGACTAAAGAGACTTAAACCCACAACATGCATTCATTAGTATGGTAAATTATTTTCTCCTGTATGTATCTGAATAGATGGGCAAATAATGAGTCTTTTAGATTTGTGAAGCATCTCACACCCGGGAGAAGACCTGGTTGCTTTGCACATTGAATCACTCTGGTCATTTGGACAGTGAAACACAACAGCTGTTTAACAACACACCCAAGTTTACAGCCTGAGGCAGAAGCAATGTAATTATTTTGAGAGGAGTTAGACTGCTAGTGCTAGTATGTGGATTTAAGAGATGGTTTTCTCAAAGGCTCTAAGAAATCCAGACTTAGCTTGCAGGAGCAAAACAAAAAATCCTCTACCCACCTGTGTAGACTCACTGAGTGCAGTGAGTTTTGCATGATTCATTACTCATGTGACAGACAATTATTGGTGCTGATCAAGAAAAATGCATTTCAATTTTCAATACTAAAGAAAGCTTCTTACTAAAGCTGCCCATTAGCATGCTCCTTAGTAGGTGTGTGAACTATTTGAACTGTTGACTCAAAAGAATACAATAAAAACTAATATAGGTGCAAGAGGAATAATACAAATACTGGTTTTGGTAAAATTCTGTTGCCCCCAAAAGAAATCATCTGAAGACTCCAGTATAGATGATGATTTGATGAAAGTGTTCAAGAGAAGTTAGCAGAATTCAAATTGAAGTCTCCAACAGCATTGAGATTGTGATTGACACATGCAATACCTTATGTAAAGAGCTCAAAGGGTTCCTGCCAAAGTTAAAACAGCTTAAAATAAATTTTATTTGTTACTAAAAATAAACCATGTTATGCTTATTTGAAATTCATTTATTTTCACATTTTTCTACAAGAGCTTCCTTTTTAAAAAATAATTTTAAACAAAGCAATTATCTGAACATCTGAAGCCCAAAACACTGCTCCTATCACACAACTGTACTTCACATCCCAAAATGTAAATGCAGTCATAAACATATGCCCTAACTATAGGCTAGCCACTTAACAGCAGAAAAACCTCATGTGCTGGAGAGAGAGGTGAGCATCACACCATACAGCCTGGTGTCCAAAGTGAAGGGCATAGATGAGTAGAGTTTTATCCCTAACTCTGCTACTCACGTGGCCATTGACCAGCTGGCCTGATGATTCCAGACTCATTACTGCCACAAGCTGGGGTTGGAGGGATTTGGGTTTGCATATGAATGATGCCCTATTGCAGAGGATTGCAACATGAAGAGTCATGAATTGGTTGCAGCCTGGAAGGGGAAAAGTGGAGAAAAATCATGACATGCTGGGAACTCCTGTAACACTCATGTTCAAACACTGTTAAAGTAAAAGTCTTCGTGAAGCCCAGGCAAGAGATCTATTTTGGATCCTGAATAATCTTTCAAAGGTTTGAAAGATTTGCATGGAATTGTTTTCCTTCTGAGCTTTCCCTTGCCCCTGTCCTCATCCCACAAGGAGAGGGCAAGTTGGTGGGCCATCCATCCATTCAATTGGACCCCATTGCACAGCCCTCCTGCCTTCATCCTGGTTCAGTCTTTCTTCGTTGAGTGAATGATTTAATCTTAAGAGCTCACTAGCTCAGTGGCTCCTAACTAGCGAAGCAAGCTCCCAATCCTTCTCTGCTGGTACTTGCTGCCTCGAAGGCAAAGCAATAAAGCACAGCCTCACCAGCTCGGTGTCCCCCTTTACTCAGGCAGGTTTAACATCCCATCTCTGCTCAGCAGGTCTTCTCGGCTGCTGAAACCTCTTACCAGCCCTGTTGCTTGGCTGAGCAGGCAGCTTGGTGCAAGGAAACAAGCTGGACAGCTGACCTTTCACCTGCTCCTGCCAGAAATGTGTGCTGCACCTCAAGAGCCTTGAGACAGCGTTCAGCCCCTTGCCTGTGCACAGAGACCTGCCAACCCTTGCACAGCCCCAGAAGGACAAAATGTGAAATAAGATTCTGTTAACACGGCACAGAGGGGAGAGCTGATGGAGCCTGGGCAGCCATGGGAGGACAGAGTCTGGCCATGGAGGCAATGGAGCTACTAGCACCAGGCTGCACCTCAACAGCACAGGTTAGTGCACACCAGTCCTCCTGAACTGCGCAAGCCATGAATGAAACCCCCAAAATAATTAAACATCCTCTACTTTAACAGCCACTAGCAAGAAAATAAATAAGACATCCCAATAGAGGAAGATAGAGTAATTTCACATTTACACTTTCAAGGGAAAAAGGAGTTTGAAACAAACAAAACATCTCTTTTTCCCTGCAGAGAAAGAAACTGCCTGTCAAAGCGGGACCATAGCGACACTGAGGACTCTGCAAAATTCTTCTGTTTGCTTCTGCATTTGATTAGCTGCCTGTATTATGTGTTTTAATTTCCTGCCATTTAAGCACATTGCTGTCATGGTGATAGATGCTGTAGAAATCAGTAAAATAAATAAATAAAAGTTCAGAACACTTTTGACCAAGTCTGCGCTAATTAGCGCATAAGACAAACAGACAAATGTTTTCTGGGATTTGTGTCAACCACATCCAGATTCCTCCCCTGCTCCTCAGATACCAGCAAAACCCTTTCTAGAAATGGAAATAAAGAAAGGCAGCAGATGGTGCTGGGAATACTCTAAGATGTCTCTATTCAGACCCAGATACTAGTGGCAAACCATAGAGTTAACAAGCACTGTGGAGCAGCAAATATTTAATGTGATGGCAGTAGCAGAGCCAGGAAGGCAATATTGCAAAAATGATTGGTGAAGGGCTAACCAGAAGCCCTTCAGAACCTGTGTGGGTGGGATGCTCCACCTGTGGTTGCAAAAGCTGATCTAGCGAGAATAGGTGGAAGTGGGAGGGGAAGGAGAAGGGGGCTATCCCCTGGCAGAAACAAGTGAGACTGGAGATGAATCTTGTTAACATAGTTATATTTATATATAACACCATATAAACCATAGTTTATAACAGCAAAATAAACGGTGTGGTAGTGTTCATCTCTACTTCTGGACTTTTTTAAAGAAACCAAAATAGTAATAATTGTAATTAGCACAGGGTTCAAAACCAAAAGCATCCGAAGAGTTTTACAGGCAAAACCAAAGACTGTCTGTACTTTTAAAGTGAGGACAGGACTCGTCTGATTGACAGCAGGAAAGAAATACATAAAAATAACTCCTTTCAAAAACCAAAGCGGAGTTATTATTTCTTGCAGAGCTTCTACCACAAGCCATCATCATCCCCTCCTGACTGGCTTTCCTGTAGAGATTCAAAGGTAAAACACATATCCTCAAGCCATGTAATATCACTGCTTTTGCACTGTCTATGCAGTTCTGATCAAATTTTCTTTGATCAGAAAATTAATCTTGGCTGGAAATAGGAAACAAAAGGGATATTTACTGGACACAGTCAATATTAAATTAGCAGATGTTTAGTATTTTTTTTCCCAGGGTACCATAATTTCTCAGACAAATACAATCTCAATTTTGGCTATAGGTGTAAATTCTAATCTCAGTAATAACATCGCCCATCATATTGCACTGTCACCTGCATATACTTTGCAATGCAAATTGCACCAAACACATCCTTCCACTCAGTTCACATCACTAAATGGAGGTCTATAGCCTAAAATCTCATGGCATGCATTTTTGGCTTTGCACAATCGAACCTGTAGACTTTGTCATCAATGTCATAACTGTCCACCATAGTAACTGAATCTCTGCTATTAAAAAACCCTTGCTAGGAATTATACCTTTACAGAACAAGGAGGTTTTAGCAGTGCTGCTTTTGTTACAACATGGAAGGAGTTATTGAACAGTCAGTGTTGGCTGCATTTTTTGTTCAGATGGCTGTAGTCTGTACCTAAGGAGTTGTGCAGCAGAGACAAGGCTAACAAGTGGACTGCTGACATAGCTGTGCAGTAAGGGCTGTAAGTAAGGAAGCACTGAGTAAAATCTTGGGATTCAAGGAATCCTGTAATACCCAGTCATTCAAGGATGGACCAACCATCTTGTTTCAGGACCTGCTGGTCAACGTGGTAACTGTAGTATTGGTATCCCAGATCGCACTTATGTTCTGCTAAATTCACCTCTCC
Organism: Manacus vitellinus; assembly: GCF_001715985.3. NCBI lineage: Eukaryota > Metazoa > Chordata > Aves > Passeriformes > Pipridae > Manacus > Manacus vitellinus. The sequence continues at coordinate 43,930,986 of NW_021938789.1, read as the reverse complement.
TTGACAGAGTGTTTTGATCTCAGCCAAACCAGAAAAATTATCCTCCAAAACTTATCCAGGTGTCACTAGATGATTTGACAAAAGCAGTCACCATTTATACAGTGACCAGTGTCTTCCATAGCTATGTCTCACTGCTGGCCTTATGCTGCTTTGGCTGCAGGAGGAATGAAGCTTCAGCCACAAAAATCCTGTCTGCTGTGTCAGAAATCTATAGCACCCAGACCTGGCTGTCACCAGCCACTGGTCACTGCCATCACCAGCCCACGCTTTGACCAGGGGAAGTTCTTTATTTGCTACATCATCTCATCATGGTTTGGACATGTCTCCTCGCCACAGATAGTGCAGTGGCACAGTAGCACAGAGGCGGCTGTCAGGGTGGCAAGGAATGGCTAAGGAAAGAAAAATTGACAACTGGAGCCTATGGAAAGCTGTAGGGAACAGGGGGAAGGTGGAGGACAGCATGCAGGCTGGCACAGCCTTCCATCATGTCATACAGAGACAGCCCCGCCTGCAGCAAGCTTGGGCTGAAAGCCAGCCGTGTTCAAAAGCACCTAGAGAACAAAATTGGGCAGCTGTGGGGAAAAATGCATTTCACTGCAGATGCATCGCTATGAAAATAGCCTAACCTGCTGACTGGACAGCCTGCACATATCTAACTAAAGCAGCAGGATGAGCACCAAAGGTGTCAATTTGTCGCAGCACAGTACAGAGACTGTCAGGGAAGACGTATGTGAGTGGGAGAACCTGAGTCCATCACTGTACCCGATGCAAAGTTCAGGAGGGAGAAGTTTAATGCTATCTAGAAGGTTACTGAAGAAGCAATTCTGATTGGTTATCTGTGTACCTTTTCCAGCACTCTAAAGAGTTTGTGGTGAGGGGCACAGGGTGCCTGCTGCTGGGTAACGGAGAACCCAGCAGTGCCATGGCCAAAATGGCAAAGGAGTGCTTGGCTTGGAGTGGGTTCCCCTGTGAGGTCCATGACTACCTGGTTGAGAGCAGAAGGCATGGGCTAGATGGAGCAGCCTGTAGGGCAGCCGGCAGCACATTCATAGCCAATTGTTTGCTCCTGGCATTGTTCAGAGCAAATTCTGATCATCTCCAAATGCTGCCTCAGGGCCATGTTCAGAGCATCAGTTCAGTGCTGATCTAAGCCTCATGTTCTATGGCCTCAGTGACGGGGCTGGGGGCCCTGCAGGGTGGCAAGTGTCTTCATGATATGTGGACAGCCTTCCTTGTATCATATGCTAGTGGCATATGAGTGCACTTGCAGGCTCCAAAGAGATGTCGCAACTAGTTGGTAACACTGCTTTTGTTGAGATGCAAAGGAACAGGGCTGTCATGGTGCTACCCTGCAAGCGCCACTCTGCAAACCCAGCTTCTGAGTGTCCTGATGTGCATTTCTTCCCAGTTTTAGATGCAGATGGTTTTGGGGAGTTTTCTTCAAGGCCACATATATCATCAGTCTTGTAAATGATTGCAGTGGCATCAGCTCCTGTCCTTGACTGTGCTTCTTTGTCAAGTGCAGCAGCGATAGCAATCACTCCGGTGTTTTGCAAAGCTGCAGATCACTATTGCCAATCTTTGTATAAACAAGAACTAATTAATCTTCACCACATCTTTGCGAAGAAGGTAAGTATTATCATTCATTATCTTTCCTGTTTTACAAACATAAACTGAGATGGCAAAACAAAAAATTATTTGCTGATGGCCACACACGATAAACACATCATGGGCAGTAAATACAGTATTGCTCAGTGGAAGAAGGCAGTCTGTGAGATTCCCAGGTTTTACTTTAATGCAGATAATGAAGAATAGACATCGTAATAAACAGCTGTTCTATGAAATGGAGGCTTTCTGCTCTGAGAATAAATCAAACAGCAGCCAGAATATTTTACTAATTTTATTGCGAAAGAAATACAAAGATGAAGGACCCAAATTTTGAAACAGAGCAGCAGCTGCACACATTTGGTTTTGGTTTTTAAAAAGAGCATATTTCCCATTTAGGCTTCAAAGTGGCTGCTCTGTCAAAAGGCCCACTGACATATTGAACCTCTTGACATTTTGATTTTTAATTTACTCTGAAATATTGCGGAGGGATCAGTTAAGTGCTGAACTTCATTTTTCTTTTAGTGTGCTGCAGTCAAATGGAGTGGAGCTGTATCTTTAAAATCTTGCCCCATTTTGCCTGTAGTAGGGACATGGAAAATTGGCTTTCTGTGAGCGCAAAGGCAAGAAAGGATGTAGAAAGCTTGCAGAAAAAGAACTGAAAATTGCCTGTTTCACTGTAGCTTTGTCTCAGTAAGATGCTTCTTGTCTGCAGAAATAGTAGTTGTTTCCTACCTTCTTATTCTGTATATCAGCAATTACACTGGCCATTTTAAGAAACCAGTTATAAATGTGGATTATTTTCTTGTCTGGTCAAATGTTGAATAATGATTTAGTATTCCTGTGCCACATTCTTGCAAAGCACTTCAAACTGATTTGAGTACATGAGCCTGATCTTTTCAAAAATCTTAACTGAGCAAGAAGTAGCTGAAATTATCCTGAGAAAAAGCACTCAGGTGGCTCATCATTTCTTAGCTGTATGAGGTGAGAAGGGGAAAGGCAAGACAGCAGTAAAAGCAAGGGAAGAATTTCCTGGGAACAAGCTCAAGATGCATCCAAAGGGAAATCCCTTAGGGCCTCCAAGGAGGTAAACAACTATCATTAAACTGTCCTGCAGCTCTTCGGCTCACTTACCTTCCTTTTTTACTTTCTTTCTTTCTTGTAAAGAACCTTCACACAGTGCTGTGCCCTGAATTTATTCATTCTGTATATGATTTGACGGGTGCCTTTTCCATATTTTTTTCTTTAAGTTCTGGGCACCATTGCTAGCATTCTATCTAGTTTTCTCCTAATAAACAATACAATTAAAGACTAGTTTGAGGAAGTTGCCTCTCTTCTTGGTAGGCAACCAGCACAAAGACAGATTCAGGCAATAGTAAAGCAGGAATAAAAGTGGAGTAAAAGGGAGCCCTTCCTCCTCGTGTTCCTTTATTGGTCATGTAGAGAATCACTCCAATGCCTAAAATAAGGAGACATGAGCATCGAAAAGCAGAATATTGTTTGTGATGGGCAGGTTTCCCCAGGCTGCCATGTTTCATTGTAGCCCCATCCAGGAAGGTTTGCTTGGTATGCTGCCTGGGCATACAAGGAGCTACTTGTCTTTACTTGTCCAAGGAGGGAGCTTAAGCACTGAGAAATTTGCACTCTGGTGAGCAAGCCAGAGGCAAAGCAAGACATGTTGTGTGGTACTTGCAGTCACTTGATCTTTCATTTTTGGATGTGGGTTACATGTTTCTGTGGCAGACAAGATGGTGCCACATTGGGGAATGCTGCTGCACAAGGGAAGAGGGACTGGAACATATCTGAGGATGTCAGTTGCTGGGATGAAGACTTGGAAAGATCATAAGGTTGAAAGCAAAGATGATAGAAAGGGTAGACCTTCAAATGGTCTGAGTATCTCTTCAGCAGCTTCTACAGAAATTTGTCAGAGACCAGCGCCCTAGGAGGCATGGCTGACCAAATGCCACACAGTTTTGCACACAAAGACCAGAAAGGACAAAAATGTGTCCAGCAGGATGGTGTTCCCTGTGGGGAACACAGTATGGTTTACAGAACAAAAAGAAAGAACTTTTGGATGAACTGGAGGTGTTTCATTGCTTCTGAAAGAAATCCTCATGTACATTAGTTAAAAAGTTTGCCCTATCCAAAGGAAAGTAAAAAGCGGGGACAGGCAGTTTGTAGCCAGACTGCCACTGGGGAGTGCATGATGAAGCCATTTGCCCAGTTCAAGTCCATCATTAACCCAGAGAAATCATCAGCTCCGGCAGTTAAGTTCAGGGAGACCTTCTTGCAAAGAGAAACCCACCAGCTACCAAGGCAAGGGGCTGCCCTGGGGTTCTGCAGTGGTAGGTACTTCCTCTCTGTTTAATTACAAAATGAGAGCAACAAAAAGGCACAACTGAAGAAGAAGAAGAGGAGCTTTTCCATTTGTTTAGTTATACAGGTGCCAGATTTGCAAGCAGAACACCTTATTGAAGTTTCAGACAGATTTGTATTGATTTGAAGTCAGAACATTGTCCAACTAAGTGAACCTGCAATAAACTAATTTTATGCCAAGTTAAGCCTGTACAAAAACATCTTGCAGTGGTTAAAATGAAGTGGCATTTAAACCAAGTAAACTTAATTTGATAAAACTTCAGTGAGAAGATGAGACTACTCATATTGTGGCCCTGCAAGAGCATTTGAGAGAGTTATTCATATGATTCTGGTTGCACAAAAAAAAGCCTATACAGCAACATCAAATAGAAAGAGTTTTATGAGTGTATTTTTTTAAAAAAACCTCATTACAATTTAAAGACCTAGTTCTAATTCTTTGACCAAAATAAATTTCTATTATAGTATAATTCACTATTCAAAAAGAGTAAGGTGGCAGATAGTGTCTAAAGCCAAGACAAAACTACAAGATGGCATGTAAAATAACTGTAATTAAACAATCAAATGTAGCAATTAAACATGAATGATTCTTTATTAAGCTGAATGAGGATGCCAAACAAGACTCCACAGGTGGCAAGTTTATTCCCCCATGCTCATTGGTATTTTCATTAGCAGCTCTTGGCATAGTCAGACATGCAAATCTGCCCGTGTCTTTAAGAGCAAGCCCCTGTTTAGGGGAGGATATGCAAATATTGAGAAGGACAGGATTAAAATATAACAGCAGTGTTTGGGAGATAAATTGAAGAAATATGCAGAGAGTCAACAACGTCAATGTTCTACGCACACAATAATGAAACGCACCACTGCAGCATGGCAATAGAAAATGCTGGGAAGAATGTTGTTTTGCTGTGGTATCCAGGGGTCACCACTAAAACCCTGAGAGCAGCACAAGCCAGCAGCTCTGCTCTTTGACAGATGCAACATCTAGCTGGCAGAGATGGGCTTTGCTGGGCACCACAACCGCAACTGGGTGGCAGTGCTTTGTGAAGCGTGTGAACTCTCCCTGCAGGCGTTGCTTTTTCAGAGTCAACTTCCCTGCCAGCAGCCACAGGCAGAAAGTTTTGTCGTGCCTTGCAGCCCTGCCACCCTGGAGGCATGCCAGGGAGGTATTAGCACAGCTGCTGGGTTTTCCCAGGCTGGCATCCAAAATGGCCAGCATCCCCCTTACAGGAGCAGGGCCACCAACTCCTCCCAGAACCACCCTCTGCCTTGAACCTCTTCAGGGCAGGGTTTTTTCTGGGTTGCAGTACTTTCCCTGTTGCTCTCCAAAGCCAAAGTCTGCCTGGCGGCAGGAACTGGGCTCTGCCTACAAAGCAGTATCTGCCTTTGGAAGATCTCATAAATATGACTCCTCGCTAACACTGAGCCAGTCAAACCCCACATGAACCTGCACATGAGAGAAGCTGACAACCAGACAAGCTGCCTTAGCAATAAAATGGTTAATAGCAGAGCTGTGGGAAAACCAGGTAAGATAATAATGCTAATTATGCTGCTCTCCTTCAGCAACAGAGGCAATAGCACACCACAATGGCACACTGCCTTTGGTGTGGGGCACGTTTTCTTTTACAGATTAATCAGGAAGAGCTCATAGGAACGCAACAAAGGTGATAAAGGATTTGGAAAATAAGACCTGTGAGAGAAAGGCATGTTCTGGATGGAGAAGAGAGTGCTGAAGGGATACAGAACTGTCTACAAGCATGTTAAGGGGCATTATAAAGAAGATTGTGATCAATTCTCATTAGTCAGTGAAGACAGAATGGTAAGTAATGGATTTTAACTCCAGCAGGCAAAAAATAGGTTAAATATGAGGGAAAACTTCCTAATATCAAACAGGTAATGGAATAATCTGCCAAAGGAGCATGGACAGTGGCCACCACCATGGAGATGTCAGGAGGGACCAGACACCAGACCCCCAAAGGCAGTGGGGAAACAATCCAAGCAATCCTCTAGTAGTCAGGCTGGAGATAGTGGCTAACCCACTGAGGATCTCCTCCTCTCCTTAAAGGTTCATGCATAAGACAAGACACCTCAGAAAGAGCAGGCTACATATGAGAGCTAGGAACTATTCAGGTAAGAGCATCTCAGTGATGGGGCAGAGTTTTTGCTGCATCAGGGTCAGTATTGGTGGGTATTGCCAAGTCATTATGTCCTTGGTTCCCAACTGCATTTTCTCGTGAGGGATGGAAAGCAACAACCTTGCACCTGGTCCTCCTCATGCCTGGTTGTGACATGAACTTGGGGACTGCTGCCAGACTTGGGCAGTTTGTGGTCTTTCTGTCCTTTCCTCAGATAACACAGGGAAAAAGTACAGCTGGTATAAATCCCAAATTCCTCTCTGAGGGTGTTCATGGACATTTTGGACAAGGCTTGACCTGCACCAGCTCTGGGCAACAGGGAAACAGCCTTGGCGCTGCAAGCCAGCTAGATCAGAACACTGACTCCTCTGGAGCCAACACATAACACAGCACGTTTCATCTTGACCATACGCAACCTAGCAATGCAGTGGTGTTCAGGGAATACTCCCTGCTTATTGAAGTAAGTTACCACAAGACGCAGTTTGCATTTGGCAAAAAACCTCCATCTTTTACCTTTTATGTGCTACTACTACAGTATTAGGACAGGAACTTCACAAAGGAAGGAGCTTGTGTACAAGACATGCAAGTAGCTCCTCTCTTCTTCAACCAGAGCTGGGGGTCAGGTCACTTGTGGTGCTTTTTGCTTTTCAGTGCCGCATGTGCATAAAGTCCTTGCAAACAGTTGTAGCTTGATTAACATTAGCAGGTATGTCCACCAGTGAGGTTTTCCTGTCATATCCCAGAGAAAAGATGGAACAACTTTACTTTCACTGGTTCAGAGACAGATTTTGAATTCACTTTTTAAAATCCTCGGGAATTAGCTGAAACCTATAGTTTAAAAAGCAATAATAAAAATTAAATAAATAAATATAATTTTTAAAAAAGCACATTGCACTATTTCTATCAGTGTGCACAGTACTCCCAGCTTTTGTTGGCGTGTGGTGCACGAGGCTTGGGCTTGAACTGAATCTTGCTGAAGTCGACATGTGTCTTACTCTTTCATTTCTCTGGACTTTGGACAAAGGCACAGTTTTCCAAGACTGCCCATGTAGCCTGGCTGGCAGGGAGAGCAGCAGGGATAGGGGTCTGCATGTAGACAGGCAGTCCCAGAGATGAGGCCATCCAGCCTGTTAAAAACAGGTTAATGCGCTTGGGAGATGGAGAGAAAGGAGCTTGGCTTCTGGTTCAGCACTACCACCTGCCAACCTACATGAGACAGAGAGCAAGTGCCAGGTGAGGAACTGTGTTCAGGTTTATTGCTACCCCCAAGCAATCAAGCATCATGAATCAAACCTATATCCGTGGAATGGTTTAAAACCCAGGAAATACCATAATAATAAAATGTACCTTGTTTCCTTGGCCTTTTTATTTCTGAACCTCCATGGGTAACTGATGTCACAATTTGAAGAATTTCCATTTATTTTCAAAGAAAGTAATGTTTATTTACTTAGGAAAGATGTGAAATTCACTGGCCTCCAGGAGAAGGAGTTTTTATGAAAACTGGAGATATGAGCCTATGGAAAAACTGCAAGAGTCGATCAAACTGCAGCTACACAAAAGAACGGTTTGTTCTGCTTCCAATATGACAATATTTACCTGCCATGGTAAGAGATCCGAAAGTCAGGCTTTCCTTTGCATTTCTGCCCAAATCTGTATTTACAAAGTTTGATTTTGTTATATCCTCTCCAGCATCTAAATCAGTGACCTCTCTCACACAAGCGATGATATTTCCGCAGAAGACAGATTAATTTTATTTTTTTTCCATTGATCTGGGACTTGAAACAGCTTTGGGGAGGGAGGCAGATAGGAAGCAAGAGGGGATTTAAGCTTTTTGCTTCACCTTTTAAAAAAAACCCCATGCAGCATTGCTGTCCCTGGAGTGGGCCCACATTATTACTACAGCCACAGCCACATCATCAGAGCTACAGCCCTCGGAGTTGTAGATCATCAGTCTGCTGTCACGGCCGTGATGTATGATGGAAAAAGCCATCCATCTGCAAATGCCGAGTACAAAGAGCTGTGGCTGCGAGGATGCAGCGTGGCATGTGCGACACATACAGCAGCAAGCATTTTCCAAATAAAAAAGACATAAACGTGGTAAATTGAAGGAAGGAAAGGGGAAGGCATGCAAAGTCTCTCACTCCTGGGTCTCCAAAATTGCAAAATGCAAGTATGTTCTCAAATCCAGAAACGACATCTATGAATCCAGCTACTGCTTCTTCCACATGCACACCTCTTTCTCTTAAAGCTTACATTTGTTTTTTTCTCTTCCAGTGTAAAGCTCAATTGTATTTACACCTGCTTTAGGATCTTTACAGACAAAAGACGTTTAAGGCTGTGAAATCTTGGGAGAAGGGAAAATGACATGGTGGATCAATCAGCTGATGCTTCTTCCCTGCACGGCAGGAGACTCCAGCAAACCTCTTGTATTTTTGTGAAGGCTCAGCTCTGACCGAATTTTTCTTTTGGCATATAAGAGAAGAAAGGTATTTAAATTTTGAAAAAAGGAAGTGAGAGAGACCGAGAAAGCCTAAGTGCTTATGCATGGCTGCAGGTTTCTCAACTAAAAGCTACTGTTGATTGTCCAGGAGAGAAGCCATTTCTTGTGTTACTCTGCTGCACAATACTCTGAATGTGCGTACAGAGAAGGTTTGCAGCTAAATAAAGTTAAATTAAAAAGAAATTTAAAAAAATATTATGTATCGGTCACAGAGCCAGTTGTGTGAATGCATTCTGGGATGCTGATCACCCAAAATGGTTCTCCTGAGTTTTTAACACCTGTCACTGGTAACAGGCAAAGCCAATGCCCTACAAAAGCAGACATTCAGGGAAGAGTTTTGTTTTTTCCCCTCTCCAAGCAAGAAGTGCCTCATTAAAAGTTGGAAGCCCTAAAGAAGTGGGTGTCACTGCAAATGCATACAGGAGCAAGTACTTCAGTAGCTCTACCTTGTGCAGTGGCAGGGGGGACAGTCTTTCAATTTCAAACAGCTGCAATACAGTTTTCAAAACATCTACCTCCATATAACATAATGCACTTGAAATAACATATTCTTGCTCATTAATAGCAAATTATGGCAAATACATCCAACTGCTCTTGAGAATGCAGGTCTAAAGACCTTTGACAAACACATCTTCTGTTCGTGGGAATGTGGTAGGGCACCATAATACTGAAAAAGCATTTCTTCCCTCACATTTCATGTCCTTTTCAGTATCTTATTTTTGTTTAGGAAAAATTACTAATTCCTAATACTAACTTGTCACTAACAATACAATTTTTTAATCTTTTCATGTCAATCTACCAAAAAAAACCAGTTTAGTTTTGCTTAGTTTAGTACTAGTATTCTTTCATTTTTTAATATATGCTTTTCACTCAATAAATATTTGAGCCAATCACAGATCTTTGTTGCTAATAGTTTATTTAAGGAAACTGGATCTTTTTGTTGGCCAAATCATCACTTGTTGATGCTTATGAATTTCTGCAAAATATGTTTTGTAAAGCAAAAATGTCTCTAAATCAGCGTGCCCATCCGTTGAACTTTCCTAAGCAGAGGATGAACTTTGCTGAAGATGACAGTAATTTAGCTGTTCCTCAAAATGGTAATGAATTTTTAGAACTTGGCTGCACAGAGGTGAGTTGACTCTGTCTTTGTGAAGAAAAACAGTGGGAAAAAAGGGAATTGCAGGACAATCAAGGAGGCATCCCAGGAGGGCAGCCCGGACAGATGATCCTGGAGATTCTGTCTACAAAGTACCAAAGCACTTTTGGCAGCACAGCAAAACCTTTCTAGCCCTACACCAACTAACCCATTTCCTTTGGGAATGACTAGCATAGAAGAAGGGTAAGAGGGTACGAAAAAACTGGCAGCTGAAGTGATAACAGGTCTGAAAATCGTTCTTCACAGGTCTACTAATGAATACATTGGTATTGTCTAAAATAAAAAAAACACCCACGGCAAAGCAGACAGCACACTTGGCAGGGGAGGGATCCCAGGACAGCTGAGAGCGTGCGACTGTGTGTGGCCACAGCTCAAGAGGGCTTTTCAGTTTTTCCGCTTGAAACTCTGCCCCATCTTGGTTTTCTTTTGTTTGTTTTTTTTTTTTCTTAAACTACTTTATTCAGTGCCAACTCCTGAAAAGAAATGTGTGGGAGAAAAGCTCTCAAGGAAAGATTTATTTTTAGCTTAAATAGCTAGGTCAGCAGTTTAGAAAGCCAACAAAGGCTCAGGTTGCACTATCCAGTACACTCAAACCACCATGGGCAGAGTTCCCTTATTTAATTCAGGAACTAAGTTTTGGCTTGCACACTTCCCCTGTTTATCTGTATTCAAGTATGGGATTTCTCCAGTGGTGTCTGAGGGGATGGATCCCCTTTCTGACAGGCAATGGGAAGGAGAAGATGGAACTGCTAAAGACATTTTTGCCAGGCAAATTGCAACGGACAGCTGACATGCTGCCACCCTGACCCCTATGGCAAAACCTCCAAAGTGCCCTCATTCCTTCTTCCTCGGCCCCATGTGAGGTGCTCCTACTCCCCTGGGATTGCTGAACTCCGACATCAGTTAGCAGGTGTTGCCCTCATTTGCAGATCCTTGGGAAAGGTTGATAATTAGAAAGAGATTTCCAGAATAGATTGCCACTCTTGACAGCAGCATGGGAAGAGCAGGTAACTGGCTCGTATGCAAAAAACCAACCCAGACCAATTTATTATGCAAGCATTAAAAAGGAAAGACAAAGCAGAAAGAAATATTTTAAAAGGATAATTGTTTGAATAAACTGTTAGCCTTATATAGATGCATAGATAATTAAATATCAGAGGTAAATCTTGCTATTTATCAAGGAGTTGAACTTCTCATTTGCATCTTCAGTAACAAGATTTGTGTTCCTTAAATGGTGTCCACCTCTACACTTGAGTTTTGTGATTTTAAGGCTTGAGCAACTGTAATTAAAGAGCCTTCTTGGAGCAAGTGTAGCACTGTGCAGTGTAATGTGACATTCAGAATATATCAGCGTCACTTTACACAGGAATTCTGATTATTTTCACTTGTGTGCTTCAGCCTGTCATTTATCCCCAGTGAAACTCATCCTCCTCAAACCCTGGTGTCTCACCTAGTTCATGCAGTTTTCCTCATTTCTATAAACCTCTGTCATTTTAATCATGTGGTTTATGTGTTTAATTCTTAAGGTAAAGACCTACTTTTATTTGCACACTAATGATTTTACTAGCCTATTGCATAATGCAAACAGTCCTAAAATAGGGCAGCTAATCAACACGAACACGAGACATGAAGATCGAGGCAGCAGCATCCATTCACACAGCAATGTATGTCTGCAACAGAAGAGATTTTTATTTTTCTGTTAAATAGGATGCCAGCAGGAACTGAGACTGCTCTTTGATTCAGCGATAATGAGTGAACGTTGTACCAATGAAATTTACATTTTGCCAGTGATATGAAAAGAACAGAATTATTCTTAGTTCAGATTTAGGGCCCCCAAATACACACTGATTTTCTGAAGTCTGAGTGCTCTGAAGCCCCTAATTTTGTGAATGAAAATTTTGGCATTTAGTAAAAGGTGGCACCCAACATGAAATGTAAAAGTAGGGCAGGTGACTACCCATCAACATTCCTCCTGGAGGATCTTCTTCTCTGAAGCACATTAACCCACCTACTTCTTCCCTTTCCCCCCCTGCAATTGGAATTTTTGTCAGTTTCCTCCATATCTGCTTCATCTGGAAACTTTCTGAAAATATATTAGAAAACCTATAAGGCTCTGTACTGAGGCAGAAGCACATTTCTCTATGCTGACACCTACCATGTCAAACTATTATCTAGGCTTCCTGCTGGCTGATGTTGCTGGAGAAAGCTGAACTTTGACTTCAGGGCGGGCAGTGAAAGGTAATTTGGTCTGCACCTCATACCTCGGGCAGGAAGAAGGCTGCAGGTCTCATCTAAAGCAGACCTCTGAGGCCACATACAATGGCCGTGGTGGTTCAGAGGACTGCTAGGCACCAACCCATCCCACAAGGCTGTAAGTCACCTGGAGGTGATGCTCTCCTTCCCTACTGTGAAGGACCAAAAAGGGCAACTGCCATGTTGCCACCCAGCATATTGCGCTGCTCAGATGGACACGGTGCACTTTCCACGGTTAGAGCTATTGAAAAAATGGGTATATAGAAGTGTGTGTATATACACATGAGTCCTGACACACCAGGTTAAAACCGAAACAGGTTTACAAGGGGGACCTAACAAGATGTAGTCTTTGCTGGCCGGTTTGGTAGCATGGACAGTATTGGTACTTCTGATTTTTTCTGATAGTACTTCTGGTCTAAAGTAGAGACAGTTTACCAGTGCCTAAGGGCCATTCACTGGGCATTTCAATGATTGTGTGCTCTATGCTGGCAACCAACACTATAATTTTATTTCTGTTTATTCTGTTAATTTGAGTAGTACAAACCCCAAGTTCCACATTTTCTGAAAATGGAATAGTTAGTATCCTGAAGATGGAACCCCAAATATCCTACAACCACTATTGGCTGGTATCCTGTAATCAAGGTAAAATACTCCTTCCTGGCAGCAGAGGTCCTACATAATTCCAGGGTGCTTTCAGACAGACTGCTGCTAGGAGAGCCTCATATTGAAAGTAAGTCTTTTGGTCATGGGTGGCCTTTAACAAACTAAAAGAGATTTGCCCAGTATCTTGTTAACTACATTGCTGTTATCCAAGCTATTACAGGCCAGCCAGTCCACCTGAAGGTGTCCTTTCCCTATTCAGAAGATGTGGAGAAGTTAGCTGTTATTTGTTGTATTGTAGTGATTAAGAGGGAAGAACCTGGGCTAACAGCACTACTGGCTTCCCAGCATTGAATTAAGAGAAATGACTATCCACTTTTTTCCCTCAATAAAGGAGGCACTTAAGCAGTTTTTGGTAATTTTTTCCTTCTGTTTTTGGTGAGAAAAAGCAGTGTTCTCAACCTCCCATTAGAAACTATTATATAACAGATAGTACATTCATGGACAGTAAAAGCAAGCACATCAGTTAACATTTGCAGGCCAAGTATGCAATTGCAGAAACAACAAATTATTTTTTTAAATTAATGGCCAAAAATAAAGTCCCTTTCTATTCCCAACACCGAAAATGCAAAGCTATGCCTGTCTTACATAGTTTTCTTATGGTGTCCCCAGTTTCTTTACCATCAAGAAGCTCAGCCTCCTACTGGTGGGGTTGAGGAAATACTCTGCTCAGGTCCTCAGGAGCATGCCCTCCTAGTAGTAATATATAGCTACTTTGGTCAAAGAGTGTCTCCAAATCCTGTGTAGGGTACCAGCCTAATTCTTTCGCTGTCCTTCCACCCCACAACTGTTTATATCTGCTATACCCCCTCCACAACCCCCCAGTTCCCTTTTGTTAATTTATTATGCAGGGACAGCAGCACATGGCAGATTAAAATGATGGAAGCAAGGCTCATTAGGATTCTATGTCCTTTGAGTGGTACGTAAAAAAATGCTGTGTGAAATGTCATGAAAGTAGATTCGGAAGTTTTGACAGATGTGAGAAAAGGAGAAATGTTTGCCATTTGTCTTAATGACACTTTAGTAAGTTTGGAGAGCCAAGGAAAAAAAAAACCCAACACTAAGTGACAATTCTGGAGGGATGTGAACTGTTTCCAAAACTGATGCTGGGGCTGAGAGCAGGCCCACAGCACATCAGCAGGTCTGGTCCTTGGCACAGGCTGCCAAAAGGGAACAGCAAGTGGGGTTAAAGCTAGTGAAAATCATAGTTCTTCATGACTTAAGCTTGGCCTTTGAGTAAGAACTGGTTACTGTAATCCTCCCCACAATACTGCAGCCCTGAGGACTCTTTGCATGCAGCCAGCAGTGCAAACAGAAACATGCAAATATTACAGGAGCGTGAGAGAACGTGTTTATGTGTAATTACTAACCCAGCCAAGGCAATTATTTTCAGTGTTATATCTAAACAAAAGGTTCCTCAGCTAGAAGCCAGTTCTACAGAAGTCAGACTCTAAGTTGCCATTAATTTGAAATTGTCCAAAGGGGTTTTTTGTCCATTGACATTACAGGAAAAGAAAGGACTAGTCATGGACATACAAATTTCTTTTGACTCCTGAGCTTGGAAGTTGACTGTACCAGATTCATAAATATATGGCTTCAGTGGCTGCACCTTTTGTCCCCTTTAGGCTTTAAATACTCATTTCTCTCCCCTGTGGGGGAGGACATTACTGGCAACAATAGTTCTGCACACCTTTGACCGAACCAATTCCATTTTCCCGAAATGGGCTTTCACCTCCAGCAAACACTTCTCAACTTCCCTCCAATAAATGTTCTTGCTCCTTACAGCTTCAAGGCAAAACTGCCTGCTAAGCAGGAAATGTTCAATGTGATGCAAGTCCCCATGGGCTAGGAAGCAACAATGCAAAGAGCCACCGTGCATGCAACTGCTTCTGCAAAACACATCTTTCCTTACAGGCTTGTGGGAAAATGTCAGCATCTACTTCAACGGCAAGAAGTTCCAGTGGAAAAGGATATAGTTCCACATACAACAAGCTCACCTAGTCTTGTCCCTTTCCAAGGAAAAGAGTGGCACCCAGGAAGAGCAGTAAAGGAGTGGGTCCAGGTAATGCATGACTTGTTTTTTCCACATGCAGAAAGTTTTATGCAATCTCAATTTCATGATTCGATATTTATGAAGTCAACATTTCTTGTGATAAACAATGGAATAGCACACTAGCACATTTATTTGAGTCAGAAACGAGAAATGCTCAATACCTTATCTTGAGGAACTAGTTATTTGCAGCAGAGAATCAATTTGTTGAACTTAGTCCTTTTTCCTGCTTGTGAATTGTCTTGAAACAGATCACAATTTCCATTAATATGTCCACAGTTCAAAATTATCTAACAAGCAATGCAAACATATTCCAGACTGAATTGCTGGTAAGCTATTCACTATGATTGCTGCTTTGACTATTTGATATTAAAAATTTAACTGTTTTCTCATTGGGCCCATAGCTCACCTCATTTGTCCATCCCCCGTCTTTCCAAGCCCAGTTTTTTCAGGTACGGATATTTAGAAGAGTTAATTGCTAAGACTTTCTCCTCTGTCCTTCATTTGCCTCTATCTGCTCTCCTTTCTAGACTATGATCTCCAGGGCCAGAATTTCACAACCTCTCACAACAAAATACCATTCTCAGTCAGGGCCATCGGGCCAGCCTGGGATATTGTCTAGTGATAGAGGGGAAAAAAATCCCACAAAACAACTACCTCCTTCGTGCTTTTGTTTTGCTACAAAGCCAACACCACATACAGCTGATGTGAAGTTTACATAATTATTGTTACATCTTTTGAGATCAGTGTATGAATGATCCACATTTTAAGGTGTTTTCTGAATAGACTGAGAGTTGGAGCTAAGTAAGGCAAAAAATGTGTATTGTCATGCTGCCATGTGTACTGCTTGATTAGAAATGGCCAGCCAGCCGGCAGTGTGGCTCTCACCACGACAGAAACAAAGTCCCAGTATTTTGCTGCTCAGCTGTCTCTTCAGTGGCTGCAGCGTTGGATATGGATCTATCCAAGCTAGGTAGCTGCGATGCAGACAGCAGCTTGGCCATGCTCTGCAGCAAGAACCTCAAGAAAGATTCCAAAGCACACTGGAGTATTAGGGAAAACTGGGGATATAGCTGGATACCAGCCTCTAGTTACCACTGTAATCAGTGCAACTGCACTAGCACAAAATAGTCAGTTAAGATGTCAGATCTGGTAGCACAGCACTGACTGTAATATCAAGATCTCTTGCTACAGGAAGCTGGGAAACATGGAGATAGGAATAGGCGTGGGTGCTTCCCCAGCTTCCCCCAGCTATCCTGCTGCCCTTCTCCCCGTGCCACCCAAGTGAGCTCATCCATGCCATGGCCCGCACATCTGCCCAAACTCTCTTACACCGCAGCTACTGAGCATTACCGTAACTGCTGACAGGAAAGAGCTTAAATAATGCTCTCCAACAATATCATTTTGATCATCTGTGGACTCAGGAAAAAATTCTGTGCTGGCTTACACAGGTTGCGGTTTTATTTGCAGCTCTGTAAGTGTTGGATTATTATATTGAAAGGAAGGTGACTGAACATAAAGCCAGCTCTGCAAAGCACTGGGAGCAGGGTAGGCTCTCATTTCAGGAGAGATATGGCTAAAATGTAGCTGCCAGAAAAAGAATCTGGGAAGCCATCACACACGCAAAAACTTCTCTTCCAGTGTGTGTTACTAATTTCCTCACAGATCCTTTACTGGTGTTTTGAACTGAGGTAAATAAAAGAGAGCCAAATATCTAATGGTTGGGGGTTTTTTTGCACCCCCAACACTTAGATATATTTTATCAATTTATCATATGCAGATTAGCTATTATTATGCAAGTACTTGCATGGCAGATAAATAAATCCAGGTCTCTGTGAGAAGCAAGACTTTTCCATTTCAAGGAGTCAGCTATCTGCTAATACATTTTACAGTGTGCAATCTTTTACTGGTTGTTTTTGCCTTTCACAGCTTTTCCCTGTTTTACAGAGAAGGAGGGGGAAGTTACGGGGAAGTGTGTTCATTCACAGCTCACAATTATACCTGGACCTGCAGCAGCCCTTTGCAGCAGAAAAGCAGAAGGTTTTCTTAGTATTGCTGCAAGAAAAGTCTACATTCTTGAAAACAGCGTGAATAGGAAGGCTATTCTCCCACATAATGTGAATGATACTGAATTCTGTCCTTCTGCAGGTGCAATGAGGTGAAAAATAGAAAAGCTGTACTGCCTGACCCCATGGGTCTCTTCTACATCCGGAGAACCAAACACAAATAAGACACGCCTAGAAACAGAGGCACATGTCATTTGGAGAAAGTAAAAAAAAAAAGACACTTTTTTTCACATTAATTGTTTACATTTTTTAAAAAATTATTCAGTGAGATCATGGAAAACAAAGCATGACCATGCTAAAAGCCAGCATCATCCTGCCCCTTAATGAGGTGTGCAGGACAGGGGAACACAAAGCAGGTTACAGGGCACCTGCATCCCCTCTGGGGAGGGCGAGACTGTGAGTGCACTGCTGTCACTGTCCAGGTACCCAGCGCACCTCAAAGTGGTTTGGACTCGCTGCAGATGATGGGAGAGAGATTTTCCAATGGACACTGGGTACGACTTTTGGAAAGTCCAGCAGTCCCCACTGACTTTCTGTCCATCTCTGAAGAGCTGAGCTGAGATCTGCATAGCATGGGCACATTGGCACCATCCTGCTTCAGAGCAGTCTGCTTCCCACAAAGCTCTGCTAGGTACTCTCACAAAGTTAGGGACAGAAGAAACAGCAGCTGTTCCACCATTTGGTGTACGCCACAGTTTAAGCAGACTCTGCCTCCAAATATTAAGGGCATAAATAGACTTACAGACTATGAAATACTTAAAGAAGTCATCCAGACCATTTCCTTGATTTAAGGCTGGATTAGTTACAGTATATCATTTTTGCCAAAGCTAGATCTAATCTGCTCTTCAAGATCTTCAGCAATGGAGATTTGACAGCCTCCAATGGCTGCTGCCTTGCCATCATTACCATTACAAAGTCTCTCCTTGAAGCATAACTCGATTCTTCCTGGCAGCGATTGAAGACCACTGCTCCTCTCTTAGCCACCAGAGACAGAGGAGATTATTCCCAGCTACCTTGCGGTGGCCTTTCATCTCTGCAAAGATCGGCTTCCCACCTCCTCTCAGTCCTCACTTCTGTGGGCTAAACACAAATTCAGTCCTTTCTTGGTGGCACATTTCCTTCTTGCCTCGCTTCATACAGGTATGTGCAAGCAAACAAGATCAATACAGTCACAGAAATTGGGGAGAAGGCTTGTGCCTAAGTGAAACTGCCCAAGGAAAAACTCTAATGTGTTATCTGGCATTTACACAGAAAGTTGTGCAACTATTTACCAAGCAATCAGTAAACATGCTTTTTAACCATGGTGACCTCAGTATCATGCATCCCACATTCGTAGAGAGCTGTTTCAAATAAACAGGCAACACACGTGAAATACTATCACACCACTGCCTTAATTATTAGCCCATTGATCTCGTATCATGTGTTAAAAGGGACCTTAGAGAGCACTTTTGGAGGAAAGAAACATGAATCTTAATCATTCCAGATAAAAAACAGCACCGTACAGAGACCAGGCTAGGAAAGGTATTGCAAAAATTGCTTCCTCTCTGAAAAACAGTATGCCAGATATCTAGAAAATATATCAATCCAAATGTACAGAAAAGGCAAAACGTGACTGATGTGACAGAGAATGCCAGGTGCCACTCGCTGTTACAACGTGCTTTTGGTATTATTATATGTGTCACACATATGAGCCAACAATGATTTTGGGGAAATGACCCCTGGATCTGCATATTTATTCAACCCACAGCCAGTGTGGGTTGTGTCTGTAAACTGGTGACTCAGTCATGTGAGTGCTGAGCGTTTTACAATTGCAATCAGTAGGAGAGCAGGTATTAGTGGATACCAAATGGGGACAATAACTTCAAAATGCACGTTGAAGCCTATTTATGAATGCAAAATATTTGTAACCTATTGTCTGTGTGAGCATCTCATGCATCTTGTTCTGGTTCAAAGTCCTGGAATTTGTTACAGCTGCCTGTCTTTAAACTTACCACCCAGAAACTCACCTTTTCAGTGCTGAACACATCAGTTGGTGGTGGTTACGAGGACAACTCTATCTGTGGCAACGTCTGCCTTCAAATGCCACAATGCTGCCCTGCTCCAAATTTTCAGCACTCATGCCTTCAGCCTTAAGGTTTACCTATCTCTGGATTGTCAGCATGTCTCAGCAGATCCATCTGAGCATGGAGCATCCTTAAGGATGCTTTATGAGCTTGTGCTAACCTCTTGTTAAAAATTCAAGACAGTGCTGCAGTATTTTCTGTGTTGTGGGTCATGGTTAGCCTACATAGTACCTACATAGTACCTACATAGTGAGGTGACTCAGTGGTTTGCTAGTCACAAAGCCCTTCCTTGATATCTTTATGCAGTAATTTAACAGAAGAAGCACCAAAAAAGATGGTATGGGATTTTTTTTTCCAAAAAGATTATTTTTGGAAATAAAGAGAGTAGTGAGAAGGTAGGGCAGGAGTTGTGCTCCTCAGTGGCCTCAGAGAGCCTGCTGATGGCAGCCTGCACTCAACTAAATGCAGCCACTGAAACTTGCAGGAAGACAGTTGCAAATGGCATCAAAAAGTGCATTTTTCTTGAGATTAAGATTCTTGTGATTCATCACAAGAAAAAACTTAAAATTCATGTCTTTTTAGAAACTAAAAGATTTAGATTTTTTCATAATTAAGAAAGCTTTCAGTAGCAATATACATGAAATCAGTGGGCACACTTCATTAATTCAGATGAAACATGAACTACTCAGTACACTCTTGCAAAACGCCAAATTACTCTTATGAAAAACAAAGTAGATTCTGCCCCAAAAATTACAGGGTTTCCCTTCGCAGTCAGTTATTAGGGAAACGCATGGCTTTCTCTCCTGCTCAGCCCAAACAACACAAGAAGCCACAAAACAAAAATAGGTGCAAGTGGTCCCCTCCATTTGGCAGGCCCCAGCATGGTTGGGTGTTTCTAAGCCCCCACAGGCAAGGTGAGAAGAAGAATGGATGCAACATGTCCCACAGAAGAGCAATATCTAAGCAGACTGAACCATGAGAGGTCAGAGCCGACACTCGTGGCAGACACAAAGCCAGCATGTTCACAGTGCCAGGGACCTGGCCTCTGTCCCAAAAGAAAGGTGACACTACAATCTAGGATTACAGCCCTGGGACAAGAGGGAGGACTGCATCATTCCAACAGTCTCCCTCACTGCACCATTAACGCCTCCAGCTCCTTTAACCACCTGTGGAAATTGAGATGACCTGGCAAAGGGGCAGTATCCACCCTGCACTCAGTGCCGAAGCATCCTAACTGAGCTGGCCTTCACATTGTTAAGCACTTCTCAAAGATCTAACCATCAAATCCTCCATGTGTATTTGGCTGCTTCCTCTGGTTTTTCAGTGTGGATTTGTTTCCTTACCCATGCATGCCTGCATGCATCCACCCTCAGTGTCTCCTACCACAGTAGCTTGCCTAAATCTACTTCTGCAGAAACACAAGGCAAAGACGTCTCACAGCCAATTCCTACCTAAGGCACCTTTTACTTCACCTCAATTTGTGCTCCATACTCAATGTTGTTCACACAATTCTCTTCTTGATTACCTTGACAAGAAGAGGAAGAAAAAGAGAAAAACACCAAGTTACTGAATAGACTATGCAGAGAACTATAAAATAACCCCCCAAAAAATCTAACTTTTCATGTGCAAAAATGGTGCAGTGTGTGGAAGTTTAGTGCTAATCTGCAAGATTACCTGAGCAAAGTGCCCCAAAGGAATGGACTGTCTACAGGGTAGACACAGGCAACACAAGGGCAGAGCAAGGAAGCAAGGCAGTCACAAAGAGCTCTGCTTTTATATCACACTGCTGGTGGAAGAATTCAGGTTTTTATGGTTGGCAGATCACACTTTACCCTATTTAGACCTAATCAGAGGGAAACGCAAGCAAATAAAGCAAATATTATCCATAAAGAAGGTTCAAGTCAGCATTTGCCAACTGCAGACAAGTATGAGCTCACAAATGCAGAAGGAAATCTGCCTCCCTCCGGACAAATGCAGACGAACGACCAAATGTCACAGCTGGCAAATTGTTGCATGAGTGCAGAATGCATTTAACCCTTTCCACCCACCCGCCCCCAAAATCCATTACAGGATCTTTTACTTTTCCTGAACTCCTCCCCTGACACATGCATGTGGATGGTATTCAGCCTTATACAAAAAAAGTAGACAACCAGAGAGAAGCAGCCCCAGACAAGGTGCCTGCGTGGTTATAGCCTACCCGGCAGCAGTTCCCAGGGCCGTACAGCCTCATAGCCCATCAGGGAGGCATTTCCTCTCCATAGCAGCATACGTGAGAGGCAGATGATGTGTTTGAATTACAGACATGAAGGTCTGGTCTCTTACAGTCCCAGTGACAGGCGAGTTATTTGCAGCTTCACACAATTATCCTTTTTACCACTAATTTTTAGGCCTTCACAATAATTTTGCCAGCTGCTTAAATCTCCAGTCCATCTTTCCTCCTTGTTGACAAATAGAGTGTGCCTAGTTTTGCTTTTTTAAAAGTTACTTTGAAAAAGCCAGCACAGTAATTCCCTTTGAACAGCCAGACCACGTGGGCTCAAGCTTGAGAGTTCGAACAGCAGCTGTTGCAGAAAATAACCTATTCATTAGGCTTCCAAGGAGAACCGATCAAATTACTCGATAGAAATAATTTATCTAACAATTTTCTTTTTGCAGATAATCTACATGCAGGCCACTTTCACCAGGGAAAAACTAATTTTTAATTTTTTTATTTTTTACAAAAATGTGTTGGAAGTTTTGCTGTTTCTGTAGATGGTTGCTAGGAGCAGTCATTATTCGTGGGTCAGTATTTGTGCCGTGAGATTGGCACGTACTATTGTTTCCACACTCTGCTGAGATGACCTACACTGTGAAACAGGCCTGAATAAAATTGCTGAGGCTTTGTCTTTCCTCTGTAGGTAGCATTCTGAGAGGTGGATGTGGAAAAGCTGGCATGGGGAATACTGATATTGCAAGGCTCTTTCTCCCCACCAATATGGGGCAAGAAGGGGAGAACACTTGACATTACAAATTGATCCCAAATTTAAGCCTGCCTGAGTTCTTTCTTTGGTTTGAGATAGAAAAATATGTATATATCTGCTGGCTGTTTAGCAAGTTTACATTCCATTTTCTCTTGTCATGCTGACACAAATGATTTGCTTTTGTGTCTGGATTGCAATTTGCAAAGGGTGCAGTGACTACTCTTAGCCATTCTTATTTGATTAACTATCTAAAAGCCAGTTCTTCAGCAGTGGGTAGGAAGTTCCTCATCAAGTAGCCCAGAGCCTGTAAATAACAGAAATTTGCTTTTTCTGTGCATGAATGGGATCCACCAATCTCCATTTCATGCTAAGCTACCAAACCCACTGGCGAGGGTCCAAGAAGGCCCCATACCAAGCCCTGGGGGCTCCAGGCTCCCCCTTCATGCAGGCCAGAGCTTGGCAGGGGCTCTGACAGCAGGTCAGCATGCTCACCCACTGCTGAACACAGGCTCAGCCCTGAGGATGGTAGCTCTGTTGCCCCTCAGCATGTTCATGCAAAGCCACAGGACAACATTTGATGATGCCAATTAATTTGCACAGCAGCAAGACCCAGGCACCTTGGCCACAGACCCACTCATCAACAAGCGTGAAGGGGCTCTCTGGTCCCCACAGTGCCACCCTCCTGCACGGGACCCTCAGTTACAGCCCTCATCTGCCTTTAGAAAGGAAAAATTTCCCTCCCTGTGATGCAGTGCATGTGTCAGCCTGCGGCGCGATGATTGATGACACAGCTGCTTCTGCAGCCCCTGTCGGAGAGCTCTAATTTAATTAATGGCTTTCGGCATGTGTGTAACGTAACTCCTGCAGCACCTCTGTGGCCCGGGGGAGCACGGGGATGGCAGGGCGGCTGCTCCTGGCACCGGCAGGGAAATCGCAGGGTGGCGAGACAGATGTGCATACACAAGGGCCAGATGCGACTGGGCACCTCTCGGGTTTGCGTTAACCTTCACGTAGGCAGGGGCACATGGAGCCTTCATTCGCTGATCCTCCCTCCTCAGGCCAACAGCAGCAGCCTCCCAAGTTGCTGGGCATCTGCTGCCTGTCTGCCATGTCCTCAGGAAAGCTGCGAAGAGCTGAGAAACACCCCATGGGCCACCTGATGTGTCTCACTCAGCTTTGTGCCTGCAATGCACAGGTGGAAACACCTGGACCCAGAAGCAGGGTTGTGGGTTAGCAGGTGGGAAGGAGTCATTTGTTTTCCCTTGGATTGGCAGCTAGAGGAGATCTGAAAGGGTTAATGATGTCTGCTCAGTCCAGATGTACAAAAGGGAAAAAAAAGGAAAAAAGCTGTGCTAAGCTTTCCTGAAATCTGGAGAACTCAGAAGAATGTGGCAAAAGTATTTCCTAGTAGTGAAATACTGCAGGATGGCTTTTGTCTTCTACCACAGTGCCTTAGGACCCTGTCAGGAGTAGGGAATGTGAGGCCAGACCACAAAACAAGAAAGCAGCTTAAAGCTGGATAACACAACTCTCCCCCACCCCTCCCCCAACCCTCCTCAAATATCCATCCGAGTTTAGTGTATGAACCTACACCCAGAACTCCCACACCTAACTCAGTTGTGGCTAGAGAGAAAGAATATTGCCAAAATATCAAATAAATTAGAACCCATTTTGGTGAATAGCTGCCTTGGGAGAAGGACTTGGGGGAGTTGCCTGCAGGTCCCAGCTTAGTGGGGTTTCCCCTGTCTTCCCAACCTTTGAGTCTCACCACCAATGAAGGCTCCAGTGTAACCCTCGAGCTTGGTACCACTACACTCCTCAACAAAATAACTAAGCTCAGCCTTCAGGAGAAAAGCTGCTGTCTTCCAGACCAAGAGTTTGCAGTTCAAGAAAGAGCCATCAACAGAGACACTAGTATGTTTTTTGTTTGCTATTGAAAAGGAAAAAGAACAAGGGCGAAGGAAAAACCTCAGAGAACTTCCTTCAGCTCCCCAAATGGTCCCCAGCTGAATGGGTTTGGGAAAAAGGATAAACATTTTTTTTCTTCAGCATGCCCTGCAGCATTTGTCCATCATTTTCTTTGAGATGAGCCAGTCTCGTTTAACTCCAATATTTACTGGTAAAAATATTCCTCTATCTTGTTTTCCCGGAATTTTTCACCCTGACACTGTAGTCAGGCATTTCTGAAGAGTATTTGCTTCTGTTCACCAGAATCTTCAACTTTGGACCAGGTTTAAAAATAGTATGCTTCCACAGTTTTTTGGGGTTTTTTAGGTTTTTTTCCTTCCCTTGCTGTTTTCTTTTCATTACTAAGATACAACTAGAAAGAGGGAAAGAGACAGAGATTCTCCTTTGTTTTGAACTTTCAGTTGGACCAAAGACTTGTGCTTCAGAAAAGCAATGCTGCTCTCCCAAAGGCCATCCTTCACTTCTGTTGTGCCTCGTTGCCTCACCTCCCTACATGAGAGAAAACCCCCAACAATATCATCTCCCTCGAGCTCTAAGAAAACAGGTAATGATGCATGGATGTGCAATTTCAAAAATGTGCACTGACTTTTTACAAATATGCCAACTGTCAAAAAAAAAATAAAATTAAAAATCAGACCTAGTCAATATTTAAACCTTGAAGTCTTCAATAGTACCAACTCTGAACTGCAGCCTCTGTTATAGCACAGCAACTTGCCCAATATTTTTTGTTTAGGGTTTACCCCCAAAATGGGACCTGGTACTTGACCCAAAAGATGGTTTGCTTATAATTACTAGTCTGTTGCCAGCCTACTGCTGACCCACTGTCAGCAACCCTTGAATGTGTCCTGTGTAAGGTTTTTATAGGTTTTCCTATTCAAAAAGCCTTACAAAACTATAGCTTTGGTTGTATAATGACCTGGCCATATGTACAGAGATGTCCAGTGTGAAGGACTCTGTGCTTACATGAAGGCAAAGTGACACCAATTCCTTCTGAGCTAGGTACAGAAGCCAAGCTATAGATGTAAATACATTGATAAGTCAATAGAAATCTGTGCAAACTCTCTGTGTTGAGTTATATCGGTTCTCATTTTCCTATAGATATATGTATTTATGGCTGTACCATATGCTGCACACCCAAAGATTTACTATCAAATGGATGTGCAAATTGAGATAGCTGCACACCATGTCTAGTGGGCATATATATACATATATATGTAAGTATAGGAATGAAAATATATACATTTTATTTTTGCTTAAGTATGAAAGTGTGAGTGTATAAACCCGCAGGGCTTTTTGTGTATTCTTGCTTGCACACATAATCAGTGTGCATACAGGGATGTCAAAGCAGGGTAGCAGACAAAATACAGTTACACATTATGTATGCTAGCACAAACATAGGTGTCTGTGCACCTGGGTGTAAACGCTGAGCCACGCCCGGTGCCGATGGCTACTGCGCAGGCAGAAGCGGGCAGGGAACGGG
This sequence comes from Manacus vitellinus, assembly GCF_001715985.3. NCBI lineage: Eukaryota > Metazoa > Chordata > Aves > Passeriformes > Pipridae > Manacus > Manacus vitellinus. Next base: position 43,905,717 of record NW_021938789.1, on the reverse strand, counting down.
CAAATCAATGTTGTCAGAGAGGCCGCTGGGGTAGGTGCTGGGGGGGTGGTCAGGCCAAGCCTGCGGGCTGCATGGGCTTGTTCAGCTCCTAATTTACCCTTCTGGGCTATGATTGAAAGCAAACAGGACATGGTTCACTGCAGAAAGGCTTGAGCCTCAGGGTGTGTGTCTGTCTGTGCACCGGTGTACCGGGCAACGTCCAGGCATCAGTGTCAACCCAGTGTCAACCCAGTGTCAACCCTTGGCCATCCTTTTGTGGCTTATTTTAATAACTTCATCAACTTGCACTCCTCTGCTTTTCATTGAAGGTATCCCAAATCACATTTGGACAAAGCAATTTGGAAACATATTTTACTGGGAGAAACCAAATAGAAATAGGTTCAGAAGTAATCACATGCATGCCACGCATTTTCTGGTTTCTTTCATAAGGTTTTTCAAACTAGAGCTATTTACACTAACCATGCTTTGCATTTTCACAGGATTACAGGCTACACTTCCAGTTCTGTGCAGGGGGCTGACTCCCCCATGGCTGTAACGCACTGGTGTGCCCAGCTGCCCACCCATTCCCCTTGCATGGGCATCCTAGCTCTGCAAACCCAATCTTCCCAGAACACAATGGTGCTCCATGACTCCACCATTTAAGGCAACAGAACTGCTGTGGGACACTGCCACAGTGGAATCCCCAGGTGCCTCTGCCAGGGTGGCTGGAGCCGGGAGAGTGCAGCAGTGGCACAACCCACCACTGTCCCTCTGACCTGGAAGGCAGCATAGAGCATGGCACTGCTCTAATGGAGGGCCAGGTCTGAGAGGTAGGCTCTGATCTCACCTACCTTCACGTACAATCCACAATATCACATTAAAACTTGGTATTTTTCCCCCTGGACTTGGTACAAAATAAATCAGAAGTTCAAGCCTCCTACCTTTCAGATTAGTGTTTTCCCTCCTCCTCCACACTTGATGAAATATCTCTTTTTTCCAGTGTTCAGTTGGCATTTGTGAAAATTACACCACAGGGGATAAAAGCCCAGTTTTCTGTTCACGTGTAACACACTTGCATTGGCAAAGAACTGGGCTGAAGGGCTCAGAGGGAAGGATACGCAATAGGAAGGGGAAAGCACCTGTGAATTTCCTTTATTAAAAGATGAGAGGGAAGTGCGTTATGTCTTCTCTGAAGCTGCCGGAGAATTGTTTTCATATAAAATATTTGAAAAGTTTGCTATGTGGTATTTCATCGGTCTTTCAGGAAAAAATTATGAGTATTATTTACTTTGTTCTAGAAATATTTTAAGAATTTAAAAGTAATCCCTGTTTTATAGGCATGGTATACTTACTCTCTTTACATATGCTGTAAAAGCAAAAATACTTTATATGTCTTATTCAAATCTATAAAATATCATTACAGAAAATTGTTACTTTTATTACTCAAGCTGATCTTTTATGAATAGCTACTCCATTAGATTTATACACTGACTTTTTAGAGTTAGAAATGACACTGTAAAGCACAGGAATAGCTGGAATATTTATTTAAAAGCTGCATTACAAATAATTTTCTGATAACAATTCTTTTTCTGCTCAGCTTATTACTTTATTGTTTCCCAGCTCTTTTTCCCCAAATAAATTACAAGGTGTAAATCCAGCACTTATAGTGACAGATGTTGGAGGAACTTTGAGGTCCTCCAGAGTTTCTTTCCTTCTTGTCCCTACAACCAGCAGACATTTCCCACCCAGCAGAATCTGTCCCCCACTGGGCTCAAGGGCAGGGTCCTGTCAGACAGGAGATGCACTAATGCAAGTTGTGAGCAGCTGTCTAAGGTGAGATGCAGAGCTGCAGTTTGCAGTATTTGAGGATGGCTGGAAACCATTTCAATTTTAGTATGCATGTGAAGGTATATTTATTTATTTCCATGCTCACAGACATGAACACACATGTAGACCTCCCACACTTCTATCTGGGGTGTCCCAGACAAGGAACTGTAAGTATAACAGATAAAGGCAAGTCCAGAAAAACATCAGTAAAATGTCTGCAGCTGTACTGCAGAACCTCTGGGATTTCCATGTCTCCCCTAACCCAAACCCCTCTCCACCTGACCTTAGTGCCTGAAATACTCAACTTCCACACAAATATAATTTTCAGGTCCAAAAGACAAGTCTGACAAAACTGGGTAGCTCTACATCTGCAAATGCCGCCTTCTCACCATGGCATGAAACCCTAATGATACGTTGCAGTCCACTATACACCATCACTGCCACATCAGCATAATGTATTGCAACACATTAGTAGGCTGTCCAGTGAAGTGGTGGGGTCACCACCCCTGGAGGTACTCAGAAGAGAGTGTAGATGTTGCACTGAGGGACATGGTTTAGTGTGGGCTTGGCAGTGTTAGGTTTATGGTTGGGCTTGATGACCTTAGAGGTCTTTTCCAACCTGAATGATTCTATTACTCTAACAGCCACAGCCACTTGCAAGCTCTGAGGTGAACAGGAACAAGGACCTTCTGGATACTAGGACTACCAGAGGAATTTCAACAATCCCACTAGTCATGGGCAAATACTGGATTTAAGGTGGCTGGGAATATATCTGTCTTTGAAGACAGGTGGTGAGCTTGTACAGCAGGTTTCCCTATGTGACAGATTCCTATTTGTTCTCCCAAAGCCTCCAGTGCAGCTGCTGCCAGAGACAATGCTCTGGACTAGCTGGACAGCTGGTGGTGCTTCCGCATCCCTTGGCATATCTCTTCCTTTCACCTCCTCTATTTCTGCATTCATTCTCTATGTTTTTTAAGAGGCCGAGGAACAGAAACCACAAGGTTAGAAACAGCATTTCAGCCAGCTCTCAAATATTGTGAAGCTTTACCTGGCAGGTGCTGGTAACTACCCTCCTGGCTGTGGTGCTTGAGCTGTACAGCAGGTAAATGTGGTCCCAGCAGCCAGAAATAGTCACAAAACTTGCCATAATTCACCCTGAAATGCTAACAAGCAGAGAGTACAGCACTAAATACCTGGATGTGAAAGCAGAAATGTCTCTCTGTGTGTTCAGGCCTCAAAAGAAGAGAACATTTGTATTGCATTTTTGAGCTAATGACAGAAAACTTTACCCATTGAGATAAAAACAATAAAAATAAAAGGATTTTGGCCTATAACACTCGTATCTTACAGCTTCAGGCATCCTATTCCTCTGCCTGTCACTTTTATACATGCATATATAAAAAGTGCGATAGCCTGCCACTTTCTACATATAAAAATTTTATAGCGGGCACCAGTGGCGACCACTATATTTTAGTGCACAAAAAAAAATTTCCATGAGGACACTGCCTTGATTTTGCCTACTTATAGTTTCACAGAACATTACATTTAGCGATCAAGATGTTGGTGTTTGTTCCCTACGCAGAGGTTAAGGGACAGAGGAAAGTGCTCTCTTCAAAGGAAAATTATTTCAGCTCTCTTTTTCCATACAGGAATGAGAGAGCTTTTTCCTCTATTATTTATAACATACTCTTACAGACAGCTACCATGTTTGGCTGGGTTGGGTTTTTCTTTTTATTTTGAAACAAAAGTAGATTTGATTTATAGGAATGCAGTAAGCTAAACTTGCATACTGAGGCTACACAAGGAGTTTTCCTCATGTATTCTTGACCAAGCATCTATAAGAGCACTATACCACGTTCAAGTAGGAGCTAGAGCAATACTAAACTATGACAAGCTCAGGAAGGGTACAGCAAGGAGCTTGTAAGGCCTCTCAGTCAAGCATTATTAGAGTGTCCTCCCCTTTCTTTTGTTTCATTGGCAGCAACAGGATTAACAGAGGTTTTTGTTGAAATCTAAAGAGAGGATTGAGGGGGTGCCAAAGAAAAGCCACCCACGACCATTTCCACAGCACTCCGCTGCTACTGAACTTCCTGCATGGTTCTGGGCAAGTCCAACACCTGAACTTCTCCCGAGAAATGGGGGGACCCAGTGCCATCCTATGCACTTGGGGTGCACTGCTTGGGCAGAGCCTACTCCTGCCAGCTCTGGGTACATTTATGGGGTGTAACAGGTGTAACATTCACCATATGGGAGCTATAAATGACCAACAAGGTTTGGGGCTTGAGTTACTGCTGAGAGGGTTTTTCCTTCTAAATTTGTGAGATGGACCATTTGGGATGAATCAGTACTTAAGCATCTATGTGTTTCTGTGGCACAAGTGAATGAATAAATAGCATTGCTGAAACAATAAACACCCAAAAAGTAGGATAATGATTAAAAAAAGAAAAAACCCTCTACGGAAGTCAGCACCTCCTTCTTCTCCCCCAGAGTTTTATGTTTCAGCCCATCTATTTTATCCCTCTACCCTCCCCATTGACAGTAGAGAGCACTGCAGCTTGTACTCAACTACTCAGCTCAACTACTCATAAGGTTGTTTTCCAGCTGGGCTCTGGACTGACTCCTTCCTTTCCATTTGGAGTTTGACATTCTCACCCCCAATACAGCAAAAATATGTGGTTTTCAGAGACCCTCTGTGAGCTGAAGGAGTTTCCCATCCTTGAAAAGTCAGATTTATTTCTAGGTAGGAAATACACTTGGTATGCCAGCATGGAAGATGAACCTACTGTATCCTCATAACCTACTTATGACTACTTATCTATTAATGAATAAGGCCTCGGGAAGTCAGGTTTAAAACAAAAACAAAATTGATAGCTAGGAGAAATAAAAAAGAAAGTGAATTTTCAAAAGCACTTAGCATCAACTTCTAATGAGTACATTGATTTCCAACACCATTTCCAGTTAAATAGCTACAATATATGAAATAGGCCATAAATATAGAGAAGTTCTAATACTAAATCATAAGCACCTCATACCTAATTCCTCTGGTGGTCCTTTAGACCAAGGCTGGAGCATGTGACTAAGTATTTGGAAAACCTTCATTTTTAGCACTCAGTTTGAGGCACTTTGTGTTCTCTCATAATTTGGCAGTTAAGGAAACCAGAAATCCTAGCTCTTAAAAGTTTGCAGACACATCAGAAAAATCCTGGTATTCAAACAAAACAGCCTGAGAGGGCTGGCCATCCTAGATGGCAAAAAGCAGGATGCTGGAAGGTAAAAATCCCGTTCAATGGCAACATGCAGAAAACGAAGTCAGTAAGTAGTGAAATAATTTTAAAAGGTCAGTGTGTAGGAAGCAGACATTGAAAGGGAGAAAAAAAAAATCTAAATAAATGTAAATCCATTCAGTCTTGCCTCCTACAAGACATTAAATATTTTCCAGCAGCACTGTGCTAGCTGCTCTGTGTACCCAGGCTCCGAGGAGCGTTTCTGCCTGCTTATACACCAGTTGTTGTGGAAAGGCAAAAGACCCCAAAAGAGGGAGTTCCAAATGGCAGCATCTTGCCAACCTCTCACAGTGCTGCCAACCACTGCTTTTTTGTCTACAGCTAAACTGGGGTAGTGGTTTAGGTTGGTTTTTTTTTCCCCCCAGTGTCTCTTGGCTCTGAAATTAATTCCTTTGGGATTTGAAAGTGCCAAGATGCTCTGACCTCTAGCTTGTGCTCTCTGGTCAGGGTTTTTTTGTGGTGTGTTGCCAAGGTGATGGCTGGAAAGCCTCAGGATGTCCCAGAGGGAGGGGTTTGGGCTAATTTTAGGGAAGGAGGAATTGTATCAATTGGATGGGTTTGTGTTTTCAGGGCATGATCTTAATTTTCTACACTTAAGGGATCTATTAAGGCACTCTGAGCCATCAAGACTGGGCTTGGAGCACTTACCTAAGGCTAAGCCACTGACAAATGCAGATACAAAGAAAGGTTATGGTTGGAGCTCACCATTCGTAGAGGTTGTGTGCGGGTACTGGGCATGCAGGATGCAGTGCACAGGAGCCCACTCCAAAATTCACCTTCTCCAGCATCCACAGCCCCAGTGCAGGGGACAATGCTGGTCAATTTACTCTGGCCTCTGTGAGTTTCTCTTTCATGCAGATACCAATGGGTGGGACAATTAAAATCACTGGAAAATGAATAAATTAAATATGGGACCCTTTTTTTCTGTTTGAAACATTTTTGTTCAGCATTTTCAGGCTTCACTGAACAGCTGGGATAGGTAGTTTATCTCTTTTCCTTGACTTACATATCTTACGTAGTAAAGGAAATGTGGAGGAAACAGTGTACAGTGTGCTAGTTTGGGCTGGGAAAGAGTTAGGTTTTTTCATAGTAGCTGGTATGGGGCTGTATTTTGGGTTAGTGCTGGAAGCAGTGTTAGCAACACGGGTATGTTTTCCTTATTGCTGAGCAGTGCTTGCACAAGAGTCAAAGTCTTTTCTGCTCCTCGCTTCACCCTACCAGCAAGGAGGCTGGGGATGCACAAGGAGTTGGGAGGTGACACAGCTGGGACAGCTGACCCCAGATGTCCCAAGGGATATCCCACACCATATGGTGTCACTGCCAGCACATAAAGCAGAGGGAAGGAGAAGAATTGGGGGGACATTTGGAGTGATGACATTTGTCTTCCCAAGTAACCATTATGTGTAACAGAGCCCTGATTTCATGGGAATGGCTGAACTTCCAACTGGAAGTGGTGAATGAGTTCCTTGGTTTGCCTTCCTTGCATGTGCAGTTTTTTGCTTTATCTATTACACTGTCTTTATCTCAACCTACGAGTTCTCCCACTTCTAGACTTTCAGTTCTCTCTTCCATCCCGACATGGGTTGGGAGTGAGCGAGCAGCTGCATGGGGTTTAGTTCCTGTTTGGGTTAAACCACAACAAAGATATGGGCATATTGAGGGGCCACACAATAGAAGATGCTGATAATCAAGCTAGAAGATGATGTTGCTTTCTGCCCTCAGACTGTTCTAAGTACCTGCTCAGCTGGTTGGTTAAGCCAGGTTTCTCTTGGGGAGAAAAAAGTTCCCTTTTTGTCGTTGGTGCTGGGCTGTGCTTACGAAACATATGCAAAAACAGCCCACGCGCCTATGGTTATGGAAAAAATCCCTCAGGAAAATTGGGAAAAGAATGGATGTTTTCTATCTTTTCAGTCACAGGCTGAAAGATAAAGAAAAGAAAAAAAACCAACAACATAGTAGCAGCTACACTGAACAGCTCTCTCCAGTCATTTTTATCTATAAGAGGAGCTCTGAGGGGGGCCTCCCATGGGTGCTGCCACTGTGCTGTACACCCTGCCAGAGCAAGGTGTATAACATCCATATGTGTTTTGGAGTCCCACAGGACAGTGTCTGGAAGAAATCTTGGTGGAACAGAGAAAAGGGGGCCAGGTATTGAGTCATGGTGTGAATTCAGTTGTTGACCATGAAAAGTGTGGCTGAGAATCTAATTTTTGGTGTTACTTTGCAACACTTTGGTGAAATACCGCTTTTCTCGATGAAGACAAGCAGCCTCTGGATGGGCAGTGGCAGCCTCACGCGTTGCAGATTTGCATGGATGAGGAGATCAAGTCAGCATGAGCACAGCGGAACCAGCCACGGAGAAAGAAGCCCACACACCTCCTAGGTGATCAGACCAGCTTCTGGCAGGTTAATTGTTAGCCACGGTGTGCACTCACACGTGCTGGGCACACAGGGCCCTTCCCTGCTGTATTACCATTGTCGGCAAGCAAACATACCCTGTGCCAAATTCATCCCCAGCCAGTGGAGTTGCACCAGGGTGCAGCAGGACCTGGACATGGCAAGCTTGTTTTAAGAGGATGCTAAAGGTCGATGCAGCGTGTTAAAGAGGAAGAGCAAGGTCGGGGGGGGGACAAAGCCAGGGGAGGAGGTCGCAATTGCGCTATTGAGGCCACGTCAGCGAGACAGAGGAGCATAAACAGCCGCGGAGCAAAATGAAGGCAGAGCATTTAAAGCCGGTGTGTATTTTCGAGGCAGAGCGAGAGACATCTACCGGTTCCCGCATCCCTGCCGCCGGGGCCCCCTCCCACTAATTACGGCAAGGTTTCCTCTCCCTTTCAGCTGACAGCCGGGGAGCGTAATTAGAGTCTAATAAAACCCCGAAAAGTCAGAAATGCAAAAAAGCGGGCTAAACAATAAACACCGGGGGCTGAGGAGGGGCGGGAGCGTGACGGCCGGGTAATGCCTCGGCTAAACGGTGCGCGCATTGACACTGTCACCGCGCCGGCAGCCCCGAGCGCGCCGCCAGCCCGCTGCAGACAGACAGCTCGAATTAATCCCAGGAGGCGCGCGTGACAGGCGAGCCAGGCAGACAATTAGAGTGAAGGAGGAAATTGGAAATGGCAAAGGTGTGAACATATGTCAAATTACAACTAAATGATAAATTACAATTCTGTCATTGAAATAAGCGGTAATTAAGAAAGATTTCAGCTAGCCCTCTCTTGGAGGAAAGAGAGGAGCGAGAGGGGTAAGCAGATTTTTCTCCCCCCCCCCCAATTTATTTTCTTTTTAATAATATAGTTTGGATGTGCTGGCTGTATTGTTTCCATCCATTGCATACATTGGGGCTGGTTCATCCTCTTTCTTTCTGACTTGCATTCATGCACTTAAAATATAATACCTTGCTTCCCCCTCCCCCTTCCCCATCCCCCTGCCTGGCAGAGTGATGGTGTCAGAAATGAACAGGGAGCTGATAGCAACTGATAAAAACCCATATGGAGGGATTAAAAAAAAAAAAAAAGCCCACCCTGACCCTCCCCGTTCTGTTTAAGCCGCCGCACTCTAATTATTTTAAACAAGCCTGGCACAGCACAGCTGACAATTAGGAAACCCTGCTTGCAGGCCCGGGGGATTCATGCGAGCTCTCATCATCATTGCCGGCTCCACGTCCTTCCCATTTTGGCACTGCGATGGATGAAGGCAGGCGGGGCTGCCTGCCCTTCCAGCCCACTCTGCTGAGATTCAAACCAGTCAGAGAATCACGGCTTTGGAAGGCAGAATCCCAACTCAATTCAGGGGCTGCGATACCTGAGGCCTCTCTGGCCCCTGGGCACATCCGCAGCAAGTTATTTCCAGAAATGGGATTTCTCCGGCATATGACTGCTATTCCCCAGCCGGTGTTATCTGCAGAGAGCCCATGCCAGTAGTTGATGGCGCTTCTCCCCACAGAAGGGAAAAGCGCGCCTGGGTAATGATGAATGTTTAACTTCATGGTAGCACATTTGTCATGTGAAATTAAAATAATGTTGTGTAAACAGCACCTTTCTGCTGCTCTGGATCTGGAGATCCGGAGGTGTTGTGCAAATACAAATGAGGTGAGGGGATTTAGTTATCCTCTATATGCACAGGTAGACTCTGTACCTCAACAGGACCTGTTTATACATAAAACGGTTATTGCAGAAATTTATCTATTAGCAATAATTGTTTAAAATCCACTAAAGCTGGTTTAGTGCACAAATCAATATTAAATCTCTACAAAGCTATCGGCTCCCTTTGCGTTTCATTATATCTATTAGGTTTAATTAATCTGCAAATAGAGTGACATAAAGATTTTTTTTAAAAAGCAAGATAGGCTAATTACAGGTCAAAGGCTTTTTATATGCACCCTTATCATTCCTTACGTATATGTCCATTATACACAAATGAGTTAGAGATGGCCTATAGATACATTTGCACACAGATGTGCTGGCTTTAAAATGTAAGGTTTTGCACCAGACCTCTAAACTTAAACAGGAGAGGAGAAGGAATAAAATAATTCAAAGAGTTAAATGTATCAGTGTGCTTCCCTGACAGCAAGGTTGGCGCTGGTGACCATCATCGGGGGATAAATCATTTTGCAGCCACTGCAGCCAGAAAGAGAAGTTCAGATCCTGGAGAGCTTAATTAGGAAGCATGTTAAAAGTGAAAGGGTGAGAGTCATGTTAATTATGTGGGGTTCCTCTTGGAGCAAACCCAGACAGCAACTGCGCTGTAAGGCTAACGTAGCACCATGTTGTTCCCTGAATTAATCAACCCACGTTACTGGTATGACACAATTGCTTATACAAAAACCCCATCCAAATGCAATTGCAAATTGCAGGTGGAAGTTTGGATTTGATTGTACTTGATTACTGTGATGTAACCATACGTTTTTGGAGCAGCTTCATGCTCCAAATGGTATTTCAGACTCCAAGTGGGTGTTATAAGAGTTCTCCTGTCTTGACATATATATCCAGCCTGAAGGTTATGACCAGATTCTGAGCACTGTTGGGTTTTTTTTAATACCCTTAGAAAGGTTTGTGGCATTGAAATCTCTTGGTTATGACACACAAGAGAACTTCTGATATGAGGTCCCAAAGGCTTTATAGATTAGCAACCCAGTAAATTTTTCTGCTTTGTCCTGTTGTTAAGGGCTTAAATAATGTTAAAATCATAAATGTGGGATAGATATATGTAACCTCTACAATTCCTGCCTCAAAATTAATGATGATGATGATGATGATGATGATGATGATGATGATAATAAAGTTTTACTTCAGTAATCCCTTAGTAATTAGGAATTAGGATTGTCGGGACACTTGCAGCTGTGAAGATACTGCTGCTCCCTGAAGCCCTTTACCTCCCCCACTTCAGCCCTCTGGAATCACCACAGCCCTCAAGGAAGCCTGAATTTCTGGAAAAATCTTTGTCAGCATGACACGTTTTCAGACATTTGCCCCCAAACATGTGTGATCCACTGGCAATTTTTCCTTTGGGAAGCCAGCGAGCAGACTATCGGGAGAGGGCACAGACTAGTTTCACAATCAGACCCCTCTCTGAGGTTCAAAGGGGGACAGTTCACCCTTACAGGTGCTTCCTTGTTCAGACATCATCTTACTCAGGGAGACAGAGGAGAGTTTTGAACGTGGCATTTTTTTCTAGAGTGATGGAGAACCCCATACCAGCACCTATAAAAGCCCTATATGTGTACTAGTCAAATCTCTGTCAAATCTCTTCTAGTGACAAAGACCTCAACGATATGCTTTTCCTACATACTCTTGGTTCAGAAGAGGAAAACCCTATTTTTTACACTCCTCTGTGGGCTTGTCCCCCCAAACCCCTTTCCTATTAGTATTACTTACTGCTCCAAAATTTCCATAAATCACAGTTTTCAGCTGTGATATTAGTCTATCAAGATCTGAGGTGCAATCAATAAGGTTTTACTAAGCAGTCCTTATAAATGATATATTAGAGTAGTTCACAAAGGAGGTCTGAAGCACTTCATCCTACCCATAATGTTAAGTGTAAAAGAAAATAGAGAAACCAGTGATATCAGCAGGGAAACGGTCAATTTGACTGGTGAATGTACCCTGTTCTCTTGCCCTCTCTTCCTCCACCCACTCACCCCCACATGCCTGAAGTGTAGGAAGGTCAGCCTGTACTTGTATTTCAAAAATAACATATGGAAACTACCGTACAGCTGATGTAATTTCCAAGCTTTTCTCTTGGTTTAGATTTTGGAGGATTCAAAATCCAAAATTCTGCAGAGAGACCTCAACCCACTGGAAATACCTAGAGTAGGTGTCAGGAAAGGAGCTCTGCGGACACTTCCACAAGAACCAATTTCTCCCAGTGTGTTTCTGCCTTAACCCCACAGATATTTGATATTGTGTCACTGAGCCTGAGACAAAAAATTAAAAATGCATCTCTGCCTTTGTCTATCTGTTCTTTGACGTGGGGGAAAGAACAGGAAGCAGGGAGCATCTTATACATGTACTGGCCTGCTAGACGTATTAAAATGCATCATCAGCAGCTGTCATTAGCCACTCCAAACACTGGGTTATGGCAAGGAAAGCAGAGCTTATATGCGCAACAAGGGGCAAAACAGCATTTAAAGCCAGGAATATATTTGGCACTGACAGCACTCTGAAATCATTTGGCATGAGAATGTCACCCTTTACATGGATGTGTCGAGTATGTTGTTTGACCCTTTGTGGCTGTAGGTCTACAGCTGGGTGTGATTATCACACATGGAAAATGGATTTGCAGGAAAGATGGCCTGTGACAAATATTAGACAACCACTGACCATTTGAGGCAGTTCCTTGTAGATTCAAAGCAACAAAGATAAGAGCAATGCACTAGTAATTCAGGCTATTTTGAAAATCTCTGAAGATATATTCCAAAATTAACTGCATATAAGGTAAAAAAGAAACTGCATGAGCTATAGTTTACACAACATTCTTTCCATGGTTTAAAAAAAACAAACAAACTCACAACCATTTTCTCATTATAAATACTTTAGCTTGACAATCTACAACACTATTACCAAAGATTTTATATCCTGACAAAAGCCCAGCATTATGGCCTTCAAGAATCTTGTAGTAGACCACAGCTGGTTTTAGCATTTTAGAAAACCAAGTTTAGCTTACATTTCAGATTAAAAGAATATAAAACTAGTAGTTTTACTCCTGCCATGCACATTAGGTCATGCTCTAATAAAAAGCAGCTGACTGCAACAAACAAAGTGGATTCGGACAACTACAACCTCCTTCATGCTGTGTTTATTTTAGAGATTAGAAACAGGCAGGAGCACACCAAGTTTGCAAATGTCAGGCACTGCATATACGTCTGAATTCATAAAAATGGCAGGCTAACTTCGAATATTGTTTTATAGATTAATTTCCTCCCTGTCCTTCGCCATCCCTCCACACCTTCAGGAAACCTCCTGTGATAGCAGCCACTTAACTTTTACCATGCCTCTCCAGTCAAGCTGTTCTGGCCCTGACTCAGATAGCTGTCTGCAGCTGCCAAAAGTTGATTTATCTCCCCACCAGGGTTGCAGATGATGACCAAAACACTAGAATAATTTAAGATCTGTGGTTGTCTGTATAATCTAATTCCTCTCTGCCCCTCCCCCCCGCGCCTTATTTTTTTATTTTCAAAACCTATAGGTGTTTTACAAGACAAAATAATGCTCCAGCCTATCTTCTTCCCACCAGTGTTCTTTGAACTTCATTTCATACCCGTAATGCTATGGTAGCAAAAACATCTGAAAAGGATACAGCAATTCACAGCAAATTAAAAAAGCATGTCCCAGAGTCTATGCAAAAATTTATAGTCAGCAAATGAGTACGGAGAATCCGGTACACAAATCATATTGATTCAGCAAATATTTGGCAGGTATCCTGACATGCCCCGCAAGCCCAGAATAAAATAGGACTGAGAAAAAAGAAAAGGTGGAAAAAAAAAAGAAAAAAGAGAAAAAAGCTGAAGGAGGAGATAAGACCTGAGTTGTGCTGTTTGGAGAGGAAGCAAGAGCATCTTGCACCATTTTCTCGAGAGGGAAGGCAGGCGCTGCAGACCAGCAGCAGACCTGTTGTTGTATGTCCATCAATGACAGCGTCTGCAACATTCACTGGCAACAGCAACGTCAGCCCTGCTCCCCCCTCACACCCCAAAGTAAGCTCTACAGCCATGGGCCCAAAGCTGTTGCACAGGGCCTGAGGACACCCTTAAGCATGATCATGTCATACTCTCAGACACCATTTTGGAAAAAGGTGGCCAGAAATTACATTGAGACAGAGGTAGAGTAGCACAAGCCCTGCTTCAGGAAGCCTGCTGGGTCCAGCCAGGTCCACTCCACTGGGGAGACCAGCATGGACTTGCAGAACATGGAGAAACTCCTGCCAGGAGCAGCTGCATCAGCATCAATTGGTGGGCAAAAGTGATGGGAGAACCTCCGGAGCCACCCACCGTGGTTCCAAGTTCATTGTTCCAGCCCTACAAGCACGTTCCCAACCCTGCTTTTCTCCCTGGTTTGGGTCCTTCAGGACCACATATAGAGCCCAGCATAGGGGAGTCTTTCCCTCCCATGAGCCTGCAGGTGCCACATCAACACAGTCACCAAGGGGTGATGAAAGCATCCAGAGTACCGGGCTCATACATGACATTGCCACTTCTCCAGCTCACATGCAAAAGGGACTATCATTATCCACTCTTAACGAGACCCTTAATGATGATCCTGTTGCTCAGTGACTAGCGCATTACTGAGAGGTGCATATCCAGAGCTGCTTATAAATCCGTGACCTATTCTAACTTATACTTGCTGAGGACCTGACCCAAAATATTTATTCACTCATGGAAAACAGATACTTCAGGTCTCCTAATGGTCTCCAATGTTCCCAGCTGACCCAGTTTGGAGCGTGAGCTACACTCAGCCCTATTTCAGCACTGAACTCGTTCCATCAGAAATGGTTTCCTTTAAAACTGCTGCTACCAAATGACACACTATGAAATGTTTAGATTTTTCTGAGAAAGAGAGAGAGAAGGGGAGTGGGACTAATCAGAACACATATACCAGGTAAAACGAAATGGGAGTTATGTAACATCAATAGAGCTCCTAATTAATTCAGATTCATTCAGATTTTACAGTCCTCTCCAGAATCAACATTTCTTTTCAGATGAAGGGGAGGAAAATATAAGATAATTCAAAAATACATGTAACCATAGCTTCTGAGCATATTAATGAACAGAAATGTAGAAAAGGCAGGATTTTTTTGGAAGAGCAGAATAGCATCTACAGTGATAGATGCAGAGTACAGCAAAATAGGTCAGTAAAGAGAAATATGTGTAATGAATTATATAAAGCTCCATGTATAAAAATGGATGTATTGATGAAAAGTGATTTTAAAATGAAGACTCAGATACAATTCATTAGTCCTATGGTCAAGACTAATATGCATTCTGCTGTAATAAGCGATGTCATTACAAGTGAATAACAATGCTGTAATGGGCGAGAAGCCTTGCAGGGGGAGGGGACTGATTATCAAGCAGTTAGGAAACCTTTTCTCAATTATTCACGTAGTTTTAGTTGCCTCAGGTGCTGGCAGGGGCCATTTCCAAAAGGCAGTGGCAATGCCAAGGAAGACAAGGAAGAAATTCAAAGGTTGGAGTGGTGATGGGGATGCTTCTGCAGGGACTCCATTAGGGGCTGGCCCACTGGAGCTGCAGTGGGATGCTACTGCATTGTGTGAGCTTGGGAAGCAAAAGAAATCACCCTACTCTTAGCTGTGTGATTAGAAAGGACCTCTGAGCACCCAAGCGCAGAGCAAGTGGGCAAACCTCCAGCTGCATACCCGCTGCATCCCTTTACTGCATCCCCGACGGGCTCATCCCTTGTATGTGCCGCCAAAGCCTGGCCCGCCTGCGGCAACAACCCCCTCTGCTTTTCACACCTCTAATGCCTGCCCAGCAGGCGGGCATCGCGCACAAGCCCTCCTGCTTCCCCTCCTTTGCGCCATCTCCCTTGGCACCGGGGCCCTCCGGCCTACACGGCATCGCCGCACAGGAGTGATGGGCCCGACATGTGCTGTCTTGCTGAATTGGTGTCTCCACGGCCATGGGGGAATGGAGGTGTAATGCTGCGCTGATACCAGCTGAGCAATATAATGTGGTGCCGTTAGGAGCATTACTCATAGCCGATGAACACATACCTTTTCCACCGAAACACATACATTCTGGAAAGAAATGCATAGATCATTCGCTGAAGCACATTTATTATGGCGAAATGTGTACTTCAACTAATGAAACGCATAGATCATACAGTAAAATGATTATGCTCGCACCTAGCAGGCTCAACCATTTATTTATTTTTAACCAACTTATTTTGGTTAGGAGGTTGAGCATGGCCCTCCCCCTCCCAGGGATTAGCAGTCCAAACCTCATCTTTTCTTCGAAAGTGTATTTATTTTCCCATGATACAAACTCAGGTTCCCATCGCAAGCTCACCAAAAATAAATTAGTTGGGAGCCCTCTCTCACAGGAGCTGAGCACATGAGCTGAAGACGGTTTTGCTGCTGAAGATGGATTTTACTACTGTGTATTAGTGGATACTGTATCTGGTGTGCCTGCTAATTAAAAATTATGTCTATGTACCACAAAACATTTTAGGCAGTCTCCCTTAGATGTTAGTTTTGCTGCCCACCTGAGACGTCTTCTACATTCTTATTAGCATCTTCATCCAGAAATAGGTTGAGTCAGTGCCCCTCCAGGGTTAGCCATAAACCAGCCATTCCCAGTACATAAATTCAGTTGGCTCTGCTCGTGCTTGCCCTGAGGAATGAAATAGGTCAAACACTTTGTTTACAACTAAGGAATCCCCTAGTATACATGTGCCAACCATAACCCCGGCTCAGCAATGCTGAGAACGGATGTAAATCCCGGAGTCATGCTATAGCACCAACATCACTGACACACTGACCGACTGGGGAAAAAAACCAACACCCTGACTCATTCTGTTACACGGGATTCCAGCAGCAGCCAAAGGACAGCTGGCCTCTTTCACAACCGCTTGCTTGATTAACACCAAAGCTGTATTTTGAAAAAATATATGAGGAGGTTTTATTCTATTGGACTGGCCTTTCCTCTGCTGAATTGTATCTGTTTGAACAATCAACCTAGGAGAAGGGGCAAAAAAAGCAAATTGCTTTTGGGAGTGAGCAAGGAAGGAAAAATAGACCAATAAAAGTAAAAATCAGAAGAAGATCAGGTATGAAATGACTACACTCAATATCCCTTTCCCCTTTCTTCCCCTTGAACACCACTGCTTTCCAATTGTAGAGAATATTGATTTGAATTTTTTTTCATGTTAACTTTTAATTGCCTAGTTACAGCTGCCAGGCAGTGCCTTGCTGAGCCCATTTCCAGCCACCATCCTGAGCACCCCACCATCCCCAGCACCCTGCGCTCTCCATCAATAGGAAATCAAGCTGCTGCTCACTGAATAACTCTTCCTACTTTTTGCACTTAGCAGCAAAGCTTTTTCAGCTTGCTCGCATGTCACCAACCTTCGGAGCAGCTTTGCCGTCCAACTATCAGCCCTGTTGGAGACTTTTTATCTTCCTTACAAACTTATCTTTCGAACATGCTTTTTAATGTGTAATCGTTGTTTGCTTCAGCAGGGGAGGCTTCCTTGGGGCTTATTGTGCTTAACTGGCCCTATTGTTGTGAGCCTTTCTGATAGAAGATGTTGTAAAAATACATGGAGGTTGGGCTGGATATTTGCGTTTGCATTTCATGGAGATAACGACATTTTCCTTAAGTTATACGAGTCCCATTTCATTATTTCGTGAACCTCTCAGTGAACCTCGGGCTTCACTATATAATTTATGGTCCCTGATACAATCCAATGGTGTAATCTCGTGATTTATGTGCTTCATTTATAATTTGATCGTTTCAGTATAATACGTGTTTTCCTAGATGATTTATGTACTTTCACCTGTAACGCATGTGTTTCATGCCATGAGATACGTATTCATCAGCTGCATGTTATGCCCCTGATGGCACTTTCCCATGGAGGAAGGTGGGACACCCCAGCCCGAGGCCAAGTCCCGAGGTTAATTGCAATCAATTCACCTTCCATGCAATTACACTTTCATCTGCACGCTCCTGTGAAGTGAGCATGCTTAATGCCATATCAGCGGGAAAGCAAATGTGCCTCTTTTCCCCTAAGAGCCAATAAAGCCAGCCGTGGCATAGGATTACAGGGGGGCAGTGGGGACAGTTTAGCCCTCCTTTCTAACATTTCCATTGAGAAGGTGCTGAGAATAATTAATTATGTCCCTGTTGTGCTGATTAATGCAGGTCTTGTTTAGGCGTGTCAACGGAAGAGTATCCCAAATGCTGACGAGGCAGCAGCAGTCTGCTCTGATTTCAGGAGAACAGCCTCGTGCGGCACAAAGCCCAGGAAAACAAACACAGCCCTTCCCCTAATTCCCTCACTTGGAAAGGAGGGCTGGAAGGATATGGAGGGACCACCCTGTTGGCTTTCTTCCATAACACTTTCTTCCAGCACTTTGCACCTTTACTACTGACCTCCCTCATTTTCAGCCTCCTGATCCCTTCATGCTATGCAGCCAGGGCTCCTGGTCCTGTCCATCCCGTCCCCCACCTTCCTGCACCAACTATCTGGGGAGCCTCAGCCTAAATAAATCCTACTCTTTCCACCCTCTGGTGCAGGATATGCTCCCCAGACCACACATCACCCTTGGTGCTCTCAGGTAAACTCCTGCCAATTAATCCATATTTTTCTCCAGCAGCAGTGGAGAAAACTGAGGCAGACAATGCCAGCTGAGCCCTTGCTAGCACTGGGTGGTACAAAGTCTCACTCACCTGTGATTCACCCCTCGGTTTCACCCAGTGAGGCATCTGCTTTTCCACAGCTGTGCTTTGTGTTCAGCTTGTGATGCTCTCCAAACCCAGAGAATCCTTTTTGGCTATTGGTCTGCTGTTTTGCTAATGGTTCCTCACTAGTGACGCATGTCATTTATTCCTACCTGAAACCAGTCCTGTGCGCTTGTCCTTAATGCACCACGTTGCCTTTTCTTCAGCTCTGCCCACTGTCTCCCACAAGCATGTTGAGCCTCTGCCCTCCTGTGGGCTCCCCACCTCTCCTCCCTCAATGCCTCTGCCCTCCCTTGCCCACCCCTGAGGGATGTACCAGGGATGTGCAAGGGATGTACAAGGGATGCTATGCATCCCACCATGGGGATGGAGCACAGGTAATGGCTCATCATCAGTGGCTTTCTCCCTCTCATGGTCTCCATCCCCATGGCATCTTCAGCAGAGTGCGGCTTGAGACAGCATCAGAAGCCTCACTGAGCGAAGATATATGATTTTCATTGCCTCTCCACAAGGCTTATTGCCCTGTCATAGGAGGAAATAAGGTGAGTTTGACATGATTTGTTCTTGACAAATCCCTGTTGGCTGTTACTTATCACTGTGCTGTATTCTAGAGGCTCATAAATAATTTGCTTGATTATTTCTTCCAGCATTTTTCCATGCACTAAATAGGCTGACTGGTCTACAGCTCCTTTGTCCCCTTGGTTTGCCTTTTTTCAAAGATGGACATTCTAGTTATCCTCTCCTAGGCTTCAGAAACCTCCCCTAGTCACTTCTAGTTCTAAAAAAAAAAATTGCCAACAGCTAAATGTTTCTGTGAGTTCCCTCAGATCCTGTCTAGTGGAAAATATCCTGCTGTCTTCTTCTTCCACCCTAAATTCAACCTCCTTGTTGCTGAGATGAACACTGTCAACCTAAAAAATGTTCATTGGTTATTACATGGGCAAAGCTGGAAGAAAAATAAGAAAGATATGGAGTGCTTTTATCTTCTTGACATCACCTATTGCTGGCTTTCCCACCTCATTTAACAGTGGGCCACCCTTTCCTCGTTATCAAGAGAAGTAATGATAACATGGAACATATCTGCATCAGAATGTTTCCTTGTCCTCTCTTAGAACACACAAATATATATATATAGATGGATGTAGATGTATGGTTGTATATAAAAATATAACAAATACAAAAATATGGGTATAAAAGAAGCTGGTACTTTGATACCAGAAGGGATGTGATGCTCATGTGGACAGGGTATTCCTTCAGTACCAACGATGCTCATTTGCAGATATCCCAGCCTGAGAGGTAGCTTGCCAAAAGAAATACCACCAAGCTGCAGCTTTTTACCACATGATGAGACAAAAGCCCAGAACAAACTTGGTGTGTTAAAACTCAGCTGTATGAACAGCAGGAAGCTGGCGTGCATGCAGTCTTTTAAGTGTAAGCCAGATGTGAGTCTAGCCATGGTGCACCCCTTCCAAAGCCAGGGTCTGAGGAGCAGGGCCTTACACAGCCCTGTCTGCCCCACTGCCTGCTCTCCTCCTCAACACAGCAACTTAGGCTGTTGTATTCATGTCTGGTTGCAATAAAAAGGAGCATCTCTACATTATCCTAAGACTTTGAAATTAAAAATTGGTTTGAGGGATTTTGATGGTATCTGTGGGAACTCCCTCTTCAAGAGGGAGAAATTGTAAGCAGAGACTACTTCTTAGAAAAATAAAATATTTTTTGTATAATTGGGAATTATACAAACAGTATAATGCACAATAGAAATTAAAAATAGAAATAAAATCCTCAAACCTCAGAAAACTCTCATAAAAAACATGCAGCCCCTCAAAGACCTGAGCCGTGACCTGACAGGTTTTGTTAGATAATGTTGACTATCCCTGACCATTAAAAGCATCTTTTAGGAATGTTCTGCTTAAGAGATCCTATCTATATGCCATAAAATCTCAGGCTTATTGTGTTTGAGATCAATTACAGTACAGGATAGGAAATAAAAGTTTCCTTGGTGCAAGTGTTGAGGGAATTTTGTCCATCTTAGCAGAAACCAGTCACTCAAAGACTAGTCTAAGGAAGCAGCTATCAAATTCCCACCATGTCAGAAAAGACAAAGAAGGATTTATTAATTCTTGCCTCACTGGGCCAAGACCTCTGAGAGCATAAGGTTAGTTTGCATCCCCCCTATTATTGCTGTTTTTCCTTGGCCTTGCTCTCCAAAGGGCAATGTCTCATCTGGTCACTGTGTTGCGGCATCAGGGCCCAGGTACATCCTGGTGTGTCACCCATAACCAACCCAAGCACAGCCTACAGACCTCTGTGTTCTAACAACTGAGGGGAATGAGAGGGAAACGAGAGGGGAAAAAAGATGCATTCCAGCCTGTGGACACACACCAAGCCCAATAGCATTGAAAGCATGAACTCCGGAGTGACATCTTTGCTGTTGGCACGTCTGGGTTCGCAGTGAGGCATCCACCAGCACAGCCCTAAGAGGGCCTGGCAGGGAGGAAGTATGGATGGCCATTCCAAACTGGTCTGAGCGTCAAGAGCCACCCCAAAACCAGAAATGGCCCTCAGCTGCAGGAAGCTGGTGCAGATCCTGGGAAGGGCCCCCGTCCTGCTGCTGGTCAGTCCACTGGTACTGCTGTCACAAGTAATATAATGACCACACACTCCAGCAATGTGCCAATGAAGAAGACTTGGTGAAGAGTGATCTCCCAACCTCACGCCCCTGCCATCAGCTATCCTGTGAGCTGCTCTGGCAGAAGGTGCCTCAGAACCACAAATTCTGGTCCCAGCTCTGCTGCTGGCCAGTCAGATTCTCAGGGAAAAGTGACCTCACAAGCATGTGCCACAGCTGTGGGAAGGCTGCTGACAGAAATTACCTCAAACAAATCACAGAATGGTTGGGTTGAAAGGGACCTCAAAGACTGTGTTTCCAACGCCCTTTCCAGGGGCAGGGACACTTTCCACTAGACTAGGTTTCTCAAAGCTCCATCTAACCTCACCTTAGCCCATCAGTTCTGGCTCTTTTGGTGACTAATCGGCTCCTTGTGCAGAAGTGGCTGCACCAGCACATACCAAAGACAATGCCTGCTCCTGACCTACCAGCTGTGAGGCAAAAGTGACATAACAAGCACAAACAGCAAGCAGGCTGCCCATCTGCTATCCAGACCACCCTGCATGCCCCCAGCCTTCTCATCCTGCTTTGACCTCAGCTGTCTTTTTTCCTTGACATATTTCAATCCTCCCAGAGCATCTGATAACGGGTCTGAACACAGATTTTCTCATTACTGACAAGGACCCACTCCCAGCTACATTACCAGAAGCTTCCTGACCATACCCATCACCATCAGTCTTTACCTTTCCCCATCATTCCTGAGGCATCTCTCCAGGTGTGCTGCTAGTTCAAGAGCAGCCTCAGAGAAGTATTGCACAGGACTTGTGCCATCAGAGAGGCAGAAAGCTTTCAGGAAATGAGACAGCTGCCACCCTCACAGATTTGCATGGTTCTTGCTAAGGAGCCACAAAGAGCACTCCAGGAGAGCACCAAGATGGGAGAATAAAGCATGGAGTCTGACAACCACAACTTAGAAACAAGCAAACTCATTTCCTCCAGACACAGAAGGAAACAGGGCACTTGTTTAGAAGAGACTGGCCAAGGTCCAGCAATGACCTCACCTCAGTACATTGGGTCTGTTTGCTGCTGAGATGGAGATCTTCAAATATGAACAAACAGAAAAAATCAAAATCTGAGGGGGAACAGGTCCCAAGCTACCAAGCAATCTTGTTTGAGTGGTGAATGTTGGACTGAAGTCCTGGGTAAACCAAAAAGTATAGCCAGGTATATGAGGTGGCATATAAACCTGAAATAACTTTTTCCATTCGGTGTCGTTATTGATATGAATCAAGCTCTGGTTGCAGTAAAGGGCCCTGTTCCTAAACACTTTTGCATCAGGCACTCTTTCTACTGTTTTTTTTAAGGTCAATGAATATGGGGGGTTTTCAGATGTAATTTAATTTAATTTAAAGTATCCAAAAGAAAAAACAGAAGATAAAATCCAATCTTTT
The DNA here is from genome assembly GCF_001715985.3 of Manacus vitellinus. Lineage (NCBI taxonomy): Eukaryota > Metazoa > Chordata > Aves > Passeriformes > Pipridae > Manacus > Manacus vitellinus. The sequence goes on along the minus strand of NW_021938789.1, from coordinate 43,883,649 downwards.
ATCTTGACAAATATAATTAAGAGTTTATAAATATTTTATTTGACAAGTGAGGTTCTTGGCAACACATGCATTGTGCCAAAGCACTGAGTTACCACTCAGAAAAAGAAGAAATTTTGCAGGTGGGACTTGGCTCCAGGCAGTTGCTCAATTGAATAACCTCACCAGCAGTGCAGATGTAACATGGGCCTAGAATTTTCCAAATGTCAAAGGACTGGGTAGAACACAGACAGTTCCCACCAAATTCTTCTGCAAAATGCCAGCACTTGGCTCAACCAAGCGCAATGCATAAGAAATGCTGAGTTTTATGGAATGGGAGGTTGAATGTGTTGAAGAGATCTCTTTGCTATGCAGCACTGCAATTTTTTACCAGAGTCAGAGTAAAGCCATTGTTACTGCCTCCAAAGCTCTCACAAGAATGTGGCCAAAACAGTGGTGGTAGCTGCCAGTGGCCATCACCAGCAGCCCATGACAGGTATTACAGCACATACCAGGGCTTTTCTGACGCACTTGTTTCTCCAGCACTTGTTGCAGACTTAAAGGTTTCCTCTCACATGGCATCCTGACTGCCATCCCACTGTTTGAGGTAATGAGGGGCACCTCTGGCAGGGACACAATCATCCAAAGAGCTAAAAAGTAAAAAAAAAAGACAACTCACATCTGTCAGACAGCTCTCGCAGCCATTCTTTGCCCAAGGTCCAGCACTTCATTGGCTTGAGGGACAATAGAAGTGTCAAAAGCTGCTCCTCCCTTTCATTTTGCAAATTAGAAAACAAGCTTTAAATGATTTTTTGCCTCCCAGGCAGAAACTGACCCATACTCATCCTGCAGCAGCTAGAACTGGCAGGGTGGGTGGGTGACTCTCATTGCCCCACTCCGGGATCTGGGGCCCTGGAAGTAGTGGGCCCGCATCTTGAACAGCTTTTAGGAGGGACCTCCCTGCCAGAGACAGGGGAGTGTGAACAGTATGGGAATATTGACTGTTTATCAGGAAGAATTGAGAACTTTTCCTTAGGAGAAAAAAAAAAAAAAAAGGACAAAAAATCGGAGTCAGTGTATTTCTCTCGCCTGCAAGATGCCCGTAAGCTTTTGTGTCTGTTTAGCTGCAATCTCCTGGTTTCTTTGTTGTCGGAGCGCATTTCACTCTCGTGTCAAAGTGTGTCAACTCTAACCTTTTCCTCTGCAATGCTGGCACCCCTCCAGTCCCCCAGCCCTGCCGCCTCAGCCAGCCACAACACCCCCACACACAGCGAGCAGGCATCTCCTCCCACTCAGCACAGGCAGAAAGGTAATTAAAACTGTTTAGGTATTTTTGTTGTTGTTGTTGCTTTCTGAGGCTCAACAGCATAAATGTGACTTCTGCTCAATTAAGCTCTGGGATAAAAATAAAGTAAAAGAAGGTCTTAGAGCTGTTCTTTATTTCTGCACATTAAAACTGAAGCCTGAGATTTACTGACACTCCCTCCCACCACCCCCATGGAAGGAAACCTGCAAATAAAGATGTCTCCAGTTGAAATGACCATTATTATCCACAAGCAGGCACATATATATATATAATATATATACATATATACACATGCACCCATACCTATATATAAACCCAAAATCTGTTTGTGCCTCTTCCTGCTAATGCTAAGGGTACATTCCTCCCCATTACAACAGCATTTGCACATTTATAGGAGGAATAAAGAAGGGAGAAAAAAAGATGCATGATACATGCGGAGGAGCCTTTCCTCTGCCATCCAGAGAAAGAAGAACTAAAAGGATTATAAAAGTTCAGATTAAAATGATATAAAATCTAGCATTTGGCTCCAACACTAGTGCCTTGGTCCTCTGTAGCTAATCTGTATGCACTCTGTGACCTCCTCGCAGCGAACCCTGCTAAATATATTATTCCCACGGGGGCTTTCACTGCTGCTTGGTGTCAGAAATCAATATGTATGAGGCGCGTGGATGGGAATTTCTAATAGATCTGCCTGGCCCTGTGCTGCTTTTCAATATCTGCCTTGGACTATTAGTGCCGGCTCGGTGCCTGTGAAATAACCGAGATAATCTTTTAAGGTGCACTGTTAAGGTGGAACCTAAATGTTGCTGTTTCAATTAAAACAAAATATATATATATATATATTCATAAATCAGTCAGCGCTGCGCGTAACCTTGTGTGTAGCCTGATTATAAACAATGATGGGGATTAAAGTATTAGGGCGAGTATTCTAATGCCTAGATTTCCGAGGAAGAGCTTTAGTTTCTTTCTTATTTTTTTTTTTATTAACAGAAAATTGCATAGATTCACGGGCAGAGGGGGGAGGAATTAAAAGTGGAGGGAATGAGGGATGGCACATTGTCTGTGCAATCGCCTCCATGCCGGCGGAGCCATGGAGGTGAAAGAGCGAGATCGCTATATTACTGCAGATAATGCACCCATTTTACCTAAGCGACACCAGACCGCGGTTCTGCAACGCTCTCCATTTTAGACTGGTTTGTGCACATGGGAATTAGTGCCTGGGTGATCCTGGGTGGGTTTTCTTGGGGATTTGTTGGGGTTTTTTTGAGTGGGAGGAGGCTTTTTTAGTTTTTGCATAATTGCAACTGGTAGTGGTTTCCCCTTACTCTTCTGAAGGTGCTGAAGGTGGGCAGGAGAGGGCAGGTTGATGGGTTCCCCCCACAAACCCTCGCACCCAGAGCAGTTTTTACCCCCCTGCAGGCAGGCAGCATAGCAAGGCTCAGGTCTGGGAGTGGGCTGTGGGGAAGGCTGCATCCTGCTCTTTCATTCTCCTTCTCACTCTTTGTTTTCAGTTGAATGCACAGAGGAAACTGTCTCAGCTCAGTGCACAGAGGTGCAGCGTATAAAAGCAATAACTTGCTAAAGGACCTCTCGCTCTCCCTTTTTTTTCCTTTTTATTAGGGGAAAGGTAATGACTAATCCATGCATACGCTCCCCTGGCTTTACAGGGGGCCAGACTGAGTTCAGCTCTGTGCTGGAGATGACAAGTGGAGAGTCACCACCCCAGAGGATCCGTTTTAGCCACATTTAGCTCCGCTGCCCTTGCGAGGTTGTCACCCTACCAGAGGTTGAAGAACTGGCACACAGACCTGGTATTTTTCTTTCTTCCTCTCTGCTCTTTGCACACTTCACTTAGCACGGCCCAATCCACCTGACAACTCTCCGAGCCCTCGACTGCTTGTCTGGGTTGAGCTGGAGGCGGGGGACGGGGCAGCAGCCCGCCATTAAGGATGTGGGTCTGGAGAGAAGCACAGGGAGAAATCTTCAATCTAAGAGTGCTTGCACAGTGTCAGGCCTGTCAGGATGAAAGCAAAGGGCTCTCTGAAAGGAGGTTTTACACAGCCTAATTTTACCACAACCCCTTGAAATGAGGAGAAAATGGAATGGGATCTGTTTGGTTCTGTTTTACTTAATAACTGTGCTTTTCTCCTGCAGATGCCATGAGCCCTATTCCCAGAAACAAAAACCCATCAGTGTTACCTGAGAAATATGAACAAGGCTTTTCAGACACTTGTTTGGGTTTGCTCCAGCCACTCTCCTTCTGGTTAAGCTTTAGTGCAGTACATAGCCATAAAGGAAAAATAAAAAGAAGAAAAAAATATTCTGGATGGGTTTTGGAGTTGTCTTTTTTTTTCCTTATGCTCAGCCATAAATAAGCCACAAATCTCTCTGGTCCCTGAAAAATTCCACCTGAGTATAAGCCTGCCCCACACACTGTGTATGAATAGACCAGAGCTGCAAAGCTCAATTCTAGATCTAAAAATCCACTTGCAAAGATTGCAGGTATTTACACCCAGGGAGTGGCTTGCCAGCAGCTCCTCTGGAAAACAGGACCAGGCAGGCAAGGCAGGGATGCATGCACATCCCAGCCCTGCTGCCTCAGGTCCCAGTACAGCACAGAGGCAACACTGCTGACGGCCACGGGAACTAAATTCCAGGTGTGTAGTTTGGATTAACCATCCCCAGTATCTGGAAAAATGCAAATGTTTATAAAGGGCTCCACTATCGCTAGTGGTTTTATCCCAGATGCCAAGAGCCAGCTCGCTCGCCGCCTCAGCTCCTCGCAGTGTTTATAATACAAATACTTCTAATCTAAGGAACGCAATTCCCAACAGTTTAATAGGGCTGAAGTTCCCTTCCCGCCTCCCCTTTCTCAACCCATCAATTAGGTAGGTATATGTGAAAACAAACAACCTATGTGTTTTCTGCATCTCTAAGGAGGTGTAATGGTGCGAAGTGCTGGTTATATGCGTTTACTGATGGGAAAAGAGGAGCAGAGTGGGCCTTTGTAAACTGCAAGCCTGGTTTTTCCCTGAATGCTGAAAAAGAGCAGCTTTCAGCAGTGCAGGCAGGGCTGGAGAAGGGAAAGGCATGGGAAGGGCTTGCATGTGTGCCACAGCCTCTCAGGGTGGCCATGGTGTTGCCAGCAGTAGGAGAGGTGGGAATGAGACCCAGAACCTAACCTTGATACCCTGAATGGGGCAGCTGTTGGGCTGTAGCCCACAAAAATTCCCCACCCTGGGTGTGGAAATTCCTCACCTTTGTTTTCCTGATCCATTTTGTCTCCTCTCTTTATGTTTATGGCAGCAGATTAGAACATGGGAGTCCCTTATGGTCCACACCTGATGGTCACTTCTAGTTTGCATTGCTTTAGTCCATGCTGACCACCAGAGCTCAACTACAGACCTGAGTCCATAGTCCGTATTTAAACGAAGGTATTTCTTTAATCCATTTTAAAACTCCACATGCATACCTATATTTCTGAGAGGCTGCACACCTCCAGCTCTCAAAGAGGCCTCCAAAGCAGTGAAAACCCATCAAGCCAGAGAGCATCACGTGAAGCATCCCTTGGTCTTCTGAGCAACCAACATGTAAAATCAAGTATGGACGTATCAAAACAGCATGTAAGCCATTACTGACAAAATCACTTGAGCTGTTAGGGGTAGCAGCCTGCAGAAAGTGGACCAGCTGCTCCTCACACTTGACACTATCTCATGCCGTGTTCGTGCCATTGCAGCACCGGACAAACACCCGCCTAGGCAGAGCGCGACTTTGTCTGACCTTTCGCCATGACCTCTGCCTTATTGCCTCACAGCCCACATTTGCAAAGATGGGATTTGACAAGAAGTGTCATGTCCCTTCCATCCTAAAGGCAAATAACTGTCCCTTTCTATCATGGCTGTCACCCGCCGCTCATGGCTGAGTGACACCCCAGCCCAGCAAATTACTCCTACCCTAGTTGCTGCCAGACTTGGAGACTGGATAAAGGCAGAACCAGAAGTAAGTCCAGACTACAGGTCCATCCAGCAATACTCACGTGCAATGTAGGTACCATCAGCAGCCAAATAAAAAAAATCCCTTTTCCGGTAAGCATGACCTTTTTGAAGGTGGGCATTATACAGCCACGTAGTTAAGGGAAACATGGTTAAATCCACTCAGTAGAAACTAGCTGGTGGCTGTAAGGGAAGTCACACTGGTGCAGACCAGCCCACTCTCTCTCTGCACAGGTTGATGGCCTCTTCCCCTGCACAGAGGGGGGCACAGGCACACTGCTGCCTGCTGCTCAGCTGGCAACTGCAGTGGACAGTGCCCAAGAACCTGGGAAGGGAGTGGGAGAGGCATGCTAGTCTGTGACAGGGGCCTGTGCAAAGACGGCAATCCTTTTTTTAATCAGTATCAGGCAACGAAGGTGGAAGTCAAGCCCATGTTACAGAAGAGGCAGCAGTGTAGGAAGCAGCCATCACCTAAGAGCAGCCCCTGTTTACTGCAATACAGCTTTGGGCTTTCCTTGCATGCTCCAGGGAAGGAAGCTGCCACTGCCTGGTGGGAGGTCCTTTTTTCCACCCTGTCCCAGGGAGTCCCCACCAGGCCACTTAGACACCACTGCAGCTCCCTGAATTCCTCCCCTGGTGTCCTACCTAGGTGCTGCCTACAACTCTGCGTGCCAAGTGAGAGCCAAAGTAAAAATAGTCTTAAGAGCTGGTTGTGACAGGTATCCATGAGAGTAGGAATGAAGCAAAAATGTCACCCAAACCTCTGTTTCTCTCACCTGAAACAGAGAGACCAGAGCAGCACCAGGTAGTGCAGAGACTTGGAGTCACACCACAGGTCTCCTGTGCCAGTGCCATGGCTGGAGCAGGGTGTCCCTGCAGGGCATTTCCTGGAGATGTGATACCTTACACTGCCAGGCTCCTCAGACACTGGGAAGGGCTCTGAGGAGCAACTTCATTTCTTGAAGGGCCAGGGAGAGGTGCTCCACTGCAGCAACGGAGGAGAGCCCAGCTGGGGCTGTGGGCAGGGCCAGGAGCCCAGGTGCACCCACAGGGTCATGGCCATGCACCCAGTACCCCATGCCCACCTCCTCTATATGCATCCAAACAGCACTGTTAGGGCTTTTTTCCTCTCCTATTTCTTCTTGCACTGCTGCCAGCTTCCTCCAATGAAGGTGAATATGACAGCACATTTCCCAGCACACCAAGTGATGGTTGCATCCATTTGGTTTTGGCTGCACTCAGGGGGGTTTTTAGTATCTGGCTACCCCCGCTAAAGCGGCAGTGCCTTTATTTATGGGTGTGCGTGTTTTAAGCAGTATTTCAGTACTCCCCCGGTTAAAGCACTCTTATCAAAAGCTCTTCGTCCCTGCCACAGCTTTGCTTAATGCCCTGGCAGTGCTTACAACCCTGACCAAACCTGGATTCCCATTAAAAACCTCCTGGGAGCAACTCTGCCCCAGGGCAGAACATCCCAGGGTGAGGGGCGACAGGAACCCGGGCACCGCTGGGCAGGGGCTGAGCTCCCCCTGCTCCAGGGCCTCTCGGGAGGCAAAGCAATTCATCTCAGCCCTTCTCGGCAAATCACTCCTGTGACCACACAACGCGAGCCGACCATTCAGGCTGAACCTTGGCCATGTATTATCCAGACGGCGAATCCCGCTGAGCCTGGCAGCTCAGCCCCGCTCCTGCAGCTCGCCCTGCCTCCCAGAAGGCATCTCCCAAGAGCTGTTACTGTGACAAAGGCAAAACTCCGTGCCATGGAAAGGACACAAAATTTTACACCTCCCGCCTCCCCCAGAAGAAAAAAAAAAAGGTGCTGCCACACTTGAGTTTACTCCAATGCAGTCCCAGCGGCTCCAGCAGAAAGCTGGGCGTCCCAGCCAAAATACCCCGGGAGGGGGCTTTCTGTGTTGCTACAATATTGGTGCATGGGTTTACAGGGAGAGCAAGGCCAGACCTGATGGAATTGCTCAGCTGCACTAATCAAGGTCTAACTTTTTCTCAGTCTTCCCTCTTTTTCTCCCCATAAGGAAATAGGGGTTATGGAGCCATTCAATGGCAAAGGCAGGAAGGGAAGGGGAAGGAGGGAAGTGAAAGAAGGAGTGGGAAGAGAGCCAACTTGCATAGCATCTTTTAAGATGCAAAAAGTAGAGTCAGAATAGCAAACCTAATCTTCAGCCCAGCACTGCCTGTTAACAGTCACACGTCCACACAGATGACAAGCAAAAGCAAATGCCCTGGGACATGGTGGCACCGATGCATCCAACAGCAGAGATGGTCTTTGGGCTGTGCCTGGTGTGCTTGGGCTAGCTGGGACACAGGCACCTGCAACCATGTACATCAGCATGTGCCCACACGAGTATCTCCTTCTGCCCCTGCTTCTCTGCCTGGAGGTGTCCCCAAGCTCCAGGAGCAGGGAAGCACCATCTGTACAGACCAGGACAGCCCTGTACCACCCGGCATAGCAGCTGCTGCTCTTCCCAAGCAAGCCTGGAGCCAGCCAGCTGCATTTGGTGACCCTGTAAGGCAGTCCTCATTGGCCTGTTTCAGGCCAGAGAAGCAGTTTCTCCTTTCAGCCCCATGGGCTGCACCAGGGATGCTCAGCTCCTGTGGTTACCACAGGCAAAAGTAGGATTACCAACCCTGGCGGCTTTTTTCCCTGCCTTCTCCCCAGTTCTTGGCAGAGGTTTTGGGCAGCCCAGTTAGGACACAGCCTTGAGCAGCCTGCCACCCGTTTTCCACGGTCATGGTCATACCCAGTTCAGCCATGATCTAGGGAATACAGCAGTGGTGGCATTAGGCACAGTCATGTGGTGCAGTCAGATGGGGAATGACTTTGCTCCCTGAGAGAGTCCTCTCCTGCAAAAGTGGCAAAGCACAACTGGTAACAACAGTGTTCAAGGGAAAGGCATTGGAAAAAGGGAATTCAAAAGACAAATAACACGTTGTGGGCTGAAAACCAAACAACCAAACAAAAAGCATTTGCCAGTGCAAGTTTCCCATTCCCATTTCCACACAGAAGAAGTCTGCCGCTCCCCAGCCACCTCCCCACTCATTTGCAGGCAGAAGCAGGGGAAGGCAAGCAACACTCTGCATTTAGAGTAATCTAAGAAAAATGCCAACCTGCCACAGCCGCCAAGATTGCTTTTGCATGGCTCTGGATTCCAGGCTGTGCCACTTCAGTGCCCAGAGCCTTAAGGACCACTGAGGCTTGGCACAGCTTGGTGCACCCACCGCAGTGAGCAGGAATACTCATCCAGCAGCAACAGCCAAATGCAGCATTCCTGGGTGCTGAAAGCCACGAGTTTTGTCTCCTGCATCTGCAGAGGGTCAGGAGCAGACCCCAATTCCACAGATGTGGTAATGGTAGCAGAAGGCACTTAGACACAAAGAAATAACTTAGAGGAAGAGCAAGCAAAAAATTCTCCCTTTGGTTGAACAGACACCGGGAACTCCAACGCCCACTTTGTTTAAGGGAAAGATATTTGAAGGAGCAACAACCCACAGGAGGAAGAACCACAGTGCTGTACATCCCACATCTCGTGCAGATTGTTGCCAAATTAGTGGGAAGGTGACACATTGCAGGGAGAACAACAACAACTTTAAAATAATAATTAATGAATTATTACTGACAACTGGAAAAAAAAATCCCTGAATGAACGTTGGCTTCTGGAGTTTCTAGCGATAATAAATATTTAAACACCTCCCTTGTTTTAACATAAAGCAGAAGAGAAATGCAGCAGCCACGGTAGGAGCAGCAATGTGTCAGAACAGCAGCATGGAGCATTGGATCAAAACACAGCAGTGGCTCACACCCCATCGGAGGGAAGCAGGGAGGAGGGCACAGCACCCCCAGCATGGCACTGCTGGGGCATCACCATCACTCCCATCATGTTTCTTTAAACTACCATCCTGTATATAGCCACGTGTGCCTTGCTGGTTCTTTTTAGAGGAGCCAGAGACAGAAATTGTAGCAAAAGCCCTCATGGCACATGTGCCAGGAGAGCATCTCCTGCCTGCTCCACAGGGCACAATTTGGCAACTGTAGGGGGCTGTTTGGCTGGGGCTGCCATGGCTATCTGCTTTCCTTGCCCAGCTTTTCCTCACCATCACACAAGTGCTATTTTGTGCTAAGGGGATGCCCACCCAAAAAGCACTGACCCAGGTCCGCTGTCTCCAGCCTTGCTGGCGAAGAACCAGCCTGCATCTCCCATGCAGTGCTGCAGAATGAATGCCCTTCTTGCTCCCTCCTTTACTGGCAAAGCTGGTGGCCACATCTGCAGTTACATTGCCTAAGTGCCTATTACAGTGTCCCATCTTCACAGCTTCATTCAGACCTTTAATCCTGCAGACTGAAAGCTTCCAGGTGAGGCATCTGCCTCCAGCTCAGTGTCAGCCTTGAGCTAGCTGTGCTTTCAAATTCCTAGCAAAACCAACTCAGATGTTTCCAAGAAAATAATTAGGAATGAACTGGCTAAGACCTGGCTTACTTTAACCTCTTTTCCAGAAGAGAAGAAAGTTTAGGACACACCAGTGATAGATCAAACACACATCTTTGCCCTTTGAAGTCCCCCTAGATTTGGTCAGCACCAGCCTTTTAGGGCAGAAGTAACCTACAAATACACTGCTACCATTGCAGTCTGCATCAGCTTTCTGATGCTGTCACGCTTGAGGGTGTAAGAAGTTCAGCATCAATTGTTTCATCCACCACCACTACCCCATGGAATCTGCTGGCCCAAGTAGAAGAGCAGCAGCCCCAACACTTGCTGGGGCACCACTCCACACACCAAGCACCCTACCTACCTTGCAGGTGTTCCAGCCTCCAGGAGATCAGGCGTCTGTGAAACCACAGCCCCATCACCTTCCCGGGATGCAAAGCACAGAGCTGGGGGACTTGCTGGCAGAAGCCATGGCATCTGCCATATCTGCCTTCCTCTAGGGAAGAGAGGACTTAAAGGAAGGAAATACAGGGAAAGGGTAACAAAAAGAGTGAGCAAATGAGCTTTTTCCTCTGCCTGGCTTGGAGGAGCTGCAGTTTTTCCTGGCTTCTCTTCTTTCAGCTCCTGCAATTCTAGCTTATGTTATTGGAGTAAGATTGTGCTGGGTCACAACAGGGGAAAAAAAGTGATCAGCTAATAATCCTGCTCGTGCTTCATCTTTGTGGTGAGACTGCCTTGGGATCATCCCCATCTTGTAAAAGTCACTCTTTCCAGCAGAACTAGGAAGGGCAGGGGCCAGATTGGTGCCCCCAAAGATCCCTTTTAGGATGGCTGCACCACTGTCAGTGTCAGTGTGTATGGAGGCTCAGTCCTGTCTAGTCCAGCTATCCCATTCAGTGATACTTGATCTCACTGCTTGCATTCGAGGCCTGAAAGTTGACAAAAATTAGCCCTCCTTCTGCTCTCAAATTCCTGTATGCTCTTTGGTGAGATTAGGATCCTCTGTGTGCCCCTGGCCTCCAGTGAACTGAAAAATACAATTTTTATCATAATGTTTGTGACACATCAGATTAACACATGGAAAGGATGATGACTTATTTACATCAGAGGCCTCTCCCTGCAGAAAGTGCTATTTCATCCCAGTGGCCTGCTTGAAGAGACCATGTAAAGGGTTATCAATTACTGCCAGCTTACTCAACTACCGAGGTGCCTTAAACAGCTATGACATGAGAATTCATGTTCCTTCTATTTACTATGCTTCATATTCCCAAGCTGTTTGAGTTTGGACCAACGACCTAAAAGAAGGAAATACTCCACCACCTGCAGTTATTTCTGACTGGACATTTGCTGTGCATCGCAGGTCAGGGAGTGTCAGACCCCAGGAGCGTGAGAAGATGCTGGCCCTGGACCTGTGTGTGCTGAGAGGTCGCCTGCCCGCGCGTGCTCCAGCTGTGCCCTGCGCCGACACAGCCTGCAATGAGCATCACCCGGCCAGAGCCAGTGAGCCATACTGGAGGCAAATGCTCTGCTTAATTGGTCTCAGCTGGAAGCTGCTCTGTGCATGTCAGCGTGTTTAAGGAAGCAGGTCTACAGGAGAGAAGACACCAGAGTAACCAATTAAAGAAAAGCCCCTTGATTTCCCTTCCCCCTCTCTCCCAGCCTGAAGCCCTGGAAGTTTGTTTTATTTTAAAGGTGGAGTGTTTCTCACTGTCAATGAAATCAGCTCGAGAATAAGGTTTTACTATTGGTATTTCCAAGTTTAGTATTGACAGCGCCTCTGGAGATAGCTAGAGACCTGGTTAAATCAAGTCAAGGTTTGCATCTTTCTCTCTCATTCTTTGACTTTTTTTTTTCCTTAAAAAGAGGAAAAAAATGACACAAGGAAACTCTTTATCCAGTTGAAATCCAAGTTTATTAGCCTGTAAAAGTCTGTTTCCACACAGTAATCATAAGAAATGAATGAATGTTTATGGAGCGTAGCATAAAAATATACCGTCAGCCATAGGTTGGAGTTTACGATTGCTCACAAAAATTAATCAGCAGATCACATGGCATTGCATCAGAAAGGTAAATCAGTCCTAGGAATGCAAACAATCAAGATAAAAAGGCAAAACAAGTAAGAGCAGAGTATCAGAAAGCAATAATCAGTTCACAGTTCCTAATGTGGGTGACAAGTTTCTTTAGATCAGGTTATTTACCCATAATTCTCCAAAAACAGGTTGAAAGCCAATTGTCATAATTTTGCATTAACCACTACATTCTCAGTCAACATGTCAGCTGCTAAAATTCACTATCAACCTCTAGGTATGACTATTAAAATATAGGCACATAAGAGACTAGGTATATTCAACAGTCCAGCTCCTTCTCCTAAAGCTTGGAGGCCTCCGACACTCACAGGTAGAAATCAAAAGCTAATGTGAGACATGTGGGTCAAGATATTCTAGTCCCTATATGGACATATAAACCTTCTCTCTTCTTAAAAACCTCTAGCACGCTATGGGTTCATCAGATCTAGGGAGGCTCACCTCTCTGCTGGGCACAGCAAACCTGACCCCTGGGAGGGGAAGGGGTGTTAGACAGCTGGCATAAACTTGTGTTTGTTGTGTGTACCAGGGAGATGGCAATGGGAACGTTCCCCACTGGGTCCTGTTTGCTTTAGTGTTGATATTCTGTAGGGTTGTGTCCGATACTCAAGCTGATGTATGGACTTTGCTCACAAGCTACGTCCAATGCAGAGAAGACCCATTAAGAGATTTGGGCAAGCATCAGGAGTTTCTGATCTGGACTGACTCTTCCTTCTCTTTCCAACGGAAAATGTCTAGCCAAAAAGAGATTTCTTCTAATGCTTTGGGCTTTCCTGAAGAAGTACAGAGGGTTAGTGTTACTAACTCTGTAAAGAGAGCAGACTTCAAGGAGCAAGGTAAGAAAAGTGTTTTCTTTTCAAATGTAGGATGCTTAAACACATCATAAACCAAGCTGGGGACAAATGCACTGACAGGCTCTGGCTGACATCATATCACCTGCAGATCTTTCTACCAGAATTCAGCTGAATTATTTTCTAGCAAAGATCCTTGACTCTACAAGTCAAGGCCTAATACAGGCCAATGAACCCACAGTCACAGCATCTTCAGTTATGGGGAAGACATATTAGACTAAGAAGTACCTTTGAAGTTTTTTGGGAAATTAACTCACAAAGGCTAATTCCTAAAACACCTTTTCAGGAATGGGCAGTAGCATGACAAACTATTCCTGCTTATTAAATTAATAATAATGTGACAATCCTTTAATTTGTCTCAGAACTGAGAAGAGCAGTGGAAATACTTTAGGCAGTCTAGATCCTTGTCTTGCAAGATTACGTTTTGCCACCCGCGTTTCCTTCATTCTGCCTTCCCTGGGCAGAACTGCTTTGCTGAAGGACCCAGTGACTCAGCCGAGCGTGTCCATCCTAAAAACCAAACGGCAAACAGAGATGACACTACAGTGGGAACAGATCCTGACATCTTTGCTGATGTGGAACTTCACCCTTCTTTCCTCGGATAGTTCCAGTGGTCTCACTTTATTGCATGTTCTGCGGTTATTACTGAGAAGTATTTCTTCCCTTTACAGATTTTGGGGCCTTCTATCCATGCCCAATGCACACTGGTGACTGAGTAGATCCTTACACTGAAGTAAGATTGAACTTTTAACTAAGTCACCTATATAATATCCTCCAATTTCATGAGCTATCTGGTAAAGCCCATGGGAACCTGGAGAGGACTAGAGCCTCCCAGAAGACACACTGCCCTGTATCACTAGACCGTTCATAATTTCAGACTTGTTCCCTGGAAATATATGAGAGCACTGAAATGGCTAGTGGCAAAACCAAATTGAGTCCAACACAGCCTCGAAGAATTGAGCCTCCACACAAAAGGGTATTTTCCTTCCTTTAACAGGCTCGGTAATAAGTTTGCCAGTTTCCACTTTGAAGAATTACCTGCTTGTTGTTTGAGGTTTTTTTAGGTTGGTTGTGGGGTTTTTTTAAAATTAAAAAACAACAGCTATAAAAAACTAGAGGTAGTTTGAAACTGCAAGGTTCATATCTGGGGCGAGTATTTCTCCAGAGCTGAGGGACATTTTTCATTCAGACTAGTATAAAACAATACTTGAGGGGAAAAAATGTTGAAAGAGAAAGCATTAAAGGAATAGGAACTCAGAGACCTCTTCCCGCTTCCAAATCGACCGTCTCATGAAATGAGTGTTTTTCCTCCCTGTGAATTCTATATTTAATCCAGAGAGATCACTGAGTATGCCTGAGCAACCTGGCAGCCCTTTTCCTCCTCTTCAAACAGACCTCAAGATTCACTCTTGTCTAATGAGCGGTCTACGTCTCCCAAGAACATATATCCTTACGGATTTCGATAAGAGCAGACAGGATCAGTGGAAAATCCACTTCTGTTCCTTTTTCTTTTGTTGCTTTCTTTAAAAAACAAAAGGATACACCAAGGCTCCCCCTGGAAAATCAGCTGGCATTGAAGGAATCTCACAGACTAAAGGACCTACCTCATTTTTCAAACTCTTTAAAAATTCTGGTTTGGCACCTGAGAGCAGACTTTCTGTTGATTAAAGGAATATTTCCAGAAAAATGACATTCCAAATTTCACCAAAATCAGGTGACGTGCTGCCGGCACTGTCACGAACTTTCCCACCTATCTGAAGTTGCTTCGGTGTTGGCAAATAGTATGGGGAAACAAAATGTCAAGTGAAAACCATTTCCTTAGCTATGTACATTTTTCTAGACAGGTAGAGAGCTGAAATTTGAACTGAGAAGCAGTAAAATGAAAAGGAAGATTATATTGGCATTCTCTCACAAACCATATTCATAATTCTGAATACTCCAACAGCAACAGGATGATCTATTCTCAGGACTATTGTTTGTTGCAAGAACTACAGATGAGATTTCACCTTTGCATGCTTCTTCCTACCAAGCTAACCGCTAATTTATCACATCACCCTCAACAGTCCACTCTTTTTATGCAACACAGGTCTGCACTAAAGGGTTTAAGGCCTTTCTGTAATCAGTCTTGCTCCTACTTCACCAACCTTTTCATATCTTCAAAAATCTCAAAGTAACCTTCCTAGTCAAAAAAGGCAGTATTTTTCTGCTATTTTAAAAAATTCCAGAGTATGATGTTACCTTCAGTTGTATAACTTATGGGGTTTCCATCAATTGCCAATTGAGAAGGAATTAGTTTGGTAGGTATTGTACCATCACTTCATAAGCATTCATTCCCATAAGCAAGACTGAGGTCAGCATTTGGACCTTCTCACTCATTTTGAGGGTTCTTTTCTAAAAGAGGTTTTCTTTGTTTAAGATCCCACAAACAGGACCTGTTTATGGAAAAAGAGAGATATTTTGAATACTAAAGTCCTTTATTCAACAACACAGAAATATCACAAAAACAACTTTACTGGGCAAATTGAATGTTTTTATACAGTTTTGTACATGCCCCATAAGTGATTATTTTTTTCATAAATACACTGTTTTCCAAAACTGTTTTTTTCCATAATTGCACAAGCATACATACACCTTACACAAATATCTATTAGAAAATTTAATAGATAACTGCACAGTTCAGAAATAGGAGAACACTGTGAAAGGAGTACATTTCTGTGGCCCATGTTTCTGAAAATACCCTCCTAGTTCCCTGCAATTGTGAAAATGGAGTACTTTCTAACATAGGAGCTGTCTTTTGTTCACTAAGAATACAGTAGAGCTCAGCGTGAAACTGCCAAATTTAATAAAAACAAAATCTGAAACATTTAGCTGTTACATGAGAACCCACTGTTTGATATCACTATGCATCTAACCATGATCAAAGACCCACTACTGCTTTTTGCTGAATGCATTCGACCCTGAATGGTATGTTCATTTAACTACTTTCTTTCTTCATTATTTGATTACAGATATAGCCCATTTAAAGACTTTACATTCTTCAACATTAATTGTAGGACTTACATACCAGGGGGTCTGTACAAAAGGGAGTATTTTCCCTCATAGGGAGGGTCTGTTATTAATTGACAGAATGGGTACATGTGCCTCCCTTTCAACATAAGAATTTTTCATAAGTTTATCTGGGGTATGCCAAAAATGCTTCCATTAGGCTTAGCACTCTCACCTAGAAGATGACAAAAGTCCTGCTTTTTTTGCCCACCCCCTTTTTTTCATTTGTCTTTGTGAGAACGAAGACTGGAGAAGAATATAAATTTTCACACTGAAAAATTATATTGGACCTTGTGAAAAGCACGAATTTGGTAATTAGAACTTGACAATAATCAGATTGACAAATATGTATATAAAGGGGGAAGGGAGGGGAGGAGGGAAGGGCAGCGGAGAGAGACAGGCCAGAAAAGGGATTTCCTTCTTCAAACATCACTAATTAAAATGCTCTATGCACACTACATCATATAAATACTGTTTCAGCAAAATCTAAAAACCTGATGGTGCAAAGGAACAACATCCAAAAGAAAAACCATATGGATAAATCAAAGAAAAATCAACGCTTGTTCATTTTCAATAATTAACAGGCTTGCTTGTTTGCTTGTTTGTTTTAACAGTTTTGAATTGACATGTCAAACACCACAATTACAATATACAGACCCATCAGTTCTTTAAAACAAAACAACGAAACAAAAAAGGAAAGCACATCAAGACATGCAACATTAGGGTATTAGACAGTGAGTACATTGCTGTGAGTATCTTTGTACACCTAATGTAGCCTGAACTTAACTTTGCCTCTGCTTCTGTAAGAGCAATCAGAGTTTTCCAAAGAGCAAGGCAAGCTTACCAGCCAGATGTGCAAATAAGGCTTCAGTTTGTAAATCAATCAGTGCTTTGGTAGAGAAGACCTTGCAGAGCTCGTATTGGTCTAGCAATCAGTAACAGAGGACCTAACCAAAATGTCTCCAACACAAAAAAAAATCTGTACACAGCTGCCATACAAAAAGACATAAAGCTCATTGAATGGGCACAGGATGATATTTAACTAAGGATCTCTTACAAACTGTAAGAGGGGCACCATGATAGAAGCATTTTAAGTGTGACATTCCACCTCTGAAGCCACATAGGTGATGTCATATGACGCAAAGACATAGACACGTGCATCGACCCTTAGTTGAGGATGCAGGTGTAAGCCCAGCCCGCCCGCTCTCCTCCAGTTACCCTGGATCACCCACGGTCTGCCCGGTCCTGCTGACACACACGTGACCTCTGGAGTTTTCTCCTCCTCCATCCCTTGGTCTTCGCTTTCTGAGCTGTTCCCAACACCTGCCAGCCCTGTGAGCTCCCTCACTTGCCAAAGCTGGCATCTTCCCCACCTGCACAGGTCCCACACTATAGCATTCCCAACCCATGCCTTGTGCTTCACCATGTAAGTGTGACCAGGGGCTGAAGTACTTAGCAAAAAAATGGAGAAAGTGCTGAAACAGTAGGAGATTTGCATGTGCTGTGCAACATTAACTGGTTATTTACATGTCCAGCACCTTGTCTGTGAAACTACTGGTAGTCCTATCTCATACAAAATTATAAATCTATCAAACACATGGCACAACAGCATTCACTTACTTTGATGGCATGGCCTTCTCACTTGTGAGCAGTATGACAAAGCCAAGCAATAAAAAGTGATGATCAACTGATAAAAAGTATCCCTAAGTTTAGAATCTTCCATATTTTTTACGGCATGTGAGTTGTATCCCTCTGTGTGCTGCCTTTCTATGGAGTAGACATTACCTCCATGCAGCTAGAGCAGGAAGAAGAACGGCAAAGCACTTTTCTGGGGGCCTAAGGGACCAGTCATTCAGCAAATCCAAGATCTGTGGACCAAGAAATGTGTGGGGAGAAGTGGTCTTTTTTAAAAGCATTTTTTAAAAAAAAAGCTCATTTTTATACTGCAAAAATATCCAGGCTCTCAAATGAGCACAAGTGCAAGTGCGACCCAAACCAGTCCAACTGTCAAAACTCATTTAACCATGAAGAGCTCCACTTGAACCAAAAATATGGCATTCCACTTCATAAAATGCCTACTCCATTGACTGAAAATGCTACACAAGATCTCGTAGGTGAAGGGTAATTAAGTTGAGTCATCATTTTTTCTAAAGTCTGGTACTCTGTTTTGCATCCTAGAACAACCTTTATTTGGACAACTAGTTTTGCACATCTGCCTATGCTGGGCACTCCAGCTCAGAGTATAGTGGAAAATAAGTCAGACACCAGACAGCATTTTTGGAGAGATACCCCTCTGTAAAGCTCATTTAGAAGCAATGCAAGTGCATAAACGACTACTCTAATAGAGTGCTTGAAAGATTAATTTTAAATGTTACGTCTTCCCCTCTCACAACACCACAACAGAAGGCAATTGCTAGATGCATCACAATCTTTTTTATCTTGGAAAACTTGGCATCAAGTCTCTATGGAAGGATGCAGGGTAAAACAGTGCTGCTGTTGCTGCTGATGCTAAACAACTAGCAAAATAATAGTTAAAGCTAGAATTTATTGCTCCGGATTTAACTTGCAGAACCACACTGTTGTGTACAAACCGTTTATCTCCATTGATGCTCAGACATGATTGTCTCCTTGTGTCTAAACACACAAAATACAAGCGGCTATCTGTACAGTTTACAGTACTGAAACACATATATTTGAAAATGAAGTATAGATATGTTACTTTTCAAAGATACATGACTTTATAGCAGGGGTTTACCCAAACTTTTTTTTTTTTACAGCCACTTTAAAAATAGACAACAACTTCACTAGTATAGCTAAGTTACATCAAAGAAAGAATCGGTGTACTGAATGTGAAGAAGCTGGCCAATTCCCCAGGCTCCCAGATTTTTGTCTTTTGCTTTTGAGGAAACCCCTATACATAAATGAAAATAGTATCTGAGTATATTCTTCAATGGTGGACTAAGCAGTTTCTTAAAACAAGACTTTAGCTTGCCATTCACTTCGGACTGCCTCGAAAATAAGATACACTACTGCTTAAAAGAACCATCGGAATGCTTCAGCGCTGGGAACAGGTGTTCTCTAAAAAAAAAGCAAGAAAACAAGTTAAGCTTTCTTTTGTGGTATTGGAATACTCCAGTTCTAGTTGTTCTTTTCCTTTACATTTTAGGCATACTTTCAGTTATCTAGGAACAGCACGATGCCTCACATTGCTTGACAATTAATAGAAACATCCTTCTCCAAACACACACCATTTTAGGATCACGAGCAATACATCGTACTCAGTATTTAACACACCTAACATGCTGTCTTCTCCTTAGTTAACAAGTTAGTCATGAAAATGTAAACATTGCTAGAAAAAATATCTGGAAAACAGACAGTGCTTTTAGGATAACCACACAGTTGTACAATGGTTTCTCCCTGTGCCTTGGCATACTGGAGGCACCATTATGGCTTGGTTGGGTTTGCAGGTTTAAACACATGCTTTGGCAAGACCGTGTTTGTGACAGGGGAATAGCAAAGGTATTGATCTGTCACTCGGAGAGTGTGCTGTGTCTACAGACACCTTGGGAACAGAGGTCAGTATTTTGAAACCTCAGGCTGGCCACCTCGTTCCACGTTTAGGTTGCAATGCAGAAAGAATTTAAACACATCCTTGACTTCATTCCACTGAAGGAAACACCTTGGGGTGCTGCCCAGACTGCCCATGTACTTTCTTTCACACACATGCTGGACCTTGGCTTACTCACAGAGTTGCTATATTCCCTCCTTCCTCCGCCTGTTGCCCCCTGGAAATGATATCCACTTGCACTCAGGTGCCTCCATACACATTTGAGTACCAGCAAATTCCCTTCACAGCTTTAAAGTACCACATACGTGAGAGGCTGAGGGGCTGAGCCTACAAGGACTGTGTCACTTCTGTAAGGTACTTCTTATCCTCAGTTTCCTTCAGTTAAAAGATTGTAAAAGAGCCCTTGAACCCCTGCATCTAGATCCACATGTCTCTCCACCAGAACTAATGATTGCACTATCCAGGGAAGTGAGAATGAGCCCTAAGATGACTCTGTATCAGTCTGTCCCAGCTCACAAGTACTTGTTTCATTAAGAACTACCCACAAATATTATTGTTACATCCAAAGAAATTCCCCTAAAAATAAAACTGTGGAAATTTGCAAATAAATACTTGTAACGAGAAAGTTCTCATGGATTTTGCTGGTGTCACATATAGATACCATGTCTCTTTTTGAAAGAATTCTTTCATTTTTGTTTCAGGGAGCACTTTAAAATGTTTTCCTAGTGTTTCCATAAAAAAACAACAAACCATGGACCCTGCAGGGTACAATGCGCATTGTACTTGCTGTCAGAATATTTCTTTCTGAATTCCAGGGAACTGCTCATTAGTATGGCAACTATTTTTTGTTGAATAATTAGTCAAGTTTGTGATAATCAGGCTCAAGCAGTACACAGCTCCTCTTTTTGTAAAAGCCGTATGAAAGGAAAGCTGTTATTGTTATGTTTATTTTTTGTCCACATGGAAATATCAGATATCAAAATAATTCTGCTTTGTCATCCGAAGTCTGACCTGTTGTCAATTCAATACCCACTCCCCCTCCACGAACATTATGCTTTAATAAATCATCTGAAAATCAACTCCCAAAGACAATGAGCTTGTTTTTTTGAATACAATCACCCTGATCAGTGTGAGTTTTCTTTGTGTTGGTCGTCCAAAAGTAGGAATTGCTCATATCCGTCTTTACCAGACCCGGTTCTGCCCAGTTACGTGAGTTGAGCATAAGCACAAGCAGTGACAAAGCACAGCAGCCCTCATCCCCAGGTACACCGAGGAGAGCTAATGCAATTGCTAGACCATCCGCACCGGTCTTTGTGGGCTGTAAGATGGCTGCTGAGAGCGAGGTACACAGATTTATAATTTATAAAGAGGTTGGCTGCAGAAGAGACTGGAGTTTGGAATGGCAGGAAACAACTGTATGACTAAATTGACCTCAAAAGAACAGTCAAACATGAAAACGTATTAAACTCAATAGATTGTCTTCACCTGAAAACTAAACGTAATATTCTGCTATGGGTCCATCTGCCTGAACACAAAACCACAGCTAGACAGAGAGATTTAAAGACACAGTGACTGAGATGGCCTTTATTTATTTTCTTGCCACATCAGGTTGAGTTACTGTCAGACGTTGTCATATCAGCTGGAAGTAAAGGTGTAATGTCTGATTAAAAGGTCATTTAGACCTTTAAATACACAGAATAGTATTTTTGAAGGGCAAAGCTGTGTGCTTTTGAAAAACTGCAAGATAAGAAATTTTTGCATCTGTGCACCAAGTTCTAATTAAAGATATACATTTACAATTAAATATCCATTGCATTAACTACCAATTTGGGAATGAAATATTAATCCACCCTTAAACAAAAAATGAAATCTTTTAAAATTGAATAGCTGGTTCAAGTTAAATCTAAACCAATTTACGTGATGAAATCCATAGATTGCACCACTCTAAGAATGAAGGTTATTTCCAGACAAAGAGAGACCCTTCAGCCCATTTAGAGGTTCAGCACACCAATGTACAAGTTTAAGTGCAATGACCATCTACTGCCTGGCTGTAAAAATCCAGCAGTCCCCGCTGGGGAATCAAACTCTCGGCAAGATTACAGCGCATTTCTGGATCTCTGTGCTGCTGGTAGGGAATCATTATCCTGAGTGACAGGAAAGACAGATCCCCCTGGAAGCCTAGGGAGGGGTGGTGAGGAGCAGAACCAGAGTTGATCAGTGTGGTTTTGCAGCAAAAGCCTTCACTGTGCTGGTGCAAATGCTGACAAACGGCAGGCTCGCTCTCAGGAGGATGCTCCAAAATCTCCAGCCGTGGCTTCTCCAAGCAGGTAATGCCATAAAGCATAGCACTCGAGAAAACTTATCTCTACACAAACCTGGGATGAAATGACCTCCACACTTTCAAACTCTCTATTCACCTCCCTACTTTCCAGCTTTCACTGCAAAAGAAGTAGCCCAAATATTTGAAATTTGAAATTTTAATTATTGCCTTGAAAAATCAGCTTCACGTAGGGGACCAAGCATGCTACATTTTTGGAGGAGGAAGTAAAAAAAGGCAAGAGAAACCAAAAGAAAATCTCTTCAATTAAGCAGCAATGGAAAAATGATACCTCCATATCTGTCCTGGGTGCCCCACAGGGAAATGTAAAAGCAGACCCTTGCTACATGCAACACATGAAAACAGCACACCAGCAGGTGATGGAAATTTCTCACCAAAGACTCTGTTTCAACACCTGTATTTTCACAGCAAAAGCGCTCATTAAAGAATGATGCCTCCCACTGCCCCCTGGGATGCCAGGCAGTGGGCTTTGCTCATCCAAGGCCTGCCTGCCTGCTTGCCCAGCCCAGCCCCATCCCTCGGGGAGCTAAAGCCTACCACACCTGCCAGACCTCTCTCTCCTTGGCTTTCTGAGTCTCACAGCCAGCTGAAAGATATGATACAGACAAGTAAGGAAAACTGGCTGCTTCTGCTTGGGATGCTGTTACTTAGGGTGCTGCCAAAATTCACAGCTACCTAACCAAGACTCACTGTAAGTCATCTGTATTATTATTTTCTGCGAGGCTAGGGAATCACTTGAGGTGAACCACATTCAAAAATAAAATAGAATAATAAAATACATCAGAGCACTACATGATTGTGACCTAATATTTTACCAATGTTAAAAGATGTTGCATTATGTAAGAATTCTTTGATGTTTGATCCATGAGAAGAAACCTTCTCTCACTGAAGTAAACTCACACGTTGGCTACGTGTGAAATTATTAGCCAAATGTGGCACTCCTCATTCCTCTTGAGGTGCCCTGGCTGAAACAATCCAGCTCAAAAGAATAGGAAGTACAGCTGAGATAGATTCAACAAGATTTGGGCTACCCGGCAGTCTTTAGAGAGACCTACACAACCACAGAAATAGACAGCACCTTAATGAATCTCAAATTCACAGGGCAAATGAAAGGTAACTAGTGGCTTTCCCAAAGCAGCAGGACTGGTGCTGGTGACATAGGGAAAACTGACCTTCCCAAGATCTGCAGAGAACCGCACATAAGCTTCTCAAGCTGGAAGGCAATCCCTTCATGAAATGCCTTCCACAAGAGGAGCAGTTTGGCCCACTAAGTTATATAGATATATATGTGTCTATGTATATCTCAATATACCTATCTGTGTATATATAGAGATAGATGATCAGACACAGAGAAATACGGTGCTCTGTGGTGGCCAAAAATGTTCAGCTGGAAATTCCTGGCCCCTGCATGAAAAGCCATTTGGATCAATTGCAGCCCAGCCCAGCAAACACTGACCGCCACTGGCCATAAACCAGTGTCTGTACATTTTCCTTACACTGTGCAAATACAGGCTATGGACCTGGTCAGTCCCACAGAACTCATGTGACCACCAGCAAGAAGGCAAACTGGCCTTTCCTCCACATCACACCTTCTATTTCCAGTGCCACAAGCTAATTTATGTGTCAGTCAGTCACCCTGGAAATGACATCAGCATTGCTCATACATAAACAGTGAAGAATCTGGTGCAAATTCAAAACTCACTTTCCATCCTCAGACCCTTCCCCAGACAAGTGCCAGACTGTCAGGCACACATGGCAGTACAGACCCAACCTTGTTGCTGCGATGGAGTTGTGTGTCACACTGTGGTGTGCTAAAGCCCAGCAGAGTGATGCGATCTCCTGACCTGCAGAGCACAGAATGTCTTGGGCTGCAAGGGACATTAAAGATCATCTAGTTCAACCCTCTTCCACTACATCAGGCTGGTCAGAGCCCCATCCTACCTGGCCTTGAACACTTCCAGAGGTGAGGCATCCACCACTTCTCTGGGCAGCCTGTTCCAGTGCCTCACCACCTACAAGGCATTTCTTCCTAATATCTAATCTAAACCTACCTTCTTTCAGTTTAAAGCAATTCCTCCTTTTCCTATCACTACATGCCCCTGTAAAAAGTCCTTTTACAGCTTTCTTGTAGGCCCCCTCTAGGTACTGGAAGGATCCAGTCTCCTGAACCTCAGAATATCAGCATCTCCTGACCCACAGGAAGGTGGGTGAAAGTTGCAATCTGTCCTGCACCATGCTGCTCTGCCACTGGTGAATGCAGTCTGGACAGCATCTCCACTCCCTACTTGCCTAAATACTAAGCCACCCCAAGAGGAAAGCAGCCTTTCAAAGTATCTGCAGCCCACTTTGTTCCACTCATAAATATACATTACCTACAGCAGTGACTTTGGGGAAAACCTCCTGCTGCTCAGATTCAGCTCACACAGTCTCCTTGAATGTTTCTCTTCAGGCAAGGAGGCTTGGGGGCAAGAAACCAGTGTGTGAACTGCATCTCGTGGAAATGCAGAAGGAAAAGGCAGAACCCAGCACGTGGCACGTTTCTGCCAGCTGCTCCGCTGCCTGTCCTGGAGGTGTGCCAGGAGACCCACCGCAGTGACCTGACACTGAGGGGGCCAGTTGCGGCTGCAGGAGGATGAGTGGCTGAGGCACTGCTCCTGCACTCGTCTTGGCTCTGGCACATGTGCACACCAGCTGGCACAGGAGAGCTCCACACAGGAACAGCCCTCACCTCGAACTCCTGGCATCCTCCCCCCAAGCCGCAGGCCCATGGGAGGGATGTGCTACCCCAGCTCTGGACGAGGTGTGAAACAGTCCGCGAAGCTGCCGCTCCCCACAGCTGCCAAAATCCCTGGCTGCCCACCAACACTGCGCTCCTGCTCTCTGTACGTGTTATCAGGCAGTAACAGATGTCCTCTAATAACAAGCTTATTATTGGACTTAGCAGATAAAAAGGGACACATACGCTGGGTCAGAAGCTTGGTGGTGAGTTGTATTCCACAGCCCACCTTAAAATATCTCTCCCCATACCTGAGCTACAGGCCTGTCTCCCTTCATACCAAGGATGAGATTTAACATTTATTTTAAAACTCAGCTTTATTTGCTCCAAGAGGAAACGCATCTGCGTGCTGGCAGTTATTTTTCCACTTGTGGTGCATATCTCTCAGGCTGTATTTGAGACAAACCAGATTTAGAACATACCAGATTAGGAAACTCATTTGACTTTCTCTGCCGCCAGCTCCACTGAGTGAAAAGTAAACCTTTGCCATGGGACATTGCAAATAGAAATTTAAAAAATGTACTCCTAAGTCAGGGTTATGGTTTGAAAACCTGGCTCCTCTGGAATAGCTCGCTCAGAGGTAACCT
The DNA here is from genome assembly GCF_001715985.3 of Manacus vitellinus. Lineage (NCBI taxonomy): Eukaryota > Metazoa > Chordata > Aves > Passeriformes > Pipridae > Manacus > Manacus vitellinus. Next base: position 43,858,687 of record NW_021938789.1, on the reverse strand, counting down.
CACGAAATTTCAGTGGAGTCGGCTGGGGAGTAAAGGATTTGTGCCAATGGCCACAGAGACTTGCCACTGTATGGCCGGATACTGCCACTTGGACTCAGCAGCAGGCTGTAGTTCCCCAGCCAAATCAATAGGATTAGTCAGAGAAGTAATGTGTTTCTCCACAGGAGAAAGAAGGAGCAAAGGTGTGCCTCATTTACATTCACTACACACCATAGTTTATTTTATATATTAATTTTTTTTCACTTTATAGATGAGATTAAATTTTGGGGAATGGGTTTTTGATCTGAAAAAATGCATAATGCCATTGGGGAAAACAGATGGCAAACACAGATCAGAAATCATAAGGAATCCAGACTAATGCTGTCAAAGAAAAACAGCTCAGTCCCAGGAAATGTTAGTAATGGAGTGAGCCCCTCTCCATGCCAGCAAGCATCTAAAGCTACGAGCAATCTTTCAGCAGAGCAGCTCTCATGCTCTGCTCCACCATCCTTAACATCCCCAGGAGACAGCTCCAGTCGCTAAGCATCCCAACAATGCATCGAGGCTGGCAGGCAGAAGCGTCGCCCCAGGATGCAGGCAGAGCCCTAGAAAGGAGCACACCTCCTCTCCCCCTTCCCTCCCAGGCTTGGAGTAACTGGCAGTGGTCGCCTTCCAGCACACTCCCTCCCTTGTGCCGGTGCAGCTCTTTTGGCCAGCAAGCCGAGGGACGGAGCCAAGTCTCCACCTCTGCCGTCCCGCTCGCTCCCATGGGAGGCAGTCGCCTTGGCCGCCGGCTTCCCCGTGCCTGGCATCCTGCACGCGGGGCTGGCAGCGGCGGGCAAGCCGGGGTCGGGAACTCCTCCTGCCGTCTGCTACCCTGCAGCTGAGTTCCAGTTGGCCACGCTCCGGCCTCAGGCAGGAAATCCTAATGGCTTTCTGGCAAAGGCAGCAGGGAAGATATCAGAGGTTTGGCTTTTCAGTTTAGGGGTCTCCCACATCTCACTTGCAAAGGGATTCACATTTTTTCCCCTATTTCTATATCCCTCTCGAGCAGTTCATGCAGTTCCTTCAGTTTTTTCAGCTATCCCTGTACCTGAGGGTGGACCTGCTAAGTCTGCTAGAGTGTTTACTTGGCTTATACGACTATTTTGCCTTTCTTAATTTATTATTCGCATTCTAACAGCATAGGAAGGCCTCAGGCAGAATGAGGGATTGTTTCTGTTGATTCTGCCTGCCTGGCCTCTCAACTAGTAGGTCTGGCCTGCCTCCTGCTTTTTCAGGAATGGGAAAGGGCTCATACAAGCTTTAACAGTGTTACTTCAGAGCCCAAACTGATGCTAACCAGGTCAAAAAAGCTGTCACTCAGTGCTCCCATGCTGACTGTGGGAATTAGTATCAAATAGTCAAATGTTTTATTAGCATAAAACAGAAACCTCTGTTACCAGGAAAAGTTTTATAGAGAAATTCTTGGGTAGAGGTTTGTTACCACTGTGCAACATAAAAACCAAGACCTTACAATGCAAAAGATAGTAAAAATGAAATACCACACCAGGGCTCAGCTTCTGCTTTTGCCTAGGACCTGCCTGGTTACTTCTGCTGACTTCTCTGTCAGACATTATCAGCTAGAAGTGGGGCTGCCTCTTGCAATGGATGTACCACGTGCATACACCTCCCCCTCTCACACACACACTGCCATTCACCTTCTCCCTAATCAAATCTCTGTGAAGACCATCCATCAGTCCCTATCATTTATCCCTCACACACACACACCAGCTCACAACAGAATTATTCTTGTTAACATTCATTCCATTAATGAGAAATCCCTGCTGGTTCACCATCCAGTGGTACAAGTCTTTGCACTCACAGGCTGACATCTCTATCATCCTCCAAACTGCTGCCCTGGGGTACAGTAATCTCTTACAGACTGGTCTCCAAGCAGAGGGGAGGCATGTTTCTTAGTACTAAACCTAAATTTAAATCTCTTTCCCCTAGAGCTGCTGGGGCTTCAGTATCTTTTTCTCCTGCATGGAACCTAAAATTGGCTATGATGCCTCATTGGTTAGCTAACTGCTTCTGTCCTTTGGGATTTTTCATATGCTGTTGATAAAAGAGCCAGTGAAAAATATATCCATTAAATGCTTGGTCTCTGCTTGCTTGTTTCTTTTTCTGCAAAGCTTGCAAAAAAAAAAAAAAGGTGTGGGGGGAAAAAATACAGAAATACATTCACTCAAATGCAGCACTTGGAATATGGGCTGAAGGAGTATAATCAGCCAATGCCTAAGACTCATCACAGGTGCCAGCTTGGCTCTCTTGCAGCCAAACATCAAGGTGAGCACCATGTATTTTCTGACTGGATGCAGGAAGAGGAGTAGCAACACAAACTCTTATACAGCAAGTCACTACAATTCCTGACTGGCAAGGAAAACGTTAAAAGATTGTAAATGGTTCTGAATTCCATTCATTCTCAGGTATGTCTTCTGAAGTTTTCAAGGATGACAATTAAGACACATCTCAGTAATTATTTTCATGACACTGTCACCTCCACTGGACTTTGACCTCCAATTTACTTTACATCAGCTTCCAAGCAATCAGCCAACCACATTACCACTTCCCAGAGCTCAGATGAACTGGTGATTTAGAGAGAGCAGGTTTTATATCATTACTAAAATAGTGTCATTGAGTCTTCTCCCACCCCCTCCCACATGAATCATACCCACAACCCTTCCAAATATATTTTTCTCCTCTTTTGTTTACTCTAAAACCAAAATCCTTTGTTTGACTCATACTACTCACTTTGGAGATCACATATTTACCAATGTATACTCCTTGCCTCTCTTTTCAATTTCTGACCTCTTTAATTGCCTCACAATAATCATGCTCTGCCCTCCTTGTACCTTCTGCACAGACACTCAGGGTTCTTCAGCTCTATTCCAAGCCTGTAACTGCCAAGGTTGCTGCATCCACTCTGCATCCCCACCTCGCAGTTACGATGTACAGAAGGACAGATGTTATTGAACTGCAGTTCTTTTGGGGTATTTCTTTCACGACAGTGGAGCAAATTCTTTGAGTTAGCATGGTGTAGACTGATGTTCTGTCAGCATGCTCCAGCTTTCCTAGGACACGCAGTACACACCACCAAAGAAACCTCTAAGACCAAGAACTCCTCATGCAACAAATCATCATTTTCAGCCTTTCATTTGCAAGCTTCCCCTCTCCCTTTCACATTTTTTAGCTTTCCTGTATGTACTCCTTTATCATTTCCTTAGCCCTTGAACAACTTGTTTGGATCATGCCCAGAACAAATGCTCATCCCAATATCCAAATTCTCTCCATAAATTCCAGTCAATTTAAAAAAATTAATTAAAGAAACCGGTTTACCCTAACAACAAGGGCATGTGAAAAACCCTGCTCACCCTCACCAAGGTCCCTTTCATCTCTATGAAGTCTTGGCCTTCCCCTGTACAAGTGCTAGGAAGATGATTACTGGTGAGCTCTTCAACTGCCTCACCTGAATTACTAATGGTAGACCAGCTCACAGCAGCAGATATATTCCGTGCTCTTCTCACCAGGGGAGATCTCACTGCCATCTTCAGCCCTACCATTGTACTCTTCAGTGCTCAGTCAGTCTGTCCCATGGTCACTGAGTCACCCCTATGGAGGACTAGGCACCCCTTCACTGAGGCTTCACACATTATAAACCACCCTCAGTCACTTTTGTGTCCTCCTCTGTTTGAACACTCTGCAGCTCTTCTTTCCTCCTCTTCTGTCCTCATCTTAAGTGATATGCATCCTGAATTCTCTTGGATTCCCCACTGCTTTCCAGTATTTATTAAGTTCCTCCTTCCACCTCAAATTTTATTACTGCGTCTCAACTTCCTAAACCACTGAATAACCTCTCTCATCTCTGTACAAATAACTCCTAGTCAAATGAAGTCTGATACCAGCTAGTGGGGATCCTATATAAAAGTACAACAGACACCATGACCACAGCAGCGTGGAACAGAAAGGAATACTCTCCTGAAACAGGAGAGGTGCAAAGTTTTCAAATGGCCAACACTTCCGAGACTGAGATAAAGGAAAATATCGAGTAAAGCAGGGGAAAGAATAAGACCCTATGGTGAGTAAGGGGAAGGTGCTTGATGAGTATGCTGCCTGACAAGAACAGAGTATCCAGCATGACCCAGGCTGGTTTTATTTCTTTTATGTTCTCATAACTCACTTGGCACCAGTGTCTGGTTAAATAAGAAGGAACGGAGAAACTCTGGAAAAACTGCAAAAAAATTAAACAGGCTTCGTGCATACCTGGCTATGTATTTTTATAGTGTTAATTAAGAGGATGCCTAGCAGTTCCAGGGAGGAGAAAATATTTCCCATAATGTCTGAGAGTAGAAGTTAACAAGCCTGCTGGGATCTTTTTAGCCCCTGCAGAGCTAAGGCTTCAACATTATTAAATGGCTGTCGCATCTAAAGTATGGTGCAACATAACACACAACAGAAAGCCCAGGATGCTGAAATGGGGGATGACTTCAGATTACACCACAGAGTAATTCAATTTCAGGACAGGTGTTTGCATGTGACTGAACAAGATATGACTGCGGAAAACAATAAAGGTACCCAAAAGAAGAGAGAAGACAGACAGAGCAGTATGGGCTCCCAAAAAGCAAAAGAAGTGTCAAATGAAACTGCATGCTTCAAGACATTGTGGTTCAGTACGATCATTCAAGTAGATGAGCTATCAAAAATACAGACACTACAGAAGCAGAGAAGCACTTTCTCTGGATGGTGGTACTCCTCAGAAGACATGGTGTCTGCTGCCAATTTTTAAGCATGTAGTCGGTGACTTGTTAGCAACCGGGAATTGTTAGCAACCGAGGCCAAGTCCTAGGGACTTTTTTACAGTGACACGAGTTACTTTCTTATTGCGCCTAACTCACTTGGGTACATCCAAAAAACTAATCTTAAAGCCTTTCCCTTTGCAATCGACAGCCATTTCCCATTGCAACCAGCAATCAAAAGGACTATACTATATTTGATGAGTCTTTGAAGTGTATATTCAAGGTTTGCCTGCTTAGAATTACTTCACCAAGCCTAACCCTTAAAATATATGCATGTTAAGAGCTAGAAGACTACTAGTTTTCCTTTTAACGATATAAATTTTTAGGATATCTGGAAAGGACCTGCTCTCAGTCATTGCCATGTATCAAATGTATGACAACATACAGAAATTAATATCAACCTTTTGTTTAACTCTCTAGAACACATTTATTTTAAAACCAAAAGCACAACACCAGGATGTTGGTTTCTGACCAAAAAACGTTTCTGACCCTTTGCTTTCCTCAGTACAAAGGGATTGTTTTCTGACATCCTAATTCATTCTCCAAGTAAGCAATGTCTTCCCTAACTTCAGTAAAAGTGTTAAGTGTGCACTTATTAAATATAATTGCATGGAAAGTAGACCCAAAACCCAAAAATATGAATATACATGAACAGGCAGACAAATATTGAGACTGTTCCTTACTGTTAACCACTCCTAAATATCGGTGTATAACACAACATTCACATATCTACCAGCTTAAATGAATCTCCCTATATGAATGAGGCATGATGTGTATAGTCCACATTTTGTAGAAACACCAAATTGGAAAGATTTTCCAAACATCCTGTAGTTGCCATAGGACTCCAAGTCATGATGGTTCTATGCACCGCTAACTGAAATACCTAGTTCAAAGTGACCAAGATGATTTGGGAAAAAAAAAAACCAAAGAAAGAAAAAAGATACTTATTATGCAAATTACTGCTCAAAAAAACCCTCAAATTGCCCTCATTCATCATCTTTCTCATGGCACATACAGCTTGCCCAGCCTAAACAATACACAGAGATTTCATTATGTCAGCTTAAAAAACCAGACTAACCAATCAGTCATGACACTGAAACCCAGAGTCTGGCACAGAATCCCGACACCCCAACTGCATAACCTCTACTAGTACTTTGAGAAATGTGCAAAGAACTATTCAGTGCAATCAAAATGCAGAATCCCCATAACCAGTTAATCTCTCTTACGGACAATTTCACTGGCAAACAATCATAGTTCAATGATTTAAAACAAGGAATTTCCAATGCAAGTAGAAACCAGTGTTCGTGTCAAAGTACAAAGTACTCGACTGGCCTACAATTTTGCAGAATTCCTTGACATTCTGTTCAGTTCAGTACCAAATCCCACCATTAAGAGATTCCCTTAGGCAGGAGAGACTTAATTTTTGCCCCCTTTAACAAACTATACCATATCAAGCAGCAATTTATATTCTAAATTGAACGCTAATGTCATGGGCTTTGGGCACTTCCTCTGCTTTGCAAGTATCACACAAGGAAAGGGAAGCAACAACATATGAAACAGTAAACCAGACAACATCCAACTCCATTTCAGAGGAAATCACTTGCACTCAATGATGTGCCAGAACTGTAAAGAGACCTAAAGCTCAACTCCTCTGGGCTCTACACATCTTCCTCCACCCCATGTCTCCCAACAACTGCAGTGCACTCCTGCCTTGCAAGATAGGATCCTAAGACATAAGGTCAATTAGCTTCAATGAGATTTCCGAGCAGCAGAGAGCAGGCACCAGTGAGAAAAGATGCTTGCACCTGCTCTGATCTCTGCTGGAAGTGGCAGTGGGAGGCCCTGTGTTGTACCCAAGAACCTCCAGAGATCAAAAGGAAAATTCATCATTGAATGTATGTTTATCCCAGACATGCAATATCCGAATGAAAGTGATAAAAAAACATTGCAAAGCACTCAGTGAAGGTCAGATCTTGCTCTGCTTCTCACGTCCCCCACTCCCTGCCCACACCATTATGGCAGGATTATGCACCATGTTGGAAGCCCCAAGCAAGAATATCACAGTCACCCAGCAAGGGCTCTCATATGGTGCTAACAACCAGTTCCAGTGCCAGGCACACTCCCTGCAGGCTCAGGCCTCGGAACAGAAAAACAAGAGCACCCTTGGTGGAGCACACGGGGCATGAATGAGAAGGAAAGAGGGGAAAAACAGCACTCAGGGTCAATCCGGGCTTTGCAGCCAATTCCAATGTGAATTGCACTCAGGACAGACTATGGTTCTTGCTCCAGCTGTAAATGCCCAGGAACAAGGACTGCTTTTTTGCTCATCTGCACAGTGTTTAACACATGCACACGGGGAGACTCGGTCAGATGGAGGGCTACAAGGCAGTGGCAGGCAGGAGAGACAGACTGTCATACGGCAACATTGCTGATGTTAAGTGATGAACAGCAACGCAGGCTACAAGGTGGTCTTTCTTTTTCACCTTCCAGTTAGCCAGTTGGATCGTGTTAGCCACCTGCTCCTTATCAGACTTTACAGTTCCCCCTCACACTACTCAATTCCATCATGCCGTCACTTAACTCGTGCATGTAATTTAAAGTTAGATAGACGGCAGGGAAATTGCTTCCTCTGAGGCCCCTACTAATTGACCCCTATCCACAGAGCTCAGCAGTCTTCCCTTAACGCGCTCACACACGCTACCGCTACACGAAGTGCAAGTTCGGAGGTTGCCAGCGCAGCCTCTCTCCCCCGTGGCAATGCCATATGGTGTTAAGATTTTCAGGATCAGACGCCGTTCCTGCTGAAATCAATCATCACAACCTATCCCCGGAGAAGGCCATCTCAAACTCCCACTGGCTTGAAATGCAACTCAGCGAGGTGCCTTGGATTTGGAGGCTGGTATCGACTATATCGAGGTGGTATGCAAACATTCACTTGAATAGCGCACGTATCAATTAGCTGGGCTATTACAAAGAAAGCAAGTGGTACCAGCTATGATGACAGCATGTCTAAACAGATGATAGTTCACAATTGGGCAGGGCCCTTCAGCCCCTCCAATGCAAGTCAGCCCCTCTGCCTGAATTTGTTGCCATGCTAATGAAAATGAGGAGTGGGGTAAATGAGATTCATATGCTGAATGGAAGTGGTTCACTTCAAAGAGAGGGGGATGTAAACTATCATCAGGCTTCTAATCTTCATAACCTGCAGCAGAAGTTATAGACACGTATACCAATCAGAGGAAAATAAGTAGTCTCTATGGGTAAATAAAGATTATGTCTCTTTAAACCGACTGTAAATCTGAATGAACACAGAATATACATACACAAGTAGGCAGCGTGCAACGTGACGTCAATCTTATTTTTATAGATTTATTATTGCCGTACATAAAATTTCCTAGTAATAATAACATTCTATGAAAAATACTAGAGCATTGGGACACTTTTAATGTGAAAATAGTACAAGAAAAGTAGGAAAAAATAATTCAAGTGTTTTAAAAAAAATGCTGGGTGAGAAGCATTCCATTAAAAATGTGAGGGTCAGGGACTAGAAAGCATTCACGTGAATCTGTCTTCGACTCCATGTACTAACTTTGAGAGTTTTATCCTATGCCTTCATTGCGCCAGTAGAAAAGACTTAAAGGAAAAAGAGAGAAATGGTTTTCATGGGATCAGCCAGTTTACTGTTTATTGGTATTATCCCCCTTTTTCATTTATTCTCTTTTTAAACATAGTTCCACCCCTTGCCTTAAATCACCCCTGCAAATTGCAGCCACTGTCGAGCACAATTCATAAATCTTACAAGTGTGTAGTAGAATTTGAGCCCCTCAATCCTTGATGCATTTCCATGGGACTGTGCCTACCAAGGTGCCAGGGGATCCCCCATGCAGAGTGGGGGCTTCCCCTGGAGCACAGGCCAAATGAGTCACTCCAGCAGCTCACTCCACAGAGAGGCTGCCCTTGCCTGCCCCTGGACACCAACACTGCTACTGCAGTGCCCTCATGTAGGCCCTGTCACTCTCTGACACCCTTCCAGCTGGTGGCCATATGGCCAGGGCACTGCTGCTGCGCTGGTGCTGTAGGCAGCCCTACTGTCACTCTTTATTAGGTAATTTATTTTTTTAAAAAAATAAGAAGAAAGAAGACATAAGGAAAACAACCACAGAAGAAAGTTAGTCTTCCTCTCCTACTGACAAACCACATTTCTGTAATGAAATCAGTCACATCCTGTGACAAAACTTTGTGATGGGCCACGACCTGCAGAGAAGCGATGCCTTACTGACATCTCCACAGCTGGAAAAAGAAACCTGTTTCCTTCGAGTCACAGTACAGCAGCAGAAGAGCTTTTGTGTTTACGTTTCTGACAGAGCACAAACAAGAGAGAGTGAGTGGGAGAGAGAGAATGAAGAAAAGAAGTGAAGGCAGGTGGTTATGAGAGCACACAAGTGGCTAATTAAACCACAGGTTTTACTAGTCACAGTGGTTAAACAATTTTAACAGGCGGCATTCTCATAACACGCCTGAAAAGTTTTTACACTGTCGAACACCTTTGTCAGGAGCGAGGAAGTTCTGGAAATGTGCTCAGAGATGCACACAAACCCATAGGAAGATCTGATAACGTTCAAATTTGTTCCAGAGATAGCTCACTTTCTGCACAAATCGATAAGCCATCAGAACCTATCATTTATCACAAACATTAAATCCCAGCAGCATCCTAGTTTGCAAGCCTAATGAGGGAACCTGGCACACAAAGGCACCCCCAGTGCTGGGTGGTGTGGGGAGGATTCTCCATGCCTCTGGCTCAGAGAAATCTGTTAGGCTGTATTCAGCATTATAATCCATCATTAACAGACTGGGGCATTGGGTATCTTTGTTGCAAACTTGCTGCAAAAGCAACAAAGGCATGCTATTGAGGAAAACAAGAGTTGGAAACCCAATCTAGTTTCTGTCCCCTGGGAAGTCCATCCTGGTTTTTGCATTAGTGATGCTGGGTCACCATACATTCACGAAAAAGAGCTAAAAGGAGGGAGAGCTATGAATCAAACTTTCAGCAAGGACAGTTCACTCTTGCAAAAACGGATTAATTAGTTGTTTTGATGAAGCTGGTTAGGAAAGAGTTAATGGTATCAGCCAAATGTCAGTTAAACCCCCAAATGCTGCTTTTGTCCCATGGCAGTGTCAATATGAACACCATTATCTCCATTTATTTAACACAGAATAAATTAATTGGCTCTTAGTGTTGCTTTTTCCCTGGAATCCCTCATCCCACCTCTTCCTGGAGAGAACTCCTGCAAGCAACGGGCAAGGGAATAAACCGTTCTGCAGACATGCATGAGCACACACACACACACACACACACACACACACACAGAGACAGAAGTTGCAATTTCTCACTGAGTTTCTGATTTCTGTGACTACAAATCTTGATGTCACCCGGCATACACTACTCCTCTGTACTAAATCCATCATCCTCAACACCTTCAAATGCATCCGATATGTGCATCTAACCAGCAACACTATAATTTTAATAATGACAAGGGATTAAGTGTGATTACTAGTCTTTTCTCTCACTTGTTTCCTCCCCCTAACGGTACCATCCAATTGCCGTTTTCCTCACGGATGTGTATTCTGGTTCCCATTGTCTGTCGTACCCAATACGTTAACCGAAGTATCTGCGACATGGGATCTGCCTGTCTCTCCTATGTCTAGTAAACCTGAAAACCTGTTGTTACAGCTTTGGGGAGCACAATACATTTTCAGTTCCGAGGACACATCGTAAAAATAACCGTAAATACAGTTCACTCCGAAATCAGTTCAGTCATACCTGTGCTATTCTTCCATTGTGTTTAATACACCACGAACAGGTTATTTCGTAAAAGACATTGCCAAAGAAATCACTTGGGCACGTTTCACCGACTACCAGGCTCTATGGCCAGTTGCCTGTCTAGGACAAACTGATACCAGCCAATCTGGAGATGAACTCGCCATCGCTTTCCCCTGAACTTCTGACAGCGAGAGCCGGGCGTTCTGCTAAAACTTTCCCTTTCCCACCTCCCCGTCCCTACAAACCTCCCCGAATCGTCATTATTGC